>NW_004955486.1:6172907-6182500 GCF_000276665.1 Chinchilla lanigera | reverse complement strand
TCCGCCCAGGCCGATCCCGGAGCCGGCGCTGCCGCGAGGCACCAAACCAAAGCCCCGACCTCGGGGCGTGCAGAGCTTTTTATTTACTGCGCCTTTTGCCTTACTCCAGACTCTGCGGTGAGCTGGTTTGTACCCCCATTTGAAAAATTAAAATCCACAGAACTCGAGCTCCCAAGTGCATTTTGAACAACCGGGGACTACTGAGCCAGGCACCCAAAAGGAGGAGCCCACATGCGTGCTCTGCAGCGCGCGCGCGCACACACAGCAAGCAGCTCGGATCGGGGCTCCCTGGTGCTTCAAGATCATTACTACGCCAAGAATTCAGTTTTAGGAGCTCTGGTAGAACAGAGGGCTTGCATAGCAGGCTGGACGCAACAACAACAACAACAAAAAAGTGAATTAAGGTGAGCCAGGTATGGAGGGCCATCAACCAAAGTAAACATCCCTACTTCCCCATAATAGAAGCAGTAACCAGTTTTGGAGATAGGCAAGGTACTTTCCTTATCTAATTTGCTTTATCCAATTCATAGGATGACAACATCTCCCAGACCTTTGTGAGGGGTGAAAGATGATGACATGTTCAGGTCCTAGGGAGGCTGAGGCAGGAGAACTGGGGTGAGTTCAAGACCAGCCTGAACTGCAGAGCAAGACCCTGTCTCAAATGCCACCACCTCTCTGGAAAAAAAAAAAAAAAAAAAAAATAGGGCTTTTTTCTTCTTTATTCTCACCCGGCCCTGGTCTGTAAGTGCACATTTAGTCACACTGTAAATGCAAAGTGTCCAGTATTTACTGAGGCCCTGCCCTTTGTAAAGATTTGTTCATCCGGGTGAGAGTGCTGGGCTGGGAATATAGCTCAACGGCACAGCACCTGCCTGACAAGCACAAGGCCCTGAGTTCTGTACAGAAGGAAAAAAAAGAACAGATGAGACTGCTTCAGAAGTTCAAAAGCTGATTGAAAGGCTGGTCTGTGACCCAGAAAGGTTAACGTGAGCCACATACTGCCTGAAAAGATTCCTAGACCAGAAGGATGGCCTGAGTGGTTTGGGATTAGAAAGTCTCATCTCTTCCAGAGGAGGGCAAGAGAGAGATTGGAACTGTTAGGTCCCTCACATTGTACCCCGCCTAACTTGGAGAGAAAAACCCCAACAGAAGCAGTCTGTTCAAACAGAAAACCCCTCACGCAGTTTGAGAAACTAAAGTAAATGTGTTTATCAGGATGGCTCCCGGGCCTGGTTCTCAGGCTTACCGGAAACCTCCTAAGTCTACAGAATGCAGGCTGTAAATCAGCAACATGCCAATGTCCTTCTGTCCTTCCCTCCCCCAGGGGCACCAGACCCACCAATCACCCCTGAGAAACTTAAATTTTCCACCTTCCTCAGTGGACTTTCCCCCTCCCACACCTAAAATAGTCTATAAAGTGAGCCTCCTTTCTTTGTTCGGGGCCAACGGCTTTCTCGCCCTTGGCCAGGTTGCACCCAACCTGAGGTAAAGGTATTGCTGTTCGCTTCAGTCTTGCCTGTCCTGGTGGTCTCGGTTGCTGCTCGAGGTCTAGCCTGACAGGAACAGCCCCTGTGCTTCAGGAAAGAGTGTGGCCGCCCTTGGCCTGGGAGAGCCTCTGTCCACACTTCCTTTACTGCCCCACGGCTGCCAGGGGGGCCAGGGAGGATGACATGGCGGCCCCGATGACTCACAGCAAAGAAAGGGTCCCCCGGATGACTGTGGGTGGCACTGCGCTGTTTGCAAGGGTAGCAGCGGGGCCCGTCCCTGAGCGAACGGGGAATGGGTTATTTCTGCCTCAGTGTTGGTGCATTTACACGGCTCGCGCGCCTGCCCTTTCAGGTGGGTTGGATTTACCGCGCCACTTCTGTGCCTCACGTTAGCAAAACTCAGGAGCTGTCTGTCCGTTCGAGCCCATCTTTTCCGGTCACCTTTGCGCCCATTCCACCTTGGCGTTTGTTTCCGCCACTCCACTCAGCAAGGGCCCTGATCCCTGCTGGGTTGCTGAGCCCAGTAATCCTGAGTTGCTAAACCCAGTAATCTCTTGTCAAAAGTCATCTTCCTGGATCTCGGCGCTGAGCGGGGGGCTGCCTTCTCTTCAGCAAGTGGGGCCCCTGGCTTCCAGGCCCCCCCGCCGCACTCCTCAGCTGCCCAGACCTAGAAGCTCCTTGGCTGTCCAGGCCCTGCCCTGCCTGTCTCATGCTTTAATTCCCGTCTACACTGTGTGAGCTGCGGCTGCCCAGCCTCGCCTCGCTCCGATCCACAGGTCCTCCTGCCCACGCCGACTCCCTAGGCTCAGCGTGCTCACCGGGTCCGGCTTCTCCCCGAGCTGCCTCTGCTCTGGGGTCCCCGAGTCTCTGCGATTCCTTCTTTCCACTTGCTCAAGCTGAGCTGTCAAGAGGTATGCTTGACCGCCCCCGCCCCCGCCATCCCTGGTCCAAACCACCCACAAATCCTGCAGGTTCTGCATTCCGAATAAACCTATGCCCTGACCCCTTCTCACTGTGACCCTCAAAAATCTGCCGCACCCATGCACACCCCTTGGTGACTCCGTCTGCCTCCAGCCGCACGGGCCGCCCTGCAGGCCCGGAATCCTCGGGCCAGCAACTGCCCCTTCCTCACCGGCACCACTGTTGACTCGGGCTGATCCCACCCTCTAAAGAGGGCTTCCCTGGCTGTTCAGTTACAGCCCCTAGCTCATGCTCAATATTTCACTCCTGTCTTTATTGTGTCTCCCCCAAGTAGACTATATGGGCCGGCAATGTTTTATTATGTTGTTCACTACCACCTGAATATTCTGGGCTCCAGGAGCACATAGTGGGTGCTCAATAAATGTAAATTACTGAAGATATAGATGGTCACCAGACATGGGGGCACAGGCCTGTACACCCAGCATTTGCAAGGCTGAGGCAGAAGGATCAATGTGAGTTTGAGGCCAGCTTGGGCCGTATAAGCGAGTTCAATGCCAGCCTGCACTACATAGCAAGACCCCGTCTCAAAAAAACATAAGATACAGAGAGTCCTCAACTTGGGACAGGGCTGTGTCTCATTACACCCATAGAAAGATGGAAAATGCATGCAATACATTTAACCTACTGATGCCGTAGCTTAGCCCACCTACCTTAAATAGCATCAGAACTTTTGCCTGAAGTTGGGCAAAACCATCTAACACAAAGCATCTTTTGCAGTAATATGTTTACTATCTCATAATGTATTGTGTAACATTGGCCACACGCTAGCTTCTGGGTTATCAGTTGTTTACCCTCACAGTTGTGTGGCAGACTCTGCCCAGAATCACAGGAGAGCATCCTACCGAACTGTCACCAGCTTAAAAAACAATCAGTCGTGTGTAGTATACTTGGCAAGGGACACCAGGTGGCTGCGAAAACCGGTGAACTTTAATCAGGACAGGGAAGACTCACGAGGTTGAGGAAAAGGAGGGAGGGAGTGTCAAGCGATCTATATAACGGTCCAGACGTCTGGGAGGAAAACATTAAATGGTAAGGCCATAGAGAAAAGAAGGAGCCAGGCGGGATGAGGCACATCTGTAGTCTGAACTACTTCAGAGGCTGAGGCAGGAGGGCCGCAATTTCAAGCTAACTAACTTGGGCAATGCAGTGAGACCCTGGGAGCTGGGGTGCGGTGGCACATCCCCGTAATCCCAGAACTCGGGAGGTTCTTGGGGCAGGCTTAGGAGGAGCTCAAGTTTGAGGCCAGCCTAGGCTACACGGTAAGACCTTGGCTAAAGAAAAAAAAGAGAGAGACAAAGATAATTGTCACCGAAGACAGGATGGTGGGAACCTCAGTACAGGAAGGGAATCGTCAAGGAGTTGGTGGGTGGTGTGTTAATCTTTCCTCCGTGACCTGGATAATAGTGTACAGGTTTATAATTTTTTGTGGCTGTTTTTTTGAGACAGGGCCTCCCTGTACAGTTCAGGCTGGCCTTGAGCTCACTTTGTAGCCCAGGCTGGTCTTGAACTCACAACAATCTTCCTGCCTCAGCCTCCCGAGTGCTGGGATTACAGGCATGCACCACCACGCCCAGCCAGGTTTATAATTTTTTTTTATACTCTACATGCTTTATGCATTTTTCTGTTTACATCAGAGTTTTCAGGAATCAAGGCAGCATCTGGGAAGTGGGGTAACGGACCACTTTCTGCCTGTCTGTTTTCAGGGCAGGGAGGCTGCCCTGTGCTTAAGGCCTGGAGCAGCCAGCCGAGCTCCTGCATTCCCATCAGGGCTTTGCCACCTGCATGGCGGGTCAGCCACCACTCCGTGCCCACGACCATCTCAGGCCTAGAATGTGGTACTAGGGACGGGGCAGGCACAGGGTGGGCTCGGTTAGGCCCTCCCAGGCATTAGCCGGCAGCAGGCACAGCTGCAGTCCACACAAATCCTTTCTCTGCTCACTGTTGGAGGTGGGAGAGATGAAACAGCTGGGAGAGATGGAACATTGTTGGCGGTGGGAGAGATGGAACAGCTGCAGGGCTGGGGAGTGCCCTGCGATCCCCTAACCCGGAAAACCACATCGTTCACACTGAACGCAGTCCCTGCAAAGCCTGAGTTTGTCCTCAGAGCTGTGCACTGGGAGGCGTGCCGAGAAGGGGTGCTCTCCACGGGGGTCCCCACCTTCCGGGTCGTAGTGACTTTCCTGTCACCAGCACACAAAGCCTGACACCCACAACTTAGAAGAGCTTCCGCTGGGCGTGGCAGCACACACGCCAGGATCCAGTCACCTCCCCCAGCCCCACTGATGCGCGGGCCCAAACCTAACCCGAAATAATCCGGGGAGTTGGAGGCCGGTGAGAGCCTGGCCCCGGGCCCCGCGGGTTCGCAGGGGAGGCAAAGCCCGCTGCTCTTGGCTCTCGGCTCCTCCTGGCCGGCAGGGCCTGAGTGTACAGAGTGACATCCGGCCAGCTAGCCCCTGAAAGCTCCGTGAAGGCCGCGTGTGGGGATCCTCGGCAGGGTAGCAGAGACGGGAGTGTTGGGGACCGCTGAGGAGTGGCCACTAGAGAGAGGGGTGGGGCAGGCCAGGGCTAAGACCAAGACTAAGGGCAATAATGGCCTCGCCCAGGCCGTGTGGCCTCAGAGTAGCTCGCAGGCATCTGCACCTCAGTTCCCTCAGGGAAGAGTGGGGAGCCCCTGCCCATGGGGTGGTCGGAGGAGTGAGCAGGCTGGTGCTCCAAACCGTGTGGCACAGAGCCTCGCACGGAAAGGGCTTTGTGAGCCTTCCAGGGAAGCCAGCTGCGCCAAGGTCCGGGGCCGCAGGGTTGGGCTGACAAAGGGATTCAGATGGCCTCGCCAGGGAAGACGCTGCAACTCACAGGAAGGGAGGAGCCACAGCACCGCCAGGGCCTGCCCGTCCGGGTCCGCCCGGTGTCAGCCACAGGGTGCAGCCGGGAGCGGGCCGGCCTCTGCCCACGCAGCGCGTCTGTCTCTTTCACACTAGTGGTATTTAGCTGTTGTGCACTTCCTCTTTGGAGGTGATGGGCGCTTGGTGATTACGCCTCCTGTCCACAGAGTTGAGCAGATAAGGCCCAAGTATGTTGCCAGATACAGGGGCAGGGGACATAGCTCTGCGGTACAGTCCCTGCCTGGCATGAGCGAGGTCCTGAGTTTGATTCCTGGTACCAAAAAATCAATCAATCAATAAATTTTAAAAATCCATTGCCCCGAATCCTCCTCCAAACCCTCCCCTGCACTGGGAGCACGCTTGTCTCATCGTCGTTCCACTTTCCGGAGCAGCTCTGGAAGTCCTCTTTCATGACTGTCTTTACGAAGTGTGATCAAAAGTACAGGGACTGCTGCCCCAAGCCCCATGTGACGGGAGGGCAGGCTCGCGGAAACGCTACACTGTGTGCTGCGCCCTCATTCACCGGATCGGCGCCATGCAGCTGCTGGCCCTTCCCCACGGTCAAAACGACCGAGCAAGGTCAACAGTTGGAGCTGATTTGGGACGAGGCAGGCACGACCGAGCATCTAGGCACTCAGGAAAGAGGACTGCACAGCTGCTGCAGAAAGTGTCAAGAGTGATGGCATAATGTGTTTGAAGCGAGAGGGGGGATTGGAGGGGATTCACGGCAGTGTGTCTCTTACTGCGATGAATTTTTAAAATTTAAGCACTCACTGAGTTTTGTATCACAGCTCACACCTAAACACTGAAGCACAGCCCTCCCCTCCCGAAGGAACAACGGATCTCTCAACACAAACATCCGCCTGGAGGGCAGACCCCGGAGCTCACTCCCTGGCTGTTAGCCTAACCTCTGCAGTCTCCTGCCCCGCCCCGAGAACAAACCACTAAAGCCAATAAAAGACCTTCGTTTGTTTATTTGTTTTTCTCCGGTACCGGGAATCGAACCCATGACCTTGCGCTTGCCAGGAAGGCGCTGTGCCGCTGAGCTAAATCCTCAGCCCCAAAACCCTCTTGAAAGGAGGGCTCAACGGAACAAAAGCCAGGAGGAAGTGGGTCATTACAATGGAGAACAAAAACACCCGTGCGTTTAGAACAGGCATGGATCGGTTTACTGAAAGAGGCACTTAGAAGTCACTTCTTGGAGTTTAAGTAGGTCAAACTTTAAATCTAGAATTACAGCCATCCCGGTGTCGACAATTAATGGGATTCATCAGAGGGCAGCTTCAAAGTGCTTATGCCCTTGACACTCTTGGCTTCTCTCCTGGGACCGCAGGCGCTGGGTGTGAGTCTGTGGCCCTGTGGCGCCACCTCGCGGTACGCTCAATTCCCACACACTCGGTTCAGCTCCACCGAGGCCTCATCCCACCTGGAGACCCTGCTAAGACGCAGAGGAAAGCGCGGGTGTGTTGTATTTGCAGTAATGGGGATTGAACACAGGGCCTCACCCGTGATCTACCACTGAGCAACATCCCTGGACTTTTTTATTTTTTATTTTCAGACAGGTTCTGGCTAAGTTGCCCAGGCTGGGCTCAAACTTAAACCCTTCCTGCCTCAGCCTCTGGAGTGCTGGGATTACACTTGTGCACCATCATGCCTGGCTAGGAACAGCTGCTGTTTCAGTCAGTTTTCCTGGCCCTGGGACACAATATCCAAGAACTGCAGTTTAAAGAAGGAGGGGTTTATTTTAGCTCACAGTTCCGGTAGGTTCAGTCCAAGGTCAGCCAGTTCAGACATGGTGGAAGGAGAGCTTCACCCCATGGTAGTCAGGAGCTAGGGAGGGAGGGAGAAGCTGGGAAGGGAAATGCAACTGTCCAGGTCAGGGCCCCAGTGTAGCTCCATGGTAGAGCCTAGCACACATGAGGCCCTGGGCTCCATCCCCTACACCACAAAAATAAAACAAAACAAGAACAAGGCATCCAGCCAGGCATGGTGGCACACGCCTGTAATCCCAACACTCAGGAGGCTGAGGCAGGAGGATTGCTGGGAATTTGAGGCCAGCCTGGGCCACAAAGTGAGCTCAAGCCCAGCCTGAACTGCATAGCCAGACCCTGTCTCAAAAAAAAAAAAAAAAAAAAAAAAAAAAAAAAAAAAAAAAGAACAAGGCATCCAGAGCCCTACAGCATCGGTCAATCTCTCCTCCAGCTCCTTCCTTGCTGTGTGGCCTTAGGCAAGTACCTTGACCCCTCTGTGCTCCAGGGTCCTCATCTATAAAATAAAGATAAAAACCATAGCCAGGTTGAAGGTTTTTTGTGAGGATTAAATGAGTTCACACTTATACATCATGGAGAACAGTGCCCGGCGCTTAAGAAATTCAACCAATGACAGATGATGTTATAACTACTTAAGGATTATCATTTCCTTGTGACTAACCAAAAAGATTTTGAGACAGGTTGGTTTCTTTTGTTTGTTCTTTTTTTTTTTTTTTTTGTCTTTTTGAGACAAGGTTTCACTGTGCAGTTTAGGTTGGCCTCCAACTCCTGGCAATCCTCCTGCTTCAGCCTTCCAGAATGCTGGGACTAGAGGCATGTACTAGAGGCATGTATCACTATGCCCAGCCCATTATTACTTTAAATTCCAACTGTCTGCTGGTAAAATTGATATCATTCCCATTGGATTTTCATTTTTGGCAGAATGGCTATTTAACTTCCTTGCTCATTTTTCTCTTGTGCTCTATGTCTTATTATTGATTTCCTTATTTTTACTAGTGATTTGAAAATCAGTATTGATTTAAAGTTAATGAGACGTAGTTGGAGTTCTTTATATGTTCTGGATATTAGTGTCTTTTCAGGAACATGGATTGTAAATATTCTCTCCTCTCTTGTCTGGTATTTTCACTCCTTGATAGTCATTTGGTGAACAGAAGTTCTAAAATGTTTAGTCTAATTTATCATTTTTAATTCTAAGAGCTTTTAAAAATTTTAAGTCAACATATTGAAGTGTAATTTACATACAACACAAGGTACCTATTAAAATTTGTTTTGGTTTCATTTGGTTTGGTTTTTTTTTTGAGACAGGGTCTCACTATGTACTTCAGGCAGGCCTCAAACTCACAGCAGTCCTCCTGCCTCAGCCTTCCGAGGGCTGGGATTACAGGCATGCTCCACCATGCCCAGCTTGTTTTTGTGTTTTTTGAGATAGATTATTCCTATTTAGTTCAGGGCGCCCTTGAACTCATGAAAATCCTGCCTCAGGCTCCCTAGTGCTGGGATTACACTACAGTTACATCTTGGTATTCAACTGTTTTGAAACTCGCCTAGTTTGATACTCAGGGTTTGTTTTATTTTGTTTTTTGGTTTTTTGAGACAGGGTCTTGCTATGTAGCTCCGGCTGGTCTTGAATTCAGTATGTAGCCCAGGCTGACCTAAAACTTGCAGGGATCTTTCTGCCTCAGCCTCCTGAGTGCTGGGATTACAAGCGTGCACCATCACACCCAGCCAACAATTCTTTTTTGACAAGTTCTTGCTATCCATGCTAGACTCGCCTTGAACTCACTGTGTAGCCCCAACGGGTCTCGAACTCCTGGCCCTGCTATTTTTATATATGTACATATGTATGCATGTGGTGCTAGGGATTGAACTCACAGTCTCAAGCATGCCAGGCAGGCCCTCCACCACTGAGGTAACCCACAGCCTGGTTGGAGGAGGCAGGTCCTTGTGGCTGTGCCCCTCGGGGGATGTCATCCTTGGTCTCTCTCTTTCCTGCCCTCCGCTCCCCATTTCCTGCCTCATCCCAGGCCTAGGCACCATGGCGTCAGCTGACCATGGATTTAAACCTCTGAAGCTGTGAACCCAAATAAACCTTTCTTCCTTTTAAGTTGATTTTCTCAGGTATTTTGTCACATGCTAGCAAGCTGACCAACACACGCAGATTTCCATGCTGCCATTGCTCCAAGATGAAGAATATTTTCTCTCTGCTACCCTCCCCGAAGTCCACACACCCAGCACCAGCCCCAGGCAATACTGCACGGCTCTGTCCCTGTTACTTTTTCTAAAATCTCATAAGGATGGAATCCTATAGAATTTATCTTTTTTTTTTCTTTCTTTTTTTAGTTTTTCTGAGACAAATCTCATTGTGTAGTTCAGGCTGGCCTTGAATTCACTATGTAGCCTGGTCTGCCCTCAAACAACAATCCTCCTCCTGCCTCAGCCTCCCCAGTACTGGGATTTCAGGTGTGTGTCACCAC
>NW_004955486.1:6168043-6172687 GCF_000276665.1 Chinchilla lanigera | reverse complement strand
GAGACCCTCTCTCAAAAAAACAAAAACAAAAACCATTCGCCTGCTGAGTATATCCCACGGTGTGAATGGTCCCCAGCTTTTGGAAGCCCTACGGATCACTGCGGTTCAGGCTGCCAAGGACATCCAGGAACAAGTCCTTGTAGAGTCATGAGCTTTCATATTTCTTTAGTAAGCAACTTAAAGTGAGATTGCTAGGTAATATGGTAGGGGTGTGTTTAATTTTCTAAAAAAATCTCCTTCGCTGTTTCCAAAGTGACCGTACCATCTGCATTCCCAGAAGCAGTGAATGAGATTCAGTGGCTCACAGCACGGCCAGCAGAAGGGACCCTTGGGCTATAATTTCAGCAGTCCTAGTGGGTCCTCACTGTGGTTTTTTGTTTTGTTTTGTTTTGTTTTGTTTTTTTCCGGAACCAAGAATCGAACTCATAACCTCGAGCTTGCCAGGCAGGCGCTGTGCTGCTGAGCTAAATCCCCAGCCCCAGGTTACGTTTGTGGATGGTGTTGTTCTTGTATACCTTCACTGAGTGTCTGTTTGGTCATCAGTTCCTCTGAGCATTGAGATCTTCAACTGTAATTGTGGATTTGATGACTTTCTTCAGTTGTCCATTTTTATTTCTTATGGTTTGAAACACTGTACCAAATACCTACACGTTTAGAACTGTTTTTGTCTTCTTTTTTTTTTTTTTTTTTTTTTGGCAGTGCTGGGGATTGAACTCACGACCTTGCGCTTGCCAGGCAGGCGCTTATGCCACTGAGCTATATCTCCATCCCTGTTTTTGTCTTCTTAATGAAGTGTTTTGGGCAGGTGTTTTGATACAGGGTCTCACTATACAGATCAGACTGGACTTGAACTTGGTATAGCCCAGGCTGGCCCCAAACTCACAGAGATCCTGCTGTCTCAGCTTGCCAAGTCCTGAGATTACTGGTGTATGCCACCATGCCCAGATCCTGAGGTGATGTTTTTGCATCATCACGAATGATCCACTTTATCACTAATAATATAACATGTCCTTCACGCTTGCCAGGTATTTTTGCCTGGTATTTTTTCTTCTTTTTCCCTTTTTTGAGATGGGGCCTCGCTATGCAGTGTAGGTCAACCTTAAACTCACTTTGTAGCCCAGGCTGGCCCTGAATTTGCAGCAATCCTCCTGCCTCAGCCTCCCAGTGCTTGGATTATAGGCATGCACCAACACATTCAGGTTTTATCTAATATGAATGTAACTACAACAGCTTTTATTTTTCAAATAGTAGGGTTTTAACCCAGGGTCTTCCTGCTGATCTACATTGCCAGCCTGGGATCGATCAATTGATTGATTGATTGTTTTTTTGAGATAGGATCTCACTATGTAGTCCAGGCTGGCCTTGAGCTCACCATGTAGCCTAAGCTGCTCTCAAACTCACAGTGATCCTCCTGCCTCAGCCTCTTGACTGCTGGGATTACAATGTGTACCACCACATTTGGTGATTTTTTATTTTGAGATAGGGTCTCCCTATGTTCCTAAATTGCCCAGGCTAGGCTCAAACTTGCAATCCTCTTGTTTTAAGCTCCGAGGGTGCTAGGATGACAGGCTTGCACCACCTCACATTTCTGTTTGAGATAGGATCTTGCTATATTGCCCAGGCTAGCATCAGACTCCTATGTTCAAGTGACCTCCTGGTGTGTGCTACTGCACCTAATTCCAGCTTGCTTGCTTACTTGCTTTTGTTTTTGTTTTGTTGTGTTTTTTGATATAGGGTCTCGTATGTAGCCCAGCCTGGCCTCGAACTCACGGCGATGCTCCTGCCTCAGTCCCAGCTGCTGGGATCAGAGGCTTCCCACGCCCAGCTCTAACTCTCTTTTGATCAACGTTCCTGTGGTGCATCTCGTTCCATTTGTTCCTGTAGAATGCATATACTTGCGGCACCTTGCGTTTCCATGCGGTCTGAAGGTCTTTGCCTTTCATAAGCGTTTGTTTTTGGTGGCGGGTTGAGACAGGGTCTCGCTATGCAGTTCATGCGGGCTGTGAGCTCACTTTGTAGCCTAGGTTGGGCTGGAACTCACGATCCTCCTGCCTCGGCCTCCCAAGCGCTGGAATTACAGGGGTGTGCTACCACGCCCGGCAGGTCTTTGCCTTTTGATGGGAGCACTGTCTCCACATTTGGGCATCTTTGCTACCCCTGTCCTATGCCAGTCATCCCCAGTGTGCCTGGAGTGTGCCCTGCAGGCCCTACCAAGGGCCACCCTGTGAGGATTATCTTATACTTACACTGAAATGTTTTTCTCTCTGTCACTGTCATTCTCTCCCAAGTGCACCATGGTTTTCCAGCAACTACATGACACGCAGTAACCTTGAATAATGAAACGGTTGTTTGGGAGATCCGGATAACGTGAGACACCGTGAACACACATCCCCCAGCTGGCCAGCGGGAGACGTCACTCAACCCTGCATGGGCAAAATATTCATGTGAAATGCCGGGCGTGGGGGCGCACGCCTGTAATCCCAGCACTCGGGAGGCTGAGGCAGGAAGATCCTTGTGAGTTCAAGACCAGCCTGGGCTACTAAGTGAGTTCAAGGCCAGCCTGAACTGCATAGGGAGACCCTGTCTCAAAAAGACAAATAAGCAAATAAATAAATAATGAATAAATAAATAATAAAATTGAAAATATGTAGCAGGGTGGTGATGCTTGCCTGAACCCCAGCACCCTGGGAGGCTGAGGCAGGAGGGTTACAAACTTGAACTCAGCACAGGCAGCTTAGCAACTTTGCAAAACCCTGTTTTCAATTTTTTTTTTTTTTTTCCTTTGGTTTTTCTCTAGTACCAGGAATCAAACTCATGACCTTGCACTTGCCAGGCAGGCGCTTTGCCGCTGAGCTAAATCCCCAACCCCTCAAATTTGAAAAAACCTAAAAAGGGCTTGGGAATGTAGCTCAGTGGGAAGACCCTGGGTTTGATTCCCCCATATTGAAAAAAAAGGAAAATATTTATGCTAACATAATTATTACGGTTTTAATAAATTAAGATTTTAAAATTTATGTTTCAGTTGCTAGCAGTAAATAGAACAAACCCCTATCAAGTTTATGAGGAAACGCTTTTCTGGGCTGGGGATGTAGCTCGGGGCTAGAACGCTTGCCTGGCATCCCCGAGGCCCTGGGTTCAAGTCCCAGCACACCAGAATAAAAACAAAAATAAAAGTGAAGACAGAAGAGGAAGATTCCCCGCAGTGGCGCCCCGGGACGGTATGCCCAACATACTAGCATCAGCGAGCAGCGCACACCAACACAAGACTCCACGGCCTGGGCTGCCGGAAACACAGTCTCTGAGAGCCGAGAATCTGCAGCCCAGCTGTCAGCAGAACCAAACTCACCCAAGACCCCTCCTCGCGTCTCCCGCTTCTGATGGCCTCAGGCCTCACTGGTTTGCTGGGCCTCACTCCAGTCTCCGCCCTACATGGCCTCCTTCCCTCTGTGCTGCTCTGTGTCCTTGCCTCAGAGCTCCAGTCCTTGGGTTTAGGGCTCACGTTAAGCCAGTGTAATCTCACCTTTATTCAGTTACATACACAATGAGCTGGGAGTGGCGGTGCATGCTTGTAACCCCTGTACTTGGGAGGCTGAAGCAGGAGGATCGCTGCAAGTTCAAGGCCAGCCCGGGCCACATAGTGAGTTCAAGGGCAGCCTGAACAACATGGCAAGACCTTGTCTCAAACCCCCACCCGCTTCCCCACCCCCAAAATTACACACATAGGGAGGTAGGAGGCAGCGCCAGAACAACAGCGTTGGGCAAGCACTGAGAGACCACGCAGAGCAAGGACAGCTGTCAGACATGGAGGAGCCACAGGTAAAGGAGAGCCGGTCCCCGCGTGAGGACGTCGGCAGGCACAGCCCGGGCTCTCGGGTCCGAGGAGCAAAGAACCCCACAGTGCACGCGGGGCAGCAGGGGCGAGCAGCTGCATTGACGGAGCTCAGCGGAAGTTGTGCGCAGGGCAAATTCCAGCAGCCGAAAGACACAGCATGGACAGGGAGGTGGGGCCCAGGCCACAGAAGAGCGAAAGCCCCGCGCACAGAGCGCAGCGCGCGGAAGCAGCCCCAGAGAAGGCAGCCTGTGGGCACCAAGGGGCCCGGGGCTCCGCTGAACGTCTGGGCGTGACTGACAGCGTGACTGAGGGTGCTGAGTCATGTGGAGGGCTCCGCTATTGGAATTCACTCTGACCTCCATGACACGCATGACGTGCAGGGCACATTCACCAACCCTATGAGTCCTGGAGTGGGGTGAAGGGCACTGGAAGGCAGGCAAGGAGATCCCGTGCGTTTGCTCTCGCCCACAGCTCCACAGTTACTGAGTTTTTGTTCTGATTCTCTACGTCAGTGAGACAACGGAAAGAAGAGTGGATCTAAGGTGCTGTTTAAAATTACAGGGTGGGCCAGGCATGAGGCTGAGGCAGGAGGATCGCCACAAGTTCCAGGCCAGCCTGGGCTGCATAGTGAGCTCAAGGCCAGCCCGAACAACATATCAAGACCCTTTCTCAAAAAAAAAACCCAACAAAAATAAATAAATAAATTTTAAAAAATTAAGTGGTAGAAGGGAGCGACTTCCATTGTTTCTAACTATACTGACCCCATCCATGCTCCTAATACCCCCAAGCATACACAAAACCAAAAATACCTG
>NW_004955486.1:6165880-6167125 GCF_000276665.1 Chinchilla lanigera | reverse complement strand
TCAAAAAGAGGAAGGGCAATGTCTCCCCCCAAAATAGAAAATTGGAACAATCCAGAGTTCCAGGAAATGACAAAAATCAATGACATTCAAAAAAGAAAATGAATGACATCCCTACAAGACCTACAGGACACCATGTATCATCATTTCATTGACCAACCCGGCTCTCAGGAAAGCCAGGTGGGTGACAGCAGGCCACGGAACATGCCATCAAGTCGGAGCCTATTTCAAATGGGGTGTCTTTGGTTTTATGGTGGCAAAAACCACATGACATACCCAGCATAGTGGTGCACTGCCCCCTGTAATCCTAGCACACTAGGAGGCTGAAGCAGGAGGATTCAAAGTTCAAACCCAGCCAGGGGCAGCTTAGTGACTTAGAAAGACCTTGTCCCCCCCCAAAAAAAAAACACCACCTCCATCTCCAGAGCTCTTCCTCTTGCAAACCTGAAGTCTTGTCCCCAAGAGACACCAATGCTCCCGCCCCCCACCTGGCCCTGGGAACCCCATTCTCAAGCACGTCTTTGCCAATCAGTTTGCCCTGGCTTCCGGTGTATGGGCCGCACCACCGACTCAGACGCAGGAAAGAAAGACCTGGCATCCCAGATAGAGAGAAGGGATAGCGAGAAAAGCCAAATCGTTACCAAAAATAATGCATATGTTTCTGGGAACACATTTATCACAGCCTGCAGGCTCGAGCGACAGAGGCATTCATCTTGTCACTGTCACCCAAAAACGCTGGTGTTGAGCTCTGGGCAGAGGTAGGCTTACCCCCAGAGCTGCTGAAGCTTAAGCTTGGGGCTGAGCCAGGTACAGAGGTGCACACTTGTCATCCCAGCACCCTGGGAGGCTGAGGCAGGAGGACAAGCTTGAACCTAGCCTGAGCAATTTAGCTACTTAGTGAGATTCTGTCTCAGGGAAAAAATAAAAAATAAAAAAGGCTGGGGATGCATCTCAGTGTGAAGGCCCCGAGTTGAATCCCCATACTGCAAAAACACGGAACAGAACACTTGGGCCCAGGCAGGAGCATGGACATAGAGTAATAGAATGTTCTAAAAGCAGTGGGGAAGCCCTGCTCATCCCCAGGAAACATGGTGATGGAGGGCGTCTGACTAACGGTTTAGAGAAACCAAAGGGTACAGCACGCCTCGCAAATACAGCAAGTTTCATTTGACTGGGTCTTTTAATTCTGAATATTCACTTTTATGCTTAGAGGTTTACAATCACAATCTTTTTTTTTTTTTTTTTTTT
>NW_004955486.1:6138314-6164923 GCF_000276665.1 Chinchilla lanigera | reverse complement strand
CTGCAGCCCCTGCAGAGGTGGGGTGGCATTCTCAGAGCCCGGCCTGTGACAGCCACCAGGCCCTGCTCCCGTCTGCCCCCTGTGGACCTCGGGTGCTAGGACGCTGTGTGCAGGGGTGCCTGTCCTCCACCTTTCTCACGCCCCGAAACCATTATTCATGTTTTATTAGTGAACCTGTGAGCCCTCGGGCTCCACCTCGGCCTCACAGCCACAAGGGAGACTCATTACTCACGGTGAACCCCCATGGGCGGTGCCTGCCTCCCCCACCTGGCGTGCCCGGGCAGCTCTGGGATGCAGTCACAGCCCGGGGACACACACGCAAGCGCATTCACATACGTGCATACACACACACAGGTGCGCAGGCCTGTCTGGCAGCCACATTCCCTGAAGTGGCTTGAATAATTCAAGCCCAGGCTTAGCGTGCGTGAGGCCCTGGGTCCCACCCCAGTACAGGGGCAGGGGAGGGTGAAGTGAGTGAAATCCAGGCAAACGAACCCCACTGGCTGGGTGCATTCTCTGGAACAGCTTTATCAACCCGGCAGGAAAGAAAACAGGCAAAGTAATGAATAAAAAGTAAAGCCAGGTGTGGTGGCATATTTCTATAATCTCAGCACTCTGGAGACTGAGGCAGGGGAATCTGAAGTTCAAGGGCAGCCTGGACTATACAGCCAGAACTATCTCAAAAAAACAAAATAGGCTGGTGCGTGCCTGTCATCCCAGCACTGGGGAGGCTGAGGCAGGAGGATTGCTGGGAATTTGAGGCCACTGTGGGCTACATGGTGAGTTCAAGTCTAGCTCATAACAAATAGCAAGACCCTGTCTCAACAAAACAAAACTAAACAATAATAATAATAATAAATCAAGCCAACATAAATAATAAAATGAAAAGTAAATTTATTAAGAGTAAATGCTATAAGCATGTGGCCAGACAGAGGCTTGCAGGCCCTGACAGGGATGGCGAGGCAACCTGTGTGTATTTCCAAGACGAATTCTCCTGGCCCCCGCAGACTGGTTTTTGACCTCTTCCGGCTGCTGGTGCCACAGCAGGTGGGGCCTGTCCTGGTCTCCTTGAAAGGGTTTGCTGCTGCAGGACAGGCTCCCAGGAAGCTGGGCCTCTGGCTATGATGGAGGCACGGAATCATTTCACCTGCTAGTTTGGTTTTCTTTTTGAGTACTGGGGCTTGAACTCAGGGCCTTCCCACTCAGCTACATCCTCAGCCCTGTTCTTCTATTTGATTCAGGGTCTCATTAACTTGCTCCATTGCCCAGGTTGGGCTTGAACTTGCAGTCCTTCTGCCACAGCTTCCCAGAGTGCTGCAGTGGCAGACGTGGGATCCCACGCCTGGCTTCACCCACAGATTCAGTGAGAGGAGGACATGAGGGCCTTTTCTCTAGCTAGGGTGACAATGGCAAGGAGTTAGATTCAGTCTCAGAAACACATTACAAAAAAAAGAAAAAAAAAGAAACACATTACAACAGATATCCCAAGAGCTGGATACCGGGCAAGATCTGGAACTTGCTAAGGTCCTAAGATGCCCTCTGTGGCCCGGGAGTGTGCCTCAGTGGTAGAGCACTTTCCTTGAATGCACAAGGCCCTGGGGTTTCATCCCTAGCACTGGAAGAAAAGCAAGTAGTGTACGCCTATGATCCTACCTATAACCTCAGCACTCAGGAGGCTGAGGCAGGAGAATTGCTGTGAGTTTGAAGCCAGCCTGAGCTACACAGTGAGACCCTGTCTCGAAAGAAAGGAAAGAAGGAAGGAAGAAAAAGAAAGAAAGCAATCTCCCTGTGTTTGAAGCCATGCCCCATCCACACACACAGGAGCACCGCCAGTTTCACTCCAGGAATCAGGTGGAGGTGGGGTGGTGTCCGGGCACAGCCCAAGGCAGCTTGGGAGGAGGGTGTCAGAGGCCCTGTTGTACAAGCCCAGCAGAGAGCCCTGGCAAGGCCTCCTGCACATCCTGCTGAGAAATTCAGGTTTCTGCCTCGGGGCCTGCACTTCACCCGCCCGGGCATGCCAGGGCCCGGCCGGCCGCCCCAGTCGGGATCCCGGAGTGCCTGACCTGTGAGTCACCGCCGTCCACACGCACCCCTTCCCAACTGCTGCACAGAGGCTTGAGTAGGGCCGGGTCGTGCAGGCCCCAGACCGAGAGGCAGGAAGCAGGAGCCAGGTCTGGCTAAGAGCACCTGCGGTGCCGGGTGAGTCTGGCCCTACAGCGCACACCTGGGCTGCAGGTTCCTTCAAGGGGACAGGAGCCTGGGGTCTGAGGAGGAGCCCGGCGCGCACAGTATGGGCTCAGCGGAGCTCCCTGCCCGCCGGCCTCTCTACCTGCTCTTGGCAGCTCAGGAAGACAAGCACTAGGCCGCAGAAGGAAACCTTCCAAGGTGAGGCTGGGCCTGCGGTCGGAGTTAATGGCTCAGTACCTCCCATGGAGCACCGTGTTTATTGAACACTAAGCCCCCCAGCACCTTGGGGACACAGAGGCCACTGAGCCCCAGCCCTGCCCATCGGGGGCTCACAGTCTCATGTGCAGGGCCCAGCACACCGTGGCCTGGCTGGGGTCCTCACCCCACTGTCTCGGCACTTTCCCCACATCCTGCCTCCCAGGGCATCACGGTCTGTATGGCACTGGCTGACCCACCGACTGTCCCTTCCCGAATCAGTCTGTCTTCTTTCCCCAGGGCCCTGGTCTCCAGCACAGCCCGCTCATCCAGGACTGCAGGAGGGCTCCGGCCTTCCGAAGTGCTCAGCAAACCCCCACGCAACGACAGAACGTGACTGCCACGGGACCCAGAGTGTCCCCTCTCCCTGGGACACCCACCATGGGTGTCTCTACCCACAGGCCCGCCCCTGAGTTCCCACAGCAGGCTGCCTGGCTCCTGCCGGGAAGGAAGAAATGTCTCGGGAGCAAGTAGCTTCCAGGATGCAGGTGGCACGCAGCTGTGAAGGGCACAGAGCCGTTTGCGGGAGGAAATGAGGAAGGCTGCTTCCAGTCCCCCAGCCTGCCGCCTGCGCTTGAATCTCGGCTGTCCTGTGTCACCTCTGTGCTGGGCTCAGGTCCTCCCGAGTGACAGCTTCCTTGGTGCCACAAGGCAGCGCGTTCTTGCCCCAAGACCACCTGGTGTTGGTGTTACATTAATGCCTGGGGAGCTAGGTCCTTCCCAAGGCCGCTCACGGAGCCCCTGGGGCTCTCTGCCCCCTCCCTGGCACCCGGCAGCCTGGGAGTGGCCGTCATGGCTCCAGGCCTGTGGCCTATGTGCTCCCTGTACCCGCAGTCCCGGCAGTGACAAAGCCCCTCAGGCCGCGGCGGCCGTGTGTCCCAAGGTTCCCATGCCCAGCTGGAGAGGAAGGAGGCCTAAGCAGAGCTGGGAGGGCAGTGCCAGTCAGTGCAGATGGCTGCACCTGGCCCAGGTGAGCTGCTTGGTCCGGTGCCAGTAGGAGGGCAGGTGTGTCACCGCACAGGCACTTGTGGCTGGCCCAGACCCAGAGCCACCTCCCCCAGCCGGGATGGGGGGTCTTTTGCTACCTGCAGCCCCTTCCCCCGGCCAGATTTGGGGTGAGGTAGGGCAGCTCCCCTTATTTCCTCCAGCTGAGCCCTCCGGGTCTGCAGTCCGCCACTCGGGTCCCAGACATCCGCTTCTAGTCTTCCCGCCCGTGTTGGCTGGTCGTTGGGCTGGCCCTTGGGTGTGCGAAGGGCAGCTGCTGCCAAGAGCTCCCTCCGCCCGCCGGGCCGCTGGCAGTCAGCTGGCTCTGCGGCCCAGCCAAGGGGCTACCAGGGCCGCCAGAGGCCAGGGCTGGGCGGTGCTGGTGGGGAGGGCGTGGGTGCGGGTGGTGAGGGTGGTGAAGGCGGTGAGGGCGGTCTGGCATCTGGGGTGGTGCAGAGGGATCTCCGCCGCAGGTGCTCCAGCAGGCGCGCGCTCACCGCAGGCTCCAGGACGCCGCAGGCCGGCAGCACGCGTGCCAGACGCGCCACGCAGGCGCGGTAGCCCTCGCTGTAGCTGTCCGTGGGCCCTGCGGGAGGACAGCGGTGTGAGGGGCGGCATGGGGTGAGGGCCCTGGGGCGCAAGGCAGGGATGGGCCTGGTGTAGAGTCTCTCACCGGGCGCAGCGGCGGGGCAGGAGGAAGCTGGCAGCTCCTGCAGGAAGTGCACGGTCATTTCCAGGATGTCCGCCTTCTCCAGCTTCGAGTAGCGGGAGTTCTGGGCCGGGCCGCGCGGAAGAAGAGAGACAGGGTCGCCCTATGTAATCCAAGTTGGCCCTGAACTCAACATGCAGCCAGGCTCGCTGGAACTTGGAACTCGCGGGCGGGGATTACAGCCGCGCGCCACCACAGCAGGCTCAAGCACCGTGCACTCGCGAGCTGAGGGCCCCGCGCGCTGGGTCCGCTCCGTGGGCGCCCCTGGGCTCGGCCTGGGAGACGCGCGCGCCCCCTCCGCGGCCCCCCGCCGGCGCGGCCCCGGGCTCACCTCCCTGCCCAGCAGCGGCAGGATGAGCCCCTTGAGCTGGCTCAGGCTGTCGTTGATGCGCGCGCGCCGGCGCTTCTCCAGCAGCGGCTTCAGGCTCTGCGGCGCACGGGTGGGCGCACACGCCGCGGTTAGGGGTGTCGCGACCCCGGACCCGCCCGCCCCAGGCCATCCCCGGCTCCTACCTTGCGCAGCTCGGCTGCATCCCCTTCCCTGCGAGGCAGCCCCATGCTCTACGGGAAAGGGGCGGCCCTGCGGGTCCCGCGAGAAGGGAGCTCGGTACCGGCCCAGGCCGAGAGGAGACTCGGGCGGAAGAGGGCGGAGCGCAGGGAGCCCGCGCCCGCAGCCCGGCTTTAAGGAGGAGGCTTCGCCCGCCCCGCCCAGCCCCGCCTTTGTTCCTGAGCGGGGTGGGGCTGGAGAGGAGGACCTGGGTGTCCCCGGGGATCCCTCTCCCGCCTCCGCCTCCCATCTGTGGCGGGGGCGCGGGATACGTGGAGCCCGTTGGCACCGTCGCTGCGTCGACCCGGCGGGGAGGAATGAGGGGGGCTGCGCCCCTCGTCTCCAACGCGCCCTTCTTCATTCTTTCCCCACCTGGAGCTCAGCAGGTCCCTGAGCCCCACTCGGGTCGGCGGGGGACCCAGCGGCTGCAGCGGCACCGCCCGGGCCCCAGCCTCAGGTAGACCCCAGGAAGGTCAAGAGGATGAGAGACGCGCGCCACCAGCTGCTCCGAGCTGGACAGGGAACTGAACCCCGGAGGACGCACGTCTGGGGCGCACCCTCCGCGCTGGAAACTGGCGGAGTCGCTGGACCCCGAGGCTCTAAGCACCCAGAGGCTCCCTCCGGGCGGTCACCGAGGTCGGGAACCGCCTGGTCCTCCCACCCTAGGTTTTGGGTGGGAAAACTGAGCCCCAAAGAACCAGCTCGGGGATCCTTGGAGTTCATTTTCGTTTCTACTGCCTCGGACTCCGACTTGCACCTGCGGAGCGGTCGGAGCTCACGTGACCAGGGCGCGGGGCGGGCCTGGGTGTCCCCATCGCCCCCCCGTCACGCCTCCGCGACGCGTGGCCGTTGCTGCCGCAAACTGGCAGGCGTCCCCCGCCCATCTGCTGCGACTCCCCGCCCCTGACCGGCTGGCGGGGCAACGGCCGCCCCCGCGGGCCACACTCCGGACTGCGGGGCGGCGGACGGGACCCACGCAGCGGGAGTCGGGAGGAGGCGCGGGGCGGGGCTGAGCGCTCTCCAGGGTGCTGGACGGACCCCTCCCTTCCGGGGTCCGCCTAGCGCAGAGCGAAGGGGCCCGGGCAGCCCGGGCAAGAGCTCAGGAGCTCAGGTGTCCCCGCACCTGTCTGTGGCACCCCGGAGGCCGCAGCCGCCACCTATGGAGCACTCACTGCATGCCGAGCTCAGGGCGCTCACCTCATGAACCACGTAATAGCCCTCATCACGAGAATAAAGCATTCGACAAACGTGTCCGAGCAGGGTTGGGGGTGCCTGAACCCTTCTCTTCCCGCCATGGTTGAGGCCAGCATGGCCATGGGCTAGGCCCTCCCAGATTATCAATTATCCTTTAAGAACTCAGAAGAGAACTTTGTAGATATCTCTCTCTCTCTCTCTCTCTCTCTCTCTCTCTCTCTCACACACACACACACACACACACACACACACACACACGCCCAGGTCACATACCCGGATCTGTTACTGCTCCACACCCACATTCTTGGGGTTGACTGATGCCAGGTCCGGGGAGAAAGGGCCAGGCGTTCAGTTCCTCCTGGAGCAGCCCCCGCCAGGCCTGCGACGGGAGCCTGAAGACGCGGGAGCAGAGTGAACTGTCTGCAGGCTTGGCTGCGCCTGATTTTCAGTCTTTCTGCATCACCCCTGGCCCGTTGCCGGAAAGGGCTCTGACCAGATAAGCCACCGTTCCCCCCCACCAAAGGATTCTGGGCACCTGCCGGTTACTTGGAAGAAGGGGTCACTTAGAATCGGGAGCTACCCTGGGATGGACACCTGTCTTCACAGCACTCTGGGAGATTTGCAAGTGTGAACCCAGCCTGGGCAACTTGGCAATTTATCAAGACCCTGTCTTAAAATAAAAAATAAAGGAGGCCTGGGAACGCAGCTTGGGACAAAGGCCTTGAGTTCAATCTCGGGTGCAACAAAACAGAACACTCCCCTGCCTCATCTTCCCCTGCCGTGAAACAGGGACAATCGCTGTCGGGTTAAACAACAGTAAATTGTCACCGTGCCTGTTAAGTGGCTCCACACAGGTGTCGCTGCTGCGGGGCTCTTTAGGGTTGCCAGGGGAGAACCCGGGGGACCTAGTAGGCAGGGGAGAGCCCTGAGAGGTCATCAGGCCTGGCAGAGCCCCCGTCCCAGCCTGAGTTTGATTGCACCCCAAACCTCCAGGAAGAACCTGGATCTCCGGGGGCCCGGGTCCAGGAGAAGGAGCAAGGCCCAGCCAGCGAGGTGGAAACCCACTGGGCCATGCAGGGCACAGTGGCTCGGGTTTTGAGGGTACCCGGGAGTTCCAGAGGCCACCGTGCACGGCGCCACCAGGCGGCGGCCCCGGGGAGTGGTATAGGAGACAGGACTCCCACGGTTTGGGGAAGGGAGTAGCTGCGCGCTCCAGCGCGTCCGACGCGGTCCTGCGCCCGCCTGGCGGAGGAGCTGGTGAACCAGTCGGATGGGCTCTCGCGGGCCCCCGTGTGGGCAGCGTGGGCTGACAAAGGCAGGACACAGGCTATTTCAAGGTCGCAGATCGCCCATCGCGCTCCCACCGCCCCCAGCCCGCCTTCAGCAGCTCCTGCCCGGGTCCTCCAGTTCCCACGACCGGTCTTCAGCTGTGCCCGAGGGCGGCCTGGCACTCTTGAGCTCACCCGTGTGACTTTTGGCGCCTTCCTGTGTCCTTGCTCGGGGACGTGGTGCCCTCTCTGGTGTCGGTGTCTCCCTACCGGCCCCAGCCCTCCCCTCCTTCTTTCCTCCCGGCTCAGCACCCCAACCCTGTGGCCGAGTCCCCCCGCCTGGGACGTGAGCCCCGAGCAACTGGAATCTTTGCGTCTAGGTTCACCGTGCCTATCGCACCAGGCACTGCGTCCTTCCTCCTTCCCATCCTCCCTCCCGCGGCCCGAGGCAGCGCGGGGTCTGGAGGGGCCCTTGGGACCTGCCCCTATCAGGGCCTTCCTCTTCGAAGTTCCCCCGCCCAACAAACCTCTCGTTACCACTCAAAACCCAGCTCCTGGGGCCTCCCTAGAGGCCCTTCCACGGCTGCCCCTCCAGCGTCGACGAATCACTTCCCACCACCCCGTTTTCCTGTTCTGACGACACTTGTCCCTACGCTTGTTGCTGGCCTGTGTCCCCAGAACAGCTCATAGTGGCCTCAGGGCGGATGATCGAAGTCGTCCGGGTCCTGAACGACTGTCAAATTCTAACCCAGCTTTGCTTGTTCTTTTTCGTGGGGCAGATTAGGAAAGCAGACCCGCTGTCCCCGCTGCTGCCGCCCGCGGGCGGGCTGGAAGCCGGGGCGGGGCTAGAGGGCGGCGCGGGGGGCGGGCCCCAGGCCTAAACCCGGCGCGCGCGGGGTCCCCGCCCCAGAGCGCGGCGGAGGCGGAGCGGAGCGCGAGGCAGCGGGAGTGGAGCGGGGCTGCACTTGCTCCGCCTCCGGTCAGCGAAGCCTCGACGGCCGAGGGCTCCGAGGGCTCCCGGGATGGCGCCCCGCGAGGCGCACTGAGCTGAGCCGGGGTCGCGGCGCCGCGGGCGGCACCATGGCCCTGGAGCAAGCGCTGCAGGCAGCGCGGCAGGGCGAGCTGGAAGTGCTGAAGTCCCTGTACACCTCCGGCCTGCTGGAGGCCTCGCTGCGCGACTCGGTGGACGCGCTGCCCGTGCATCACGCGGCCCGCGCCGGCAAGCTGCACTGTCTACGTTTCCTGGTGGAGGACGTGGGGATGCCCGCCGCGTCCCGCGCGCGCAACGGCGCCACGCCGGCCCACGACGCCGCTGCCACCGGCCACCTCCTCTGCCTGCAGTGGCTGCTGTCAGAGGGCGACTGCAGAGTGCAGGTGAGCCCTGGGGCCCCTCCCCTGGAGAGCCTGGTGACTCCGGAATGGTGGGTGGGGTGGCTGCCTGGAGTGTGCGGGCAGATGCTAGGCATCCCCTGGCCGCTCCTGGAAGAGCGCCTGGGTGGCGTCAGGGAAGCCAATAAGAGCAGGCTCCGTGGGGCTGGTCTTCCTGGAGGAGCCCTATCCTGAGTCCTGCGGGTGGGAGCAGAATCACAGCCCTCACCCTCCATATCAGGTGTGGAGGGAGGGTGGGCAAAGACTGCATCCCCGCCTAGGCCACAGTGCACATGCGCGGAAACCCCGGTGTGGGGCAAGGGTGGTGGACCTCGGTGGACCTCAGAACACCGCCATCTTTGGGCCTCCCAGCTCTAAGTCGCTTTATACCCGAGCAAAGTGACCTCCCTGGGTGTCCTGGCGGGTGAGGAGGAGGTAGCCAGGTGACTGGCAGAGCAGGGGACCAGAAGTGCGAGACCCTGAGGGGTGTGCATGCCTGTCCTGCTGGAGGGAGGTAGGGGGGACGCTGAGCTGAGGAGCCTGCAGGACCCTGCTGGGGCGGGGTGGGGGCGGAACTCATTTCCGCAAAGAGACAGTGTCAACCTCAGGTGCAGGGGCTGCTCAGCTGGCTTACTGGCCCCTGCACGTGGCCAAACCGCCTCACACCTCCTGCCCTCAGAGTGCAGGCCTCCCTTCCTGTCCTTCCAGGGAGCCCGTCCCTTATCTCCTGCTCTGCCCTGTTACCAGGGATGTTGGGCACCTGGCCCATGCCTCTTCCTCCGGAGGTGCATGACTCCCTGATGCCCGTGGCCAGCCCTGGCTGGTTGCCTGCTCTCCTCCCTAGACCTGGTGTCCGGCGCTGACCAGAACCCTCCCTTCCTCCTGCAGCGAGGTGGAAGGGCCAAGTGGCCTTGTGCCCAGCTTATCAAGGCCCCTGCCCTTCAGCAGGCCTGGGTGCTAGGGCCGGAAGTGGGGGGGTGACCTGGATCCCGGGTCCTGCCAGCCCAGCGAGATAAGCAGCTTAGGGTGTGGGGCACAGCACGTGCAGCTCTTGAGGGCCACACGGCTAGTGGTGCCTG
This sequence comes from Chinchilla lanigera, assembly GCF_000276665.1. Taxonomy (NCBI): domain Eukaryota; kingdom Metazoa; phylum Chordata; class Mammalia; order Rodentia; family Chinchillidae; genus Chinchilla; species Chinchilla lanigera. Next base: position 6,155,332 of record NW_004955486.1, on the reverse strand, counting down.
AGGGACAGGCCTGTGATCTCTGCATAGGGCCACCACCACCAGGAAGCCTCGAGCCATCGGGACGCCCTGGAGCCTCAGACCCAAAGACCCAAGGCCAGGGGAGAAGGAGGGCCTTTCTCAAGAGCTGAGGCTCAGGACACACTTTATTGTGGTCGCACCTTGGTCACCTCTGGCCAGCCCCAACCCCTGGGCTTGGGAGACAGACTGGACCAGGCTCTGGTCCTCCTGGACTTTCTTTTTCTTTTTTCTTTTTTTCTGAGGGAGAGTCAACGTCTCACTATGTAGCCCAGGCTGGCCTCGAACTTTCGGCGATCCTCCTGCCTCAGCCTTCCGAGTGCTAGGGATACCACCACACACCTCCGTGCCAGGCTGTTCCTGGGAAGCAGAAAGAGGCTCAGGGTCTCCCTCAGCTTCTTGGGCTGGTTATGCCCTGCCCCGGTTGTCCGCTGCTTACTGGGATGGCCAGCCTTTGTCCCCACCCCCACAACCTGGCTGACGACCTGCCGGCTGTGCCCATGGCTCCAGCTCCCCCACACCCTCCTCATGCAGGAGCCTGAGAGGCCTCCTTCTCACTAGAGCCATGTTCCTGGGCATCCCTGCCAGTCCCTGCTGCCTTGGCCACATCTGTCCCCACAGTGCCCTCTCCCTGGGCAAGCAGGCTTGGAGAGGCCTCACTTCCCTGATCCTAGCAGACCGTGTCCGCCTCTCACTGTGGCCCCGAACCTTGCCCCGTCCCCGCCCACCTCCCTTCGATCCCGTGTCCTTGGTGCCAGAATGGTGCCCACGTCCCGTATGCACCAGCCTCAGGATGTCTGGGTTCCGTTTCTCCTCCCTGCCAGGCGCCAGGGCGGGTGCACAGAGGATGAAGTCAGACTTCGGGGTGCAGCAGGGGTCTCGCCCAACCCTTCCCAGCACCTCCACCCCTGGCCGGCTGCCTCGGGCCTTGCCCACCCGTGCCCACAAGCGTCCTCCACAGGAAAGAGCACAGCCGGCCCCCGTGGCCTGCGGGCTCAGGAGTCGGGAGGACACTTTCCTGCCCCCAGGCTGAGCTGTGCGGCAGGGTAGATGCCTCTGTCCCCTGTGACACCTGGGAAAGGGGGAGAAGAAAGTAGCAGAGGCTGGACACGGGGGCCCCCACCATCCTGATCCCAGCCGGACTCAAACCCGCCGGGATCAGGTCAATCCCAAAACACTACTGGAGGCCTGGCTGCCCCATGGGAGGCTGACGGGGCCCCTAGGCCGTGACAGGGGCAGGACTCTAGCCGCTCGCCTCCCGCAGGACAAAGACAATTCCGGTGCCACAGTCCTGCACCTGGCTGCTCGCTTCGGCCACGCCGAGGTGGTGAACTGGCTGTTGCATCATGCCGACGCGGATCCCTCGGCAACCACAGACACAGGTGCCCTGCCCGTCCACTACGCCGCCGCCAAAGGAGACTTTCCCTCCCTGAGGCTGCTCCTCGGAGACTACCCAAGGTAGGGACCCGCCGTGCGCAAGCGAGCGTGCATGTGTGTGTGTGTGTGTGTGTGTGCATGTGCGGTGCTGGGGACGGAATCCAGAGCCTTGCACGAGCAAAGCAAATGCTGCACCACTCCCAGGCCAGGACCTCCTGCTGTTTGTTGTTTTTTGAGACAGGTTTCGTTATCTAGTTTAAACTGGTCTTGAACCCTCTGGGATCTTCCTGCCTCAGCCTTCCAAGTGCTGGAATTACAGAGGTGTGCCACCATGCCCAGTGTGCCAGACTGTTCTAACTTCAGTGGCCAGGCAAGAGCTCTGTAGTCAGGCAGGAGAGGAGGGACTGCAGCAGTCATCAAAGAGTTAAGGAAGAGCTGCCCCTCCTGCCTGCCCTCACCCCAGCCCCAAAGCTGCCAGCCAGGTCCTCAGAGAGCGGCTTTTGTTTCTTGTGTCCCTCCGTGCGTTCCCACTCCCACTGGGGGATGGGATTCCCAGGGCCCTGGACTGAGTGGTTGGGCTGGGGCTGGGGGGCACTGTATGGGGGAAAGGGTCTCCCTACAGAGCAGGGCAGGGAGGGGGCAAGCGAGGTCCTAGCGCACCTGCGGCCAGGGCCCCTTGGAAGCCACCCAGCCCCTGTCTGAGGGAATGGGGTGCCAGTGGACAGGGGCCTGAGCGGGTAGGGCTCTGCCAGAGATCCTTGTGGGCCTAAGCGGGTGCCTGGGCTGGGAGCCACAAAAGTGGGGCAGACTGGGAGAGAGCCCTGCCAGGTGAGAGGATCCGACCACCAGGGAGCAGGCCGGAGGCCAGTTTAGCCACATGCTGGCGTGGCCCCAGGACCGCCAGGCCTGGCTCCTACGTCCTCCTTGCCCAGGGCAGGCTGGGCCTGGCTCTAGCTTCCTAGGCAAAGGCTGGCGGGAGACCCCCTGGTGCTCCACCGACCCAGGCAGGCCCCCGCCTCCCCGCATTGTCCTGGTTTCCCTCCCAGGACAAGCACAAGCTCTGGTCAGGCCAGCGTCGGGGTTTAGAGGACGAGCCCCAGGACACTGAGCTCGGGGTCCGACCTGGCACTATGAGAGCCAGGCCGCAGCCCAGACTCCCATGAGAGCCTCCAGTGGGGCCTGGCAGCTGTGCCCAGGATGCGTCGTCAGCCCTGATGTGATTCGAGGCTCCGTCCCAGCCCCTCACTTCAAGCCCAAGACACCCAGGTCCTAAGCAGGGAAGGTCTCCCTGCACTCCTGGTGCCCCCACCGCTCCCAGCGTGCCAGAGGGCCCGGCTGGGGATGCAGAGCCCCGTGTGTGCACCGCCGGGCCCTGCTCACCCAGGGTCTGGCCTGAGATGAGCCTAGACAGACTCTGGCCAGGCAGTGGGATGCCCTCGTGGGCTGTGGCCTCCCAGGTCTGGGTGTGGTCAGGCCCTGTGCCCAGGCCAAGGCCAGATGGCCCGGTGTATATATGGCCAGCCCCCAGGAGCAGCCAGGGCTTCAGGGAGGTGGACAGCGGGCCGGGGCTGTACCCCTGCGGTGGAGGCGGCTGTGAGCAGGCTGATAAGGAGAAGCTTTTGTGTGCTGCCAGGCTGGGCTCAGGGAGAAGGGGGCGGCTGGGCACTGGGGTTGGGGGCCGGTGCAGCCGCTTAGCACCCGTCCTTGGAGGGGGCTGCCGTTCCCCAAGGCTGTGGATCCAGGGCTGGGAGCTGCGAGGGCAGAGGCGGGCTCTGCTCTGGTGAGCCTCTGGGCCGCTGCGCGGCTCTGAATTATTCACAAGGGCTCAGCTCTCTCCCTGGGCCAGTGAGGGAGGAAGGATGCCTGTACCTCCCGGTGGGAAACTCGATCCCACCCAGGGAGGCTGCGGGCGGCCATGGCCACGGTGGAGAGCAGGTGCAGGGGCGCTGGAGGGCTGGACAGCCCCGGGAGGGCCCAGCCGGTGCCAAGGCTGTGCCTGGGGGCGTTCGCCTGGGCTGCACACTGTGGGACACCCCGCTCCTTCCCTCCCTGCAGTCTACGCTGTTCGTTGGGCCGAATCTTCCCAGGAGCAGAGGGCTGGCCACAGTGACCCCGCGGGCTGCTGCCCCTGCGAGGACCCTCCCTCAGAGCCCCCTGCGGAAGGGGGTCCCTAGGCTGGGAGGCGAGGGGCATGGTGGCAGCTGGCTGGGGCTGTCCCAGGTCCTGGGGCGGGAGCCGCCTCCTGCTCATCCTGCCTCTGCTGTGCTGGCCCCTGGCTGCCCTGGGGCCTGAGCAGGGGCTGGGGACCCCAGGCTCAGCCCAGACCGAGGCGTGGCCTTCAAGGCTGGGGACAGCAGGGAGCCCTGAACTCTTCCCCCTGGGGCTCCTGGGCTCTGCCACTCACACACCTGGACAGGGTGTGGGGCGTGCCCGCCAGGAGCCAGGGCAGGCCCCAAAGAGCTCCTCCCTGCTGAGTGCCTACTGGGGCCCCGGCTCCGGGAAGCAGTGTCTGCGTCTCACAGTCACCCTGCGTAGCAGCTCTGAGGCCGGCCCCTCTTATAGATCGCCCCACTCCATGAGTGTCCTCTCCGTGCGTATTCTAAGTGCAGGGGACACGCAGGTGCCCAGGACAGATGTCTCTACCTCACAGCTGACAGACACCGACATGGTGTCCCTGAGAGGCTGCCTGACCAGCTATGGGCCCCCCTGGCTTGCTGTGTGGCCTTGGGCAAACAGCACAACCTCTCTGGGTTTATTTCCCACCCCTGGTGCAGACCCCAGTCTCCCAGGTCTGCGGGGATCTTCCTTTTCCCCTTTGTTCGTCCATAGCTTCTGAAGCCTGGCTGAGCCCAAGACACTCGGGGCCCCCTGGGGGTGGACAGGGGGCTTGTCACCCACCGTGGGGAGCCCCAGGTGAGGCTCCGTGGAGCTGCCCCTTCCCTGCTGGGCACCTGTTCTGTCAGGCAGCCGGGACCCGTGCATTCTTAATCACCCCCTAGGCCTGGCCCTGAGTTTGCGGAGGTCACCTGGGCAGCAGGGCCTGGGGGCGTGGCTTGTGCTGGGCCGTGCGGGGGGAGCCAGTGGCTGTGCTTGTCCCCGACTCCAGGGGAGGCTCTGGGGAAGGGAAGGCTGAGGCAGGAAGATCACAGCTGGGCACATAGTGAGTTCAAAGCCAGCCTGAACTGCACAGCGAGACCCTGTCTCTAAAAGCACATCATTGTCGTCGTTGTCATCCTCATCATTAAGCAACCCGAGGCTGCCTCCCGCTCAGGTCTTCCGCCCTCTCGGCCCCCTTCCTCGCTCCTCCCGGCCTCGTGCCACCCTCTCAGCCTCCCTTGAAGCCCCGGCTGCCCTGCCCTCCTCCCAGTCTGCCGGGATCCCACCTTCCTGGCAGGGCCAGCCCAAGGCTGAACCAACTGTGACCCGCCTCCCAGGCCCGCCCCCACTGCTCTGTCCCTGCCGCTCTTATCACCAGCCACCAGTGCCAGCGTTCTTTCTGTCTGGCCTGACTCACCAGGACGGAGCCCTTATCTCCCACCTGTGTCCCGCGCCTGACACCGCATGACAGTGGCTGAGAGAATGAAGGGCCGGGCGCTCCGGGTCTTTTGCGGCTGTGCTCACAGAGCACCGCATGCGATGTTAGAGAAAGTCCCGCCCCAGGCCGCGTCCACAGGGCCCCCTTGCTGGCGACAGCGGCGAGCACTCAGGGACAGACAAGGGGACGGGCTGAGCCCACGCCCCACTCAGATGCACCTCCTCCCTGCTCCCCTGTGTCCCTGCCAGCGGACCGTCCCCCTGCTTTCCCTCCTCTGCCTGCTCAGCAGCCTCTGATGTGCGTCCAGAGAACGCTGAGACCCAGGGACGGCCACAGGTCAGGAGGGACAGTGAGCCCCAGGAAGCTTCTCTCTCTGACGGGTCGGCAGAGTCTCCGAGGAGCTGAGAGTGGGTGTTCTAGATCCGTCCTCACAGCAGCACCGTTTTCCTTGTGCTAAGCCTCAGTGGGGATCTTGAAAGATAAGCAGAAGGCGTTCGGAGCAGCCCTGGCCCTGGGAGAATTGTCCTGGGCCTTCAGCCCTCCCGCCGGCCCCTGGGGGCGGAAGTGAGCCACAGCAAGCTGGGCCCCTGGAAACCGTGCTCTTTGGCCTGAGCCTGACTCCGGGGGTGGAAGGGTCACGCCGTGTTCCGTGGGGCAGCGGGCGTGAACAGCAAGCTGGCACGAACGTGGACGGAGCCCTGCGACGGCCCCCCCGCAGGCATTCATGTTCTTGTTGTACAGTCAGGGCGACTTGCTTCACTGTTACACTCTGTCCATATCATCTTTCCTGCCAGGAGGAAGAAAAACAGCGTGTGATTTTTACGATCACTGCCTGTGCCCGCTGCTTCCCTTGTGCAGGGTTTTTTGGGATCGCAGTTTGTAGCAGGTTCGGCCCCCAGTCTGCGGGCTCCAAGTCAGGGCGCCATGGCAGCGGGCCTGGCGGAAGGAAAGCTGCTTCTGGCGAGGTGGGCGGGAAGCAGAGTCAAGCGGGAGTGGGGCCAGGCCACGCCCCTTCTGACCAGATGCCTCCTAACAGCAGGTCAGCTATGGTGGCCCAAAGGTCCTATCACGTCCCAGAACCCTGCTGCTATGCTCATGAGGCTCTGGGGAGACCTCATGCAGAAAGCATAACGGCCAGGAAGCCTCGGACCCCTCAGGGCTGTGGTCAGGAGTCTTTGAAGACTCCCGCGCTCGGGATCAAGATGGGGGTGGGGGTCAGAGGGCAGCTCGGGGGTAGAGCCCTGGCCTCGCAAACACGAGCTAGGTGTTCAGTCCCCAGCGTCATAAAACGGCTGGTGTGGGGTCCTTTCCTGACCTGAGGAGGTGGCCCTGGGCACGTTGACTCCTGGAGCCAGGCAGGGGCCGAGAGGCCTGGCTGGTGACGGGAGCAAGTGGCCGAGGGACCCGGGGGAGCAGGGGCCGGGAGGGAGTCGCCAGGCAGCAGGAGTGGACGGGGAGGGCGGCTGGGGCGGTGACATGCGGCAATGGCGGGTGATCGTGGAGGTTGGGACGCGGCGGCAGCTGGGGCAGCTGAGCGCTCCTTCGGCTCAGAGGGCACAGGGGCCAGACCGTAATGTGGCCCATTTACGCTGTGAGGGAGCCGAGGTCAGAGAGGGTAGAGGCTCTGTGGGGCCTGCAGAGTGAGTCTGAGGGAGGCGTGGGCAGAGGCTGGGGCGGGGCCGGAGCTTGGTCCTGCGGCAGCTGCCCTGGTCAGGACGGGAACTCGATGGGCTGCAGGTCAGAGGGGTCCCAGAAAGCAGGGTCCTCCTGGCAGAAATGGTGCCTGGCAGCGGCTGGACACCCACGGCCAGCAGTGGGCACCTCGTGACTGGCCCTCGGGCACAGGGAAGAGAACGTGCTGGGCCCCCCTCCCAGGCGGGCTTAGGGAGCAAGGGACAAGGAGGGACGCCACGGCCCTGCTCGGGGTGTGGGACTCAGCCCAGAGCCAGGCTTCCTGTGGTTTGGCTGTGGGCGGCAGACAGACAGACAGACAGACGGACAGGAGGGGTGTGGACACAGCAGACCCGGGCTCACGTGGTGCCCCTGCCTGCTCACGTCAAGTGGCCTCAGTCTCAGCTGTGAAAGAGGATCAAGGCTACCGCCTACCCTGCCAGGCCCTCAAGGACTGGAGGACAGGTCGTGGGCGTCATGCACTTCGCAGTGCTGGGGACGAGAAATCAGTTCATAAAAGTGGCCGCTGTCCCCACTATTGTTCTTTTTATTACCGCTGTCCTTCGCTCATTTCTCCAGGGACAGTTCTCTCTGTGCCTTATACTTACCTGTGTTTCTGTCCTGTTCCCCAGTAGGGAGGGAGCCTTCAGGCCGGGCCAGAGAAGGACGAGGCCGGCCGCCCTCTTTCGTGGGGCCATCAGCAAACCTGCACGGTGTCCTGGGGCTTCCCGGCAGGAGGCTGGACTCTAGAATAGGGGACAGGAGTCAGAGGTGGAAATGCAACAATGGGGACAGGCAGCAGCCTTTGCTGAGGAAGTGGCAGCCAGCGGGTGTGGACGCCACTGCCCCCTGCCGGCCTGCTCCTTCCCCGACCGGCTGTGCACCCTGGCTGATTGACGGCTGCCTGCCGAACGGGGGTGCCGGGGCAGGCATGAGTGCAGATCTGGTCCCGACTAAATGCACTGCCTCCCGCAGAGGGAACCCTGCGGGCGCTGGGACGGCCCCCTCCGGCCTCTAATCCCCAGGGCCCCGGCACCCGCTGTGCCTCGGTGACGGGGTGAATAATTCAGGCTGCCGAGTGTCGGTCGTGAAATATTCATCAGCTATTTCTACAGGGCAGCAGGAGCGAGTGTGGGGGCAGCGCCACCCAGGGCCAGCGTGGGTCAGAGGAGCAACGTGTGGCTGGGGCTCCTGCCTGTCCACTCTGCTGGCGCAGGTGGGCGGGGTGCTGAGGGACAGCCAGACGCAGCACCTGCTCCCTGCAAACTCGTGGAGGGTGCAGCTCAGCGTTAGGGCTCTGCGTGCCCGGGGCTTTGGCCCTGCCAAGGGGGACAGAGAGACCGGACAGCCGGGCACTCCGAGGCAGGAAGTACGTGGAGAACCAGGGCTCTGGGGACAGGGCCAGGCCTTGGCAGGCTGCGAGAGGCAGGGGGCTGTCCTGTTGGGGCGATGGGGGTGGGGAGCGACGGGTGCAGGAGAGATGGCCCGGTGGACAGGGTGGCACCTGTGCCTGATAGGCTGACGGACGGATGCAGGGGGCGTTTCAGGGCGAGGATATGAAGAACTGCGCTCCGGAGGACCCAGGGCCGACCAGAGCCCAACAGCTGAGCTTGCACCTGGAGTTCAGATTTGAAAGCGGGCAGCTCCTGGCTTGGGGTAGAGTGTGGCGCTCCCTTGTGGCCAAATGTGGTAACTACACTCTGGGGCCCCCTTCCCTCAGCCTAGTGGCCTGGCCGCCTTCCGTGGTCCCTAGCCACGCCCTGCCCAGGAAACTGGGGGAGCCAGCACGAGGGACAGCGAGAACGGAAGGCTAAGTCCCAGCTGCCCCTAGGATCCCTTCATGCTTACTGCAGCCCGAGCCCTCGTCCCCCAGAGGTGTGATTCTCAGGTCATCTACAGCTGCAAACCTGTGGCCACCCAAACGTGAAAAGCCCTCGGCTCACATCTCAGCACCCCACCCCAAAACAGGACTGGCCTGCTGGCCGTGATGGTACAAGCCTGTGATCCTAGCTTCTCAGGAGGCTGAGGCAGGAGGACTGCAAATTGAAGGCCAGCCTGGGTAACCTGGAGAGATCCCGTTTCAAAACATAAAAAGGACTGGGGATGTCGCATTGTTGGGTTCTACCCCAGGACCGAAACAAAACAAACAAAACAAAAAAAACCCGCTGACACTGTGGCACACGGGAAGTTCTTTGTATAAGGTGGCTGCTCCATATGGTTGCTAGATTAGCGACAGTGACAAAAGCCAGAATGTCCCACCAACTGACTCTCAGATAAGTCCTGTTTTAATATAAGCACGTACCCTGCGGCGCTTGAGAGATGCTAAAACATTACTTGATGTTTAGCTGAGGTCGAGGAGTCCCTAGGCTTCTGGAGTTTCCGTGGTAACCCTGCCACTCTCTGGTACTCAGAGGCGCAGGCTGGGAGCAGCTCTGGCGAGCATGGAGGGGACCCACGGAGCTGGCCCGGTAGGAGGCGAGCAGGGTGGGTAAGACCTGCCCTGGCCAGGAAGTCAAGAGAGGCCTCACGAAGGAGGGGCCTGCCCTGAGTCTCAGAGAGGGAGGGGCGGCCGCACACTGCGAGTGCAGGGACACGAGCAAGAGCACAGAGGACAGCGTGCGAGTCCGGGGCGCATGGTGATAAAGCACGGCTGCAGAGGTAGGCGAGGTCAGGTCAGCGTCCAAGCAGCACTGGTACCGGGTCGGACTGCTTACTGAGGACAGGAAGCGCTGAGCCGGGCATTTTACAGAAAGGTCACTGGAGTTGGGCGTTGTTGTGCACACTTGTGATCTTAGCATTCTGGGAGGCCGAGGCAGGAGGGTCCCCAAGTAGTACCCCAGCCTGGGCGAGTTGGCAAGATCTGTTTCAAAACTAACAAAAGGCTGGGGATGTAGCTCAGGGTAGAGCCAGAGTCCAGAGGGAGTGGGGACAGGCCCCCTCCAGCCCATTCTCCCAGGGCCTGGGCCCCCAGCGGGACGCAAGGAGTGGGAGGGGCTCTGGAGGCAACAGGCGTCCAGAGCCCACGGTGGCGCTGCGTCTTCACAGGGGAGTGAACGCCCAAACTAATAACGGTGCCACGCCCCTGTACCTGGCGTGCCAAGAGGGCCACCTGGATGTGACGCAGTACCTGGTGCAGGAGTGCGGCGCGGACCCGCACGCGCGCGCCCACGACGGCATGACCCCGCTGCACGCTGCGGCGCAGATGGGCCACAGCCCGGTCTTAGTGTGGCTGGTGAGCGGAGGGGCGGGGAGGGGGCGGGCCTGGGCGGGGCCAAAGGGCTCCTGGCGCCCAGCCCCGCCCTCCCGCCCAGGTGAGCAGCACGGACGTGAGCCTGTCGGATCGGGACAAAGACGGCGCCACGGCCATGCACTTCGCGGCGAGCCGCGGCCACGCCAAAGTGCTCAGCTGGCTTCTGCTGCACGGCGCCGAGATCACAGCTGACCTGTGGGGCGGGACCCCGCTGCACGACGCCGCGGAGAACGGCGAGCTGGAGGTCCGGCGGCGGGGCGGGGCCAGGAGGGCGGGGCGGGGCCTGGAGGGGAGGGGCCTGGAGGGCGGGGGCGGGGCCCGGACCGGGCGGAAAGGCGGCGCGCGGGCACCCTCTGCTGGCGAGGCGCTCTCAGCACATCCCGCCTGGGACACGGACACAGACACACACACACACATACAGACACACACGCACGCACGCATACACACGCGCGCGCGCGCACCGGCCCAGCTCGAAGCCGGCCCAGCCCTCACCGGATCCCACCCCGCCAACCCTGCAGTGCTGCCAGATCCTGGTAGTGAACGGTGCGGAGCTGGACGTCCGTGACCGTGACGGGTATACGGCCGCCGACCTGTCGGACTTCAACGGCCACAGCCAGTGCACCCGGTACCTGCGCACCGTGGAGAACCTGGTACGTCCAGGCGCGGTGCCGAGGCCCCATCTCCCTTTCTGCCCCATCCCGGGTGGTGTCTTACCCTCTACCACGGAAGCTGAGGTCCAGGGACACTGAGAGTTGGAGCCGTGACGCCCCAAACCACCGCCCCTTGGGAAGTGAGGGGCAGCGAGGGAGAAGAGGCTGACGGGTTGGGGAAGGAGGCCAGGGAGGACCAGAGCCATCGGATAAGAGATGAGGCTGGGAAGTCCGCAGGCCCGAGTTCACCAGCCCACACAGATCACCTGCCCTCGAGGGAGGTGGTGCCAGTGTCCCTATTCACGGATGGGTAAACTGAGGTTCCCAGAGACCCAAGGTCACACAGCCAGTAAGTGGTGAAGCCAGACAGCCAGGCCCGGCCAGGACCTCCCTCTCTTGACCACTGCCCCACACACTTGCTCTCTTGGTAGTAAATCCATAACTGGGAGCCCATGTGACTCTTGGAAATTATTTTACAATGTGTCCTGGTTGCATTTCTCTCATTGCTGGACGCCCAAATTACTTTTCTCTCACTGCTGAGACAAAGTACCTGACTCCCAAAGTTAAGAAAGGAAAGGTTTATTTAGCATACAGTTTGTGGAGGTTTCAGGCCATACTTGGCTGGCTCCAAGGCAGGGTGGCACATGGCAGAGGGCAAACGTTCATGGCAGCAGAAGACAGCAAAAGCAGCAAGAGCAAAAAGGGAGGAACGGCAACAAGCAGCCTCTTTCCCTCCCTTACATTGTATGCAGGCTCCCTGCCCCCGGGCGGGTGTAGCTCTCACACCCATAATCCCAGCATTGGACCATGAGTCAATCATAAACTAGAAGCCTGACCCATGACTGCATGAGGCTTCCGGGGGAAATCCAGACTTAGACCATAACGCAATGGTTGTACAGCTGTGTGGAGATCTCCTGGGACTCAGGCTCAGGGGCAGGTGTCAGAGCTCAGGACTGCCCCATCCGGTCAAATGCCTGCTTGTGCCAGTGGGGAAGGGAAGTGGTGGGCCTCAGACACCCTCAGAAGGATGCTGACCAGGACATGCGAGAGACTCCCACATGGTGGCTCCTGGCTGCCTGCCAGCACACTGCGGTGAACCCCCCGTTCAGCAACCTGAAGGATATGCAAGTCAGGGGTCAGAGAGTGCACATGGACGGGAGAACAGGCTCCCCGCCCCCGGAAGGGACTCCCGGAGCGGACGTGGCTTGACAGGTAGTGAGCAACCTGTCGCCGGGGCATACAAGCGGCAGCCGACACTGAAGGGCCTCTCTGGACCAGAAGCCGCCCCTTCCCACGGAGTCTGACTCTGCTGTCTGGCCGCAGGGATAGGCCCTGCACCCTGGGGCCTGCCAGTCCCTCCTGAGAGCCTGCTAGCCTGCAGCTGCTCACAGGGACAGCCCAGCGGTCGAATCCTGACTGGCAGGTGTCGCCTGAGTCCATCTTCACAGCAGTGTGAACTGTGTCCACCTCTGGTGTTTACTGGGTACCACGCCCTGGCACTTTACTTTTTAAATCTTTTTGGAAACCAGGCGTGGCGGTGCATGCCTGTCAGCTCAGCGCTCGGGAGGTTGAAGCAGGAGGATCACCACAAGTTCTAGGCCAGCCTGTCTCAAAAACCTTTTTGCTATGCATGGGGCAGGTGGTATCATTATTCACATGTACAGGTGAAGACCCTCAAGTGGCGAAGGTCACACCGCTAGCAAGTGGGGGTGAGGACATCCAAAGCCACTGTCGCAGCCCGCGCAGCCTGGGTCCCAACCTCTTGTCTGTTCCACCGAGGTCAGGGCTGAGTCACCTTGGTGCCTACTAGTGCCAGCCAAGGAAAGAGCATCCTTGTGCCACCCCTGACTCTTGGGGTCCCAGTGGCTGTGGGGTAGGGGCAGGGCCTGGCCCCCTCACTTGGCAGGCCTAGCGTCAGTGGTGTCAGCTCCAAGCCACCAAGGATGCTGGCCCAGAAAAGGCAAACACTCCCGAAGAGTCCCTAATTATAGGACCAGTGAGCGTGGCTGTCAAGCCGTTACCTGGTGCCAGGCCTGCCTCCCTGTCCCGGGGGGCCTGTGACACTTCTCAGGCAGGGAGGGGGCATGGGGCAGGGAGGAGCACTTCTGGGCAGGAGGCAGTGCAGCGACGGGCTTGCAGGCAGCAGAGACACCATGGGCAACGTAAGCAGGGCCCCCACCCCAGCCCTGTGCCCTCCAGGAGGGGACAGACACAGTGGGTGGGAGGGAGGGTGACAGGCTTGGTGGTGTGAGCTGCAGCTGCCCATCCCAGCTGAGCTGCCCCCCAGCCCAGGGCCCGTCAGGAGATGGGCTGGGCTGGTGCCGGGTGCTGGAAGGTCCAGTAAGTCGACAGGGTGTCGGCCAGGTGCCAGGGGTGAGCCTTCCTGTCCTGTCCTGACCCCAGCTGCAGCCCTGAGCTCCCACCTGCATCCACAGGGGCCCAGGCCCCCTGCTTGGTCTGAGGAGAGCCTGGAGCATGGCCCTGGTCCCCTGGGTGCAGCCCGGCCCCTTCTTCCCAGCTGTCTCCTCCCTCAAGTGGGAAGGGGTCAGGGCCTGTGGTCCTACTGCGGGGGCTGGCCTTGAACCCTAGCCTGAGAAGAGCCTGAGCCTCTCTCACAGTGTGCAAAGGGACTCAGGGGGAGGGAGGCGACTTCGCCAGGCTCTCAGCCCGAGCTGGCCCGAGTGGGGCTTTGGCCCAGAGAGCGCTGGTCTGTGGGCCCGACCTCTTCCTGTCCTCCTGCCTCCCCCGCAGAGCGTGGAGCACCGCGTGCTGTCCCGGGATCCGTCCACCGAGCTGGAGGCCAAGCAGCCTGACTCGGGCATGTCCTCGCCCAACACCACCATGTCTGTCCAGCGGCCGAACTTTGACCTCAGTTCGCCCACCAGCACCCTCTCCAACTATGACTCCTGCTCTTCCAGCCACTCCAGCCTCAAAGGCCAGCACCCTCTGGGTGGTGAGTGAGCCGGGTGGGAAGAGGGAGCAACGGGGGGGGGGGCAGACGAGCGGGCCACTGGGCAGCCCTGCCAGCAGCCAGCACCCTAAACACGGGGAGGGGATGCTGGTGCACGTGTGTGCTCACCACACGCCTACATGCACCCCCATGTGTACGCTTTCCCCACAAAACCCATGCATACAATGCAGTTTCCATAGTAGAACACACACACACACACACACACACACACACACTCATCAGGGCAAAGAATCATATGCACAAATGTGATAGGCTCAAGCACACAAACGCACAAAGCCTCAAGCCTGTGTGAACACAGTCTGGCCACACCCTGAGAATAGAAGTCTACGCACCTGCCATGGCTGCTTCCCACTGCCGGTGGGCGGCCTGCAGAGCTGGCAGGGCGCCCTGCCATGGCTGGGTGTGGCCATCCAGGTTCCTACTGTCTGCCCAGAGGAGCCACCCTGGCCCTGGCCAGGTGGCCTCTCCTACAGGCACAGCCTGGAGCCCAAAGCCTCCTGGTGCTTCCCTTTCCAGGCTGTCCACACCCTCTGCCTATGACAATAAGCACAGGGCCGGGGAGGAGGGACCAGCTGGTACTGCCAGAGGCCACAGTGAGCCGTGCCAGGGAAAGCTCCTGAGCCAGCCTTGCCTCTGCAGGGCGTTTCCAGGTGGTGGGGAGTCTTGGTCCTGGGGGACAGCCTCTGCAACTCCCCAACCTGCTTCTCACCTGCCTCTCCAGGGCTTCCAGGTGCAAAGGCTACTGACATACAGAGCTACATGGACATGCTGAACCCGGAGCTGGGCCTGCCTCTGAGCAAGACAGGGAAACCTACACACCCACCGCCGGCCCCCAGCTTCCCTCCACCACCCCCACCCCCAGGCGGTCAGCTGCCCCCACCCCCACCAGGCTACCCGGCTCCCAAGCCCCCCTCGGGGCTGCAAGCAGCTGACATCTACATGCAGACCAAGAGCAAGCTCCGCCATGTGGGGACCGAGACCCTCAGGAAGGAGGTAGTGAGCCCTGACCGCCTGCCCCCAGCGCTGCCACTGGCTGGAGGGGAAGATGGGGGAGATGGGTGTCCCTGGCCCTGAGCTCCTGGGCGGCGCCATGGGTGCAGGAGGTCAGGCAAAACTGCTGCCTCAGTGGGGAGCTGTGGCTGAAGGAATGAAGACCCAGACGGCCATGCCTCGCCAGGAGTTGGTCTGTGCCACCTCTCCTGGAGCGGCAGGGTGGTCAGGAGTCGATGGAATGCACGTAGGCTGTGCTTCTGCAGACACGCATGCCTGAAGGCCGGGGCTCAAGTGGAGTTCTATTCCAAGGAGGCACCAAGGAGGTTCTATTCCAGGTGGCATGGCTTGAGGGTGTGGGCCAGGGGAGAGGAGCACGCTGAGTGGACCCGAGCAGACCGGGCGCACAGGGCTCGGGCTTGGGGCTTGAGCGTCTGTGAGTGGAGGAGCCCTTACCCGCAGGTGGGCACCTGTGGGTGGAGCCAGCCCGTGAGAAGGGGGACAGCCCGTCGGGCACAGTGAGCAGAAGTGCAAAGCCATCAGCCAGTGGGCTTCTGAGACCCTGGAGTGGCAGAGGGGATGGAAGTCAGGTCAGGTCGGGACAGCTCTGGGACTCCTAGGCAGGGAGACCACAGAGGGCGCTGGAGCACTGGCCACAGGGACAGAGCAGGGCTGGTCTGAGCGGGGAGGGGACCAGCGGAGACCACAGGTGGCCAGGTGTGCAGTGGCAGCTGCCTAGAGGCCCGCCGCAGGGCAGACGCTGTAATTCTCTCCCTGGCCCAAGGCAGGCCACCGCAGGGTGGAGTGGTGTAATCTGTTTGCACAGGTGACCCAGGTCACAATGCCCTGGGGGGACGTAGGGGCGACACTGAACCTGCGCGGGGACTCCACCCGATACCAGACCAGACTAGACGTCTGATTCTCCTTTTATATTTGGAGGAGGCAGAGGAGACTTTCTGGGCGCAGCGCAGTCTCCCAGGCCGTAGCATGTGGCCCGATCCACAAGGGAACAAGTGGCCTGGCCAGCACCCACTCCCCACCCCTGAGCCCAGCCCACAGTTGCTCAATCCTCGCGCCCCTCGGCGGTGTGTGCGTGCAGAACCACAGGCTCCGGTCCTCTCTACAAAGGGCCCTTTGTGTGCCACTGCGCCCCAGCGCGGTGCCGAACTAAGGGAGGCAGCAGGGTCGTGGCGACCTCCCCTCCTGGGCTGCAGGGGGCCGGCTGGCCCAGAAAAGGAATCCAGCGTGTCACGTTTCCTGCAACGTGAGCCTGGCCAGGCGGGGTGCAGAGGGTCCAAGGCCATCAAGGGGACGCACGGGCTCTGGGGTGGGCAGGAGACAGGCCCCGCGCAGTCACTCGGCCTTTGGTCTCACCACCTCATGTTCCTGTCACCGCGCTGGGCTTAGCGAGGGCAGCGGCGATGGGGCGGGACGCTGCGCTGTCACCCGAGCCAGGCCGGTCGCTCCTGAAACCCGAGGCTTGGGCGCGGGTGTTGGTGTCGCTTACGCGATGGCGATGGTTTCCACATGCGGGAGGGCTCGAAGGGTAGGGGCGCGACCCGGAACCGGGCCGAATATGAGAGGCTGCACCCCGATCGGTCAGGCCCTTAGCCCCTGGGTGCAGTGGGGCAGGGGTGAAAGAAGGTCGGAGTGACCAGGACTTGCTTAGGGAGACAGGCACAAGGGCGGGGCCGCATCTGGGTGTAGGACGGAGCCCGCGCATCCCCGACGGCGGGGGCGGGACGGCACCAGCGGCCCAGGTGATGCCAGGCCGCGGAGCCCATAGGTGGGCGGGCGCGCGCGGGCGGGCGGGGATGCGCGGGCTGGGCGGAAACCTGAGCGCAAGGATCGGGTAACGCAGGTGTCAGGTCCGCGCCGCCCCCGCGCCAGGTGCACAGCGGGGGCCACCGGCACAGTCGCAGGTAGGAGCAGCCCCGGGCCCGGGCGGCGTGGGCCCTGGGCGAGCGGAGCCTAGCGGGGCTCGGGCTCTCCGTCGGGCTCCCACCGCGCCCTGACCCCGCTGGAGACGGTTGGGGATCTTGGGAGTGCGGGCGCGGGTGATCGGGCGCGGGGTGCAGCCAGACTTTGGTGGAGGTGCCCCTTCTCCGGCTCCCCCTGGCGTCCGGGCTGGGCCACCCCGCCCCCGGGCCCGCCCCTTTTGGCCTCCGTGGGGGGCCCCGGTGCCCTTCCTGGCGCGCGCCCAGTACCCCTCCCTGCGCGGTGGCCGAGCCTGCCCTTTACCCGGGGCGCCCGTGACCCTCGCCCTGCGCCACCCTTAGACCATGGGGGTCTAGGGGCCGGGCCAGCTGCCCCGCTGGACGGCCGCTGACTGCAGCCCCGGGGAGACCACGAGCCTAGCAGGGAGGCGTGGGGGTCTCCGGTGCCCAAGCCCAGCGCGCGCTGTCTCCCCGCAGCCCGCCTCGCACGACGGCCACCACGGGCTGCACAGGCAGGACTCCGGCCGTAAGCCCCGCGTCTTCAGCAAGCAGCCCAGCACGGGGGACTACTACCGCCAGCTGGGCCGCCGCCCCGCCGAGCCGCCGGCCGCGCGCCCGGGCA
>NW_004955486.1:6099575-6137907 GCF_000276665.1 Chinchilla lanigera | reverse complement strand
GGGGCGGGCGGGGGTGGGGGCGGCGCCAGCCCCAGGGGGGAGGGAAGTCTAGACACCGCCCCCTCCCCAGCTGCGACGCCGGGTCCTTCCTCCAGCTTTCCTACTTCCTCCTGCCGCCCCTGCCCTAGGCAGGACTTGGCCCTAACGGGGCTCCGGGCCTGTCCCTTACGACAGGGCTGGTGCCTGGAGGAGCAGGGAGCTCAGGGTGGCACTGGCTGCAAGGGCCCCGGACAGCTGGCAGGCCGCCTTTCCACCCCTGTCCTGTCTGCCTTCCTCTCCCCAGCTCTTTCTTGCTCTTACAAACCGGAAGGGCTTCTTCCTAGTCTGATCCTGCCTGTGTCCTGGGCGAGCCAGGGCCTGGCCAGCGGGGGGTAGGGGTGGACTTTCTGTTGACTCCCCTGAATATTCTCCCGCTATTCCTGGGGATTGAACGAGGGCCTTCGCGCTGAGCTACATCTTCAGCCCCCCCTTTTTTTTTTATTTTTCGAGAGAGAGTCTCACTAAGTTGCCTAGGCTGAGCTCGAAATCGCAATCGTACTGCCTCAGCCTCCCAGAGTGCTGGAATTAGTTATGTGCCACCACCCATGCTTGGGCATTCTTTTTAAAAAGCTAGACTGGTGAGCAGGACTCCTGGTCTCTCTTTAGCGGGATGGGGCACCAGCCTGCCCACCAGGCCTCCAAGGTGACGGTGCTCCGGGCTGTCACCAGGCTGGGTCTGAGAGTCCTAGAGGTTGGAAGGAAGGTGCTTAACCACTCTTCTGTGGCAGGTGCACTGCACTGGCTTCTGTCAGGGAAAAAGAATTTTCAGGACACATTAGGAAGAAGCGTGAGATAGGTCTGTCAGGCAGAGATTTTAGGATACACTCAAGAACGGGGTGGGGGTGCTCAGAGAAACGGGGCTCATTATAGTTGGGAACTGGGAACATTAATAACTCTTTTGAAGGGGTAGAAAAGCCCAGGAAAATGAGCCCCAGGCCCCAGAAAGGTACTAGCCCATTCTACAGGTATGGGCATGTTTTGTGTTTTGTTTTGTCTTTTAGGTCATTTGAACATTTTTTTGGGTTCACCCAACCTGCCCCTTTATCTTGGGATCAGCCTCCTGTCCCTTAGGGTCTCCATGTTGGAGTTTCAGTATCCCTAAAGAATTTTTGGTATGCTGGGCTGATGCGGAAGGAGGCTAAACCTAGCTGCAGGCACTCATTAGCTTGGGTGGCTTCACTGCTTTCTGGAAACTGCCGTCTTCTTAAAAGTAGTTTTTAGTTATGGTTTCCTTGTTTGCTTTCTACCTCTCTTGTCTTTCTTCTGTCCCGCCTTCCCCCATCCCAGCCTGTCCTGGGCCGCCCAGCACCAGGGTCCAGCTCAGCGGGCCCATCCATCCGAAGCCTCCTCTCCCTGCCTCGGAGTCCGTGGTAGCAGGCCCGCCCCAGCCCAGTGCAGTGCCAAAGCGGAGGCCCTTTCCAAGGGGGCCAGGGCCGGCAGCAGCCCTGTGCAGCCCTCAGGGTCCTGGACGGACCACCCTTGTGGGGCCCCAGAGCACCCTGAGCCAGGGTTACAAGGGCAGGAAAGCTCCTCCTCTCCCCTTGCCCCTCCTGTCCTCCCCGGCCCTCTCACTGTCCCCCACTGTCCCCGTCTCACCCCGGCCCCTTGCTCCTAACTTCACGGTCACTTCTCTCCTCTCGGTTCCTAGAATTGAGAGTCCTGAGGCACAGGAAGAGTGAGTAGCTGCTGGGGCTCCGGCTGGGGCGGGGCGGGGCGGGGGCTGGGGGAGAAGGCTGGCACGCTCGCAGGGAGAACGCAGCAGAAGGGGCCAGGACTTGAGGAAAGGGCAGGCCAGGGGCCAGCAGGCCAGGGGACCTGCATGCCACCAAGGGCGCCTGCACCCTACACCTGCCCTGCCCCCGCACCCTGCCCCTGCCCCAGCCACGGACACGCGCAGCATTTTGCGCCTGGCTGACGGCTTTGCCCAAATAACGAGCCAGCCACATACTGCCCGCTTTTCCTCTCCGGCCACGCGCTGTGGCGCCCCAGCCTGGCCATCCAAAAGCTCTGGGCTGGCTTCCTTCCTTCCCCTCTGCAGACCTGACCCCTCACCCAGGGCTTCCAAACCAGCCCTCCCTCAGTCCCCATTCACCTCCGCCCGCCGCGCCGGAAAATGCAAACCCTGCCCAGGCATTTGCATGCTGTCCACCTGGCTCCGCTTCCTGGGTGCCCTCTCCCACGTCCTTTGTACGCGCCTCCTTCCCGGGTCCCTCAGAACTGAGCAGTGCTTGGCCATGAGTGTGCTCCCGCTTGCAGTCAGTGTGTCTGTCCGTCTGTCTGTGCGTGTGGGCGCAGGGAGGATCCAGCTGGGTGCTGCCACTCCAGGGTCCTGAGTCTGTGTGACTGTAGGCGCCCCAGTTGGCTCGGTCCAAGGGTCACAGGGCGGTGCTGATGCAGGGAGAGGGCCAGAGGGAGACTCCACCCTGCAGGGGCAGAGCCAGGGCTGGGGACGAAGGTCAAGTGGCTGGCCCCAGGTAGTGTTTTGGAGCTGGGCAGTGAGTGGCTGGGCAGATACATATGCTGGCGTTCCCAGGGCCAGCCCAAGAGCCACCATGAACTCCCAGAGGCCTCCAGGCAGGGGCTCGACACGCTGTGAGTAGGGTCATGAGGGTGGTGGGCCTCTGTGGGCTGGGAGCCGAGGGTTCACCTCTGGGTGCCCTGACAGCTGCCCACGGTACCCAGGATCTGGAGAGCTGCCTCTGGGCCCAGGGAAGGGCCCCGCCCATCCTGACTTGGGAAGGGAGTTTCAGAGGGGCAGCAGGGGTGCTGGGTACTGCGTCCTGCCCCCAACCAGTGCCCCTTCTCCATGGCAGGCACCAAATCTTTCAACATGATGTCCCCGACGGGTGACAACTCGGAGCTACTGGCCGAGATCAAGGCGGGCAAGAGCCTGAAGCCAACACCACAGAGCAAGGGGCTGACCACAGTGTTCTCGGGCAGCGGGCAGCCGGCCTCCCAGGTAGGAGGCAGGCAGGTGCCCCGCCCCGGCTCCCCGTGCCTGCCCGGTGCTCAGCGCTGCTGCTTCTCCCTGCAGCCCGACTCACCGCTGCCACCAGTGTCGCCCGTGCCATCTCGGGCCCGGAGCCCCACCCCACCGGCTGCAGCCCCTCAGCCCCTGCTCAATGGCACCGTGGTGCCAGCACCTCCCGCCACCCCTGCACCAGGCGTGCAGCTGGACGTGGAGGCACTCATCCCCACGCACGACGAGCATGGCCGGCCCATCCCCGAGTGGAAGCGGCAGGTGATGGTGCGCAAGCTGCAGCTGAAGATGCAGGAGGAGGAGGAGCAGAGGCGGAAGGTGGGTGGGCGGGGTTGCCCAGAAAGCCCGGCCAACTGCAGGGCCCCTCTGGCTCTTTCCCCATGCCACCCCTTGGCCTGCTATGGCCCCGCGACCTCTGGCAGCACTGACTGCCTCTGAAGAAAACTGGGATGGCAGGACTACCCCCCAGGACTGGTCCCAGTCTCCCCAACCCCAGCAGTTTACCCTTTGAAATGGTGTGGCAGCGTGCCTTCACCTTGTCTGGGACCTTCCTGAAATGCTTCAGCAGGTCTCAGGGATGGAGATTCTGCATTTGTAATAAGCTCTTGGGTTGGGCTGATGATGCTTTGGCCGAGGGACCACTCTGAGTCATCCAGAGGACTTTGGTCTCAGGCAGACTCTGTCCCTGCACTGCCACTGTCCAGATGCTGATACTACTGAGCCTTGTGCAGCCTCAGTCTCTACATCTGTAAGATGGGCTGTTTATCAGTAGCTGATGGGTCCCATTCTTTTGTTCAGCCCGTGTTCCCTGAGTGCCATCTTTGTGCTCCACAAGCTGCTGTAGCCTCTAGGGGTTCATGGTGAACATACCGAAGCTGCCTTTCTAGCTGGCTGCCTCCGTCTGTGTGGATAAGGAAATGAGTGTCCCCAAGGAGATGACACAGGATGGTGTGAGAGAGTGACACCTGGGGAAACAGCTGGGCTCTATAACTTGTCCAGTGTGTGACTGAGTGCAGGGGCTGGGTGGCCCTACAATGACCACCCTTTGGGCTGGGGGTGGCAGTACCTCAGGCAAGACTTGGAATGTGAGCAAGAAGTGGCCTGGGGAGGTGTGGGGGAGGGAGCAGGTGGGGAGGTCTGGAAGTCACAGTGGGTCTGGCGCTGGGGCGGGACTGTGGGAGCTGAGCTCCCCGCCCAGGCCCCTGGAAGAGAACCTCCTTTTTCTGGGGCAGCAGGCAACCTAGGGGTGCTTGTGTGGGGAAATAGCCAGTCGTATTTGTACATGGTGATCCGATGGTGGGGCTCACCACGAATTGGAAGGCGTGTATGGAGGTGAGGGCGGCCCCAGAAGGGAAAAGCTGGCACCAGTGAGGTGGCCTAGAAGTGGAAAGAGAAAAATGAAGATAAAGAGAAGAGTCTTCTGGGTGCAGTGGTACACACCTGCGATCCCAGCACTCTGGGAGGCTGAGGCAAAAGGATTGCCAAGTTCAGACCCCGCCTGGGGGACTTAGGCCCTGTATCAGAAAGGGTGGTGTGTGTGAGCCCCGTTCAGAGGCATCGGGGAGTCACCCTGCAAGCTGCTGCTTTTGTCTCTGTAAGAGCCGGATGGCCTTTCATTCAGCACATGAGACACTGATCACGGGTACGGAGGGCTTGGGCCACGGCAGAGCCTGGGGAGGGTCAGCAGCTTGGCGTGAGAGGTCCTGCAGGGATTCGGACTGGAATTAGCAGCCCTTGGAGAGGTAAGGGGCTCCGAGCTGCTCAGAGACCACACCTTTCGCATGTTCCTTGGGTGGTGTAATGAGCGGCCAAGCCAGCATGGAGCGCCCTTCTGCCGGCTTACCTCTCCGCCCTGCAGCGGCGCCCGGAGACCAGCCGTGCCCCGCCAGCGGACCAAGTGGACACTGCCCAGAGTCTAAAGCCGAAGCCTTGAAGAGTGTCACTGCCGCCGGCCAGGCGTGGCCCCGCGGAACCATTACACCACCCGGGACATGCAAAAGGTTTCCCCGGCGCCGCCGCGGGAGCTGGGCCAGAGGGAGACGCGCCTCCCTCCCCTCTCTTGTCTTCCCCGCATAGCTGACGTCTTCCAGCTCGTGCTGCTACCCCCCGGAGGGCTGGAGGTATGTTCGGGAGCGCGACGCCATCCTCGGGCCCTTCGGCGAGCTCATGACCGAGGCCGACATCCTCCGCATCGAGCAGCAAATAGAGAACCTGCAGGTGCTGCACAAGGCGCAGAAGCTGGAGGCGCGCCTGGAGCAGCTGGAGCTGGAGCTGGAGCAGCTGCTGCCCGTCTCAGCAGCACTCTCGGCGCCGCGGTTCACTGTCGACCCGCGTCGCATGCAGGGCCGTGCCACCAGCCTGCCCGCCTGGTGCAGTAAGATCTCCACGCTGCTCAAGAGCATGGCCTCGCTGCTGGCGGCCCTGGGCGGCCGGCCCGCACACCTCGCCGAGCTGCTGTCCGCCGACACGGGCCAGCCGCTGGCGCCCCTCCCCGACGCGCCCTCCAGGCCCGGGCCCCTCTGCCTGGGCCGCTCGCACTCGCTTAGCTGGTGCCGCGAGGCTGTGGCCCGTGAGATCCTCGAGTGCGGCGTATCCGTGCGGCACCTCCGCGCCACCTATGAGCTACGCGCCCAGGGCGCAGCGCCCGCGCGCACATCTCGCCACAAGCCCCAGTCGCTGGCCAGCGGCACAGACCGCGAGCCCGTCCTTGAAGAGGACTACGTGGTGGCCAGCTCCAGCGAGCCCAGTGCCGCCGTCTCCAACGGCTTGCTGGCCACCGAGGAGCCCCTGGGGACCCTGGACGCGCCCGAAGAGGCGCAAGACAACCAGGAGACTTTGCCTGAGTCTGACCAGCTGGTGTGCAGGCCGCCGCTGTCCACTGAGCTGCCCGGCGTGCAGGACTACATCGACATGCGCAAGGAGCGCATCGTCTACCTCTTTCTGGAGCACTGGCGCAAGTGGACCTTCCGGGGCCCTGGGCGCCACGCCCAGGCGCGCTTGCGCAGATTGCTGCCCCGAGTGGTGGCCGCTGGCGCGGACCCCAGCCCTGAGGCTGGTGACTTTGCTCCCCAGCAGCCAGCGGATGACACTGAGGCCTGCAAGCCCGACCAGCAGCTGCTGCACCTGCTGAAGCAGCGGCAGGTGGTGGGCAAGCTGCTGGGCCACTGGCGGAGCCTGCTTCGGCAGGTGCCTGCGCGCCAATCCAGGGGTGTGCGCCTGGCGCACGGCCTGTACTGGCCCGAGCACTTCCTGCCGCCCCTGGACGGCGGCACGCCCCGGCGCTACGACAGCCTCACGCTCGACCTCTTCATGCTTGGCTACTTCCAGCTGCTGGAGATGGGTCTGAGCCGGGAGGAGCGAAAATTCCGCCACCTGCTGTGCTACGAGATGTTTGACCGGCTGGGCAGCCATCCGTGGGAGCTCATCCGCCTCTTCCACCGGGTGGTGATGGAGGAGGTGGAGGCCGGGCGGCGAGGCTGGAGCGACGGCTTCGAGGATCTCAGGCGCCAGTTCTTCGGAGACAGCCCAGAGGCTGAGCCCGCCCAGGAAGAGGCCAGGAAGGAAGAAGAGCAGGAGGAAGACAAGGAAGAGGGGAAGGAAGAGGAGGAGACGCAGGGGGAGCAGAAGGAAAGCGGGGAGAAGGGGCCCAGTGAAGAGGCTGCTCCAGCACACCCGGAGGACCCGCGCAAGGGGCAGCCCCAGCCCCCTGGCCCTGCGCCACAGCCCCCGCCTGCCGCGCCGCCCCCGACCTCCATCCCGGGCCCGCCTCCTTCCGAAGGCCCTGCGGAGGACCCCTTGGAGCTGGTGTCTGAGATGGGCGAGTTCAGCAATGAAGACATCTGCCGCTACATTGACCGCAGCTTCTCCTTTTGGAAGGAGAAAGAGGCAGAGCTGTTTGACAGCTGAGCCCGTGAATCCGGCGTTTACCCCCAGCATCGTAATCCAGGCCCGGGCACCTGTCCGAGGCCCTGCAGAGGCCAGAAGTGGGCAGGAAGAGCCCGACATGTGAAAAGCCGCGCGCACGGGTCCCCTGGAGGGAGGATGGGGCACTGGCCCAGCTAGGGGGCCAGGGCACACGGCCTGGCTGGGCTGTGTGTGGGGTCAGGTGGCAGTGCTGAGCAGCCCCTTCGAGTGGGGCACAGCGGGCCCCCTTGCGGTGGTGTGTGCTGTCCCTGTCTCTGGTCTTTCACTGGAACCCACGGCTACCTCCTTGGCCACCCGTTCAGTGTTCGGTGCGCATGTGTGATATGTACAGACCCTTTCTCCTCTGTAACATCCAAGGAATAAAACGCTTTGCTGGCAGCTGCCTGTGTTGGACCCCCTGCCGTGATGTCACTGCAGTCCCACAGCGGTGACTGACCTCCAGTCTTTTGGGAAGAGGGCAAGCAGGGGCCGGGTCTTTCCCAGGAGACCAGGGATAGCCGGAGCCTCCCAGGGCCGGCCAGGTGCATGGGATCTCAAGTCTGCATCTGCTCAGAGATCCTGGGGGACAGACAGTGCTGGGGCCGTGTGTGCCCCTGCCCCTGCGCGGCCCAGCTGCTCACTCTGTCCCCCTTATGCAGCCTGCGCTCATCTTGGGTCTCTCTGGTGCCACCTCCAGGACACAGGCCGGGGCTCTGGGTGCAGCAGGCTCCCTCCACCCGTACCACAGAAAGGCACCGAAAGGGTCTCTTCCGGCAGCCCTCCACGTGTCCCTGGGTTGGGAGTTTAGTTTCCCAGCCATTGGGGTCCTGAAGTTTTTGTTTTCGTTTGTTCGGTGCTTTTTTTTTTTTTTTTTTTGTCTTTTTGAGACAGGGTCTCGCTACGCAGTTCAGGCTGGCCTTGAGCTCGCTTTGTAGCCCAGGCTGGTCTTGAACTGGCAACGATCCTCCTGCCTCAGCCTCCCGAGTGCTGGGATTACAGGCGTGCGCCACCACGCCCGGCTTTGGGGTCCTGAAGTTCTGTGGTTGTGTTTCAGGAGGAGGAGGAGGAGGCTTGGTTGGCCAGCCTGCCTGCCTGGAGGCGGGATCTCCTTCGGAAGAAGCTGGAAGAAGAGAGGTGAGCCGGGGCTCTGGAGAGAGCAGTCCCTTCCCGGAAGGGTGTACTGCTGTGTCTCTAAAGTGATGGCACCAACTAATGCTGTCTGTTTCTCCTTCCAGGGAGCACAAGCGGTGAGTGCAGGGATGGCCCAGCCCTGCTGCCCCTCCCCCGCCCAGCCACCGCCTTGTCCTTTGGCCCCTTCATCCAGCCCTGTCCTGGGCACATCCCATCATTCAGCCCTTGTAGCATGACCTCTGTGCTCCTGGTAATACGACCGGCTGCCTCTGCCCCAGTAATTTAGCACCTGTCCCCCAGGTCAAGCCCTCCTGCTCTGACAACCTTGATCCCGAATTACTCAGCCCATCTCCATTAGCCTAGCCTTTCTACTCTAGGGTTCCTCCAACCCCAGGACCAATGCCTTCCGCCACCCATCCTCCAGACCAGTTTCCTACCTGCTAATCTAGCCCAGTGCCGTCCAACAGAAGTACAGGATAAATCACATATGTAACTTTAAATTTTCTTAGAGAAAATTTGAGACAGTCTATAGTGAACTTCATGTTTTATTTAACCCAATATATCAATCCACATATAATCAATATCTTTTTTTTTTGGTCTTTTTGAGACAGGGTCTCGCTATGCAGTTCAGGCTGGCCTTGAACTCACTTTGTAGCCCAGGCTGGCCTCGAACTCCTAACGATCCTCCTGCCTCAGCCTCCTGAGTGCTAGGATTACAGGCGTGTGCCACCACGCCCGGCAATATCAAAATTATTTATGAGATGGATTTTGCTTTTGTAAAATGAGGTCCCACTGTTGCTTGCCCAGGCCAGCCTTGAACTTATAGTCCTACCTCAGCCTCCCAAGGAGCTGGGATTACTGGCACATGCATTATACAGTTTCTTTTTTAAAAAAAAATTTTTTTCTAAGTCCTGTGCATTTTACACCTACAATATATTCCAGCTTGGACCAGCCATGTTTTATTTTTTTTGTTTTGTTTTTTTTTTTTTCCGGTACCAGGAATCGAACTCACGACCTTGCTTTTGCCAGGCAGGCGCTGTGCCGCTGAGCTAAATCCCCAGCCCATGGACCAGCCACGTTTTAAATGCACCATGGCCTCCTTATGCTTAGTGACCACTCTGTGGGCGTGCCTGAATACCCTTGTGTTTTGTTTTGTTTGTGCTGCTGGGGATGGAACCCAGGGTCTCAGACATGGTGGGCAAGTGCTCCACCACAGAGCAACATCCCCAGCTCCTACCCTAGTGGTCTAACATTTCATTCCTTTTTTGTGTGTGTGTGGGTACCGGGAATTGAACTCAAGACCTTGCACTTGCCAGGCAGATGCTCCACCCCTGAGCTGTATCTCCGGCCCAAACAATCCATTCCTGATTCCCCAGCCTATCTCCCAGTAATGAGGTCCCCGGTGGCCCAGCCCATTCCTCTGTAATTCTGACTGACAACTCCCCAACAGCTCCTGTCTTAGTCCCAGTACTCTGACTGAGTCTTGTAACACCCCTTACACAGATCCGTGGGTGACCCAGCCCCTCTGCTTCCATTAAACCCCCCCCCCCCGCCCCTAATACCCAATCCCAGTCTCCCACTCAGCCCTCTGGGCCCCTGTAACCCAGATTTGCCCCAGGCAAGCCCCTATCTCCTTGGTAACCGCTCAGCCCACTGCCACCTGTGGCCTGGCCCCGGCTTCACTGAGTTCTGCCCGAACCCCATCTGCAGAAAAGAGGAGGAGCGACAAAAGCAGGAGGAGATGCAGCGGGAGAAAGAGCAGTCGGAGAAGCTGCGGACACTGGGCTACGACGAGAGCAAGCTGGCACCCTGGCAGCGACAGGTCATCCTGAAGAAGGGGGACATCCCCAAGTAAGGGACGTCGCGCCTCCCAACAGCAGCGTCACCAGTTCGGAGAGGTGTGGTGCGGGATGTCCCCAGCCCTTGCTCCTGCCTGCCGGGCCGGTGTGGAAGGGTTGGGAGCCGTGCCACCCGCTCCCTCCAAGCCTGGACCCTCCCTGACCCCTGCCCTCCCTGGCCCGCATCCCCAGCCCCGGCCCACGCTAGAGCACAGCGCCGCCTAAGCCTCCGCCGGCCCTCGGAAAAAGTGCCCAAGCCGCTGACGCAAAAAGATGCTGCTCATTTGCATGCCGACTCACATCCTTTTGCCTGGTCGCCGAGGGCAGGGAGCGCAGAGCAGGCCCCGCCCCCACTGTGGGTGGTGACTTTGTTTTCCTGCGGGGCGTGCAAGGCTGCAGCCCCCTCCCCCGCACCCCGGAACCTGAGTCGCCGGCACATCCTGGGTGGAGGCGGCCCCGAGCTCGGGGAAGGGGTTTTCCTCCCTCCCCGACCCAAATCCGTGCCCGATCTGTGATCTGTCCGGGGCCCCATTTCTCATCCTCCCCGAGCGTTTCCTTGCAGTCATGTGTTTACCGGAAACGATGCAACCTGCCCGTCTGGGCGGGGTCGCTGATCCTGGGGTCCCACCAGCTTCCCCACAGCCCACACCGGTCCCTGGCGCCCCGACCTTCTCACTGCCCCGGAGGAGTGGAGGGCGAGGGCCCCGCACTGTGGCTCCAACCCCCCCATTAAAGCGCTCCCCACCGCCTGGGGCTCGCGTCACTCTGTCCTTGCCACCACCACCGCGACTTTGACTTTCTCTCCTTCTCGGGGTCACTGGACCACGCAGATACGGAAGGGAAGGGCGGGCCCTGGAGCGCTGGGCCGCACCGTGGCCCCAAACCGGGGTGCTCAGGCCTCGGGAAATGAAGCCCGGGCCCTTTGCGCCGCAAGCCACCAGCACCACCAAAACGCCTCTTGCCTTCATGAATTTAATTCCAAGGTCTCAACCCAACTCGGGCCAAGAGGAGGGCTGGGCGATCTCGCGCCCCTCCCGCACTCGCCCCCTCCCCGCCCCGCCTGTGCGAAACAACGGGGCCGCGGGGCGCGGCAGGCCGAGGCCGGCGGGCGCTGCTACGCAGGGCCCTGCCGGGGAACTCAGTAAGTGACATAAAATGTCTACATGCATAAGTAACCGTACTTAAGGCTTCTGCCAGGGTCACCCGAGCGCCAAAGCCGCAGGAGACCCCCGCGTCAAGGACCGCGCTGCAGGCGGAGGCGCAGGTCCTCGGCGCAGCCGTCCAGCCCCATGCGCTCCAGGGCTGCATAGACGGCGCCCAGCCCCGCGGGCTGCTGCTGGCGCCAGCGCTTGAGCATCTCATACTGCTGGTCACGGAAGCGGCCGATCTCCACCTCCACTGCCTCGATCTCCGCCTCGCGCAGCCCCAGCGTGCGCACGAACTCCTTCCAGCGCCGCGCAGGGACCGCGTCCATCACGTCGTACAGTTGCGGTCCGGGCTGGAGCACGGCGGCGGGAGAGCCTGCAGGGGGCGCTGGCGACAGCGGAGGTGCCGGAGGAGACCCTGCGGGAAGGCCAGAGAGGGCCACTGGGGAAGCGGGCGGCGGCCAAGGTGCAGGGCCGAGGTGGGCATCCCTGGGGCACAGGGCGGGGCACCCGCATAGTACAGCCCTTGAGTTGAGGGTGGGAAGTGGTCAGGCTGAGGTCAAGCCATAGGCCACCGAAGTCCCTTACCAAGAGCTTGGCTGGGCAGCTGGTCCCAGGACTGTGGCACGTGCTGACAGGGCACCTCCGGGGCCTGGGGGGAGCCAGGGGTCCAGCCGCTGCCTACTAACTGGGCAGTGCAGACCTTCCCATTGTTGCCAGGGGGTGCAAGGAGGGCATGGGTGCTGTCCAGGGGCGACAGGTGGGAACTCTGGAAGCCAAGAGAGACCCCAGGTCAGCCGTGTGGGGCAAGTGAGGTCAGGAGCGGAGATTCCCTGGGTCAGGCAGTGGACAGCCCCTCAGCCACTTCCCCCAACAGGCCCTGCTCTCTCATCCACCCCCCAGCTTCTGTGGTTTTGAGGACTGAATTCAGGCCCTTTGCCCTGAGCTACATCCCCAGCTTTTTTTTTTTTTTTTTGGTCTTTTTGAGACAGGGTTTCACTGTGCAGTTCAGGCTGGCTTTGAGGTCACTTTATAGCCCAGGGCTGGCCTCAGACTCACAGCAATCTTCCTGCCTCAGTCTCTCAAGTGCTGGGATTACAGATGTAAGCTGCCAGCTCCCCAACCCTTTTTATTTTTTATTTCTTGAGACAGGGTCTCGCTAAGTGGCTAAACTGCCCAGGCTAGGCTCAAGCTTGTGGTTCTCCTGTCCCAGCCTCCCAGGGGCGTGCACCACCATGCTGCCCTCTTCTTGTCCCCAAACCAGGGGCACTCATCCCTCCAAGCATTAGCTCCTGGTACTTGTCTGGACCCCAGCAGAGAGCGCCACTCTAGGGCAGGTGCAGCGCCCGTCTCACCTGCTGATAACTCACCCTGCCCAGTAGGTCTAACTGAGCCAGCCACGGTGCCACGCACTGGGATCACAAGTTACTCTCCCAAATACGCAAAGTAGGCTTCTTTAAAGCACATACTGAGATTCTTACCTGAGGTGGGGTCAGGGCCTCTGTGCCAGCTTTGTCTACTGACGGAGACAAAAAGGATTTGGTCAGCAACAAGGCATGGTCCAGCACCTCTTGCATCCCTGCATCCCACCCTCCCAGCCTCCGTTTCCCATTCTGGACTGCCCATCCTGACCCTGAGACTGTGTGTGTTGTATGTGAGGACTTACCGGGAACTACCAGCTTGTGAGACTGGCAGCGCCAATACAAGTAGACGAAGGTGACCCCAAGTAGGAACGGGACCAGCAGGCCAGCCACAAGCACCTGGACCCAGAACACTGAAAGAGGAGCCAGTGGGTGCTGGGTAGTAGCCAACCCCAGCCCTCCTGCCGGGAGCCCCAGTGGCTACCTACTGGGCCTCCAGCCGCACACGGCAGCACAGGGCTCGGGACAGCTTCCCAGGATGCTCCTGTGCAGAGGTGGGTGATGAGTCAGGGTGAACTCCAGGAAGGGCTGCCCAGGACGCCTGACGACATCCCCTCCCCAGCCCACTGCCCTGTGTGCCTCTCTCTGCCCGAGAATGTTCCGAAGTACTGCCGAAATGTCACTTGGGCCCCCAACAACTGTAACAACCAGCAACCACCACTTGTTAAGCCCTAGATGCAGGGTCCCTGGAACGTCAGCTCCACAGGGCAGGGATTTTTCCCTCCTTGGTTCCTTATGTAACCCCAGCACTTAAAATAGTGTGGGAAATGGCAGATGCTCAGTCAGAAGCTGGATGGGTAAATGGGCAAGGTGCATTTCCTTTTATCACACCCCTGAAAAGAACCTCCTAGCACCTCCATGTCCAGATGGAGAACCCCAGATCAGAGAGGTTATTTCTCTAAACTTGTCCAAGAACTAACAGCAAGCTCTGAATCTCAGCCCAAGTTCTGAAGTCTCTATCAGTGTGACAATGTAAGTGACAAATCCGGGCTGGAGATATACCTCAGCAGCACCGCACCTGCCTGGCAAGCACAAGGTCATGAGTTTGACTCTGGGTACCAGAAACAAAAAGTGACAAATCATCCTTCGTATTCATCTAAAAGATTACTAAAGGGAAGTTTGAGCCTAGTATACCTATAATCCCAGCACTCAGGAGGCTGAGGCAGGAGGATCACTGTGAGTTCGAAGGCAGCCTGGGCTATTTCCCACACTAGTGAGACCCTGTCTCAAAGAAAAAAAGGAAACTCTGGCAGACAATACAGATACTGTGCACTGTCTTATTTATCTGACATAAGGGGATCCAGAGTTCCCTTTCCCACCCTAGTCTTGCCTAAAGTGGGGTCTACAAACCCAGGATGAAGCTCCCGTCTCCCTCGCCCCTCCTTGAGCTCCTACACCCGCAACACTGCCCCCCAAAGCCCCCATTCTGCTCCCCCCTTCACTGTGGCCCAGGGCACCCAGGAAGTTACGTGGGGCAGGACATGCAGCCATCGCTGTGCTCATAGAAGCCAGGCAGGCAGGGCCCACAGCTGTTGTCTCTGCCGGAACCTGCAGTCCAAGAGATGGTGGTGTGGGTCAGGACGGGAAGGGTGTGCGGGAGCAGGGGGCGGGTGGGGGTACTCACAGGGCACAGGTGTGTGGCGGTCAGGGGACTTGCAGTCTGGGCACTGGAGACATCGGAACGGTGAATTCGCCATACACGGTTTGACCGAGCAGTCGACAAGCCAGCCGGGTGCGCAGCCACAGCGGGTGTCTGCCACCGCAGAGCAGTTCTCCAAGGCCACCTGGAAGGCTGGCAGGACGCAGGGGAGTGGTCAGTGCCAGAGATGCCCGTAGAGAGTAGGGGTCGGTGCCCCAGAGGACGGAGGGAGGGACAGGCCAGAGAGAAGACAGGACTGCCCTGAAAGGGAGAGAGGCTGGCAAAGCACGGCCGGCCAAAAGCCAAGCAGGTGAGGACCAGAAGTCAGCAGGAAGACAGCGGGCAAAGGGCACCCTGAGGCAGAAGCAGGGGTGGCACAGGCCCGCACACCTGGAGGCCGGTCCCAGGCTGCTGGCCACGTCTTTCATAAAGGCCCTCACCACAGCCTGTCCCCCCACGAGCATCGGGCAGCCCCTCACCCTCCTCGTCACAGGCCTGGCATCGGGTGCAGTGGGCATTATAATGGTTCTCCCTGGCCAAGAAGGTGCCCCGGGGACACGGAAGGCAGGTGGAGTCGCCACAGTGCTCCGTGCAGCGGGCCTTCAGGTAGTGCCCTGTGGAACCCGGACAGGGGTTGGACAGTCAGGGGGGCGCGGGGCACCTCCCAACTGGCCTCCTGCCGTCCTTCCCTCCCTTTCCATCTCTGGCTCCCCAGTTCCCTCCCAACCCACCCCTCCCTCCCAGCCCCTCCTCCCTCACCCCACCCAGTCTGCCTCCCGGTCCCCCCCACCCCCACGGCCACTTACCCATTGGGCAGCCCCTGCAACAAAACGGGCCATACCTCCTCTGGATGTCACTGGTACAGTCACACCTGGAGCCAGGAGTGCTGCCCTGAACCCGGACTCCCGGCAGCAGCAGCAGCAGCACCTGAGAGACAGGTCTGCTGACCCTGGGTGCGTCTGCCCTTGGGGGCGTCCACCTCTCCGACTCCTGGGCAGAAGGGGTGCCCACGGGTGGAGGTGGGTCCGGCTTCCTCCTTCCAGTGCACAGCCCAGGAGGGGCCCCCGCGAACCCTCACGCTTCCCCTCCAGGAGGCAGGAACCTCCTCCCCTCCTCCCAGCTTTCTGTGAGATGGGACCCCAGAGCCCCCTGGCCCCAGGAAAGGTGTTTCCTCTCAGCGGAAGAGCCCCACCCCGTCCCGGCTTCTAAGTAGGTCATGGGGACGGGGAGAACCCCAGCAAGGCCGAGCCCCTTCCCTCGGAGCCCTCCACCCTAGCCCGAAGCAGACTGTCCCCGCCACCGGCGGCCCCACTCACCGCAGCCCCCGCTGCCACGCAGCCCCTTGGCCGCGGCTCCATGGCCGCGTGCAGCACGCCGGGCCCTCGACGGGCCACTGGCGACAGGCATGCGCACCCGCGGGTTGCCCCGCCCCACGCCCCGCCCCCCAGCCCGCAGCAGGGGGCGGGACAGAGCCAGGCTACTGTTCTCAGGACGCCCAGCAAGTGGGACTAGTGCCCCTGCCCAGCTACGGACACCCCCAGCCGACCCTGCACCCACGTGGCACCAGCCACACGTCCCCAGCCCTGGGTGTGGATCTAACCCTGAGAACCAGCGCTCGGGGGCAAAGCCAGGGCCAGAGACTTCTGAGACTCTGTCCCCAGGCACCAGGGAGCAGGGTGGGCAGAAAGTACCCAAAAGTCCCCAAGTGTGGGTCCAGGGAGGACTCAGTCTTGAGCCCTAGGGAGAGCCCTCCGCAGAGCCTGGGATGGCCACCTGCCAGGACGCAGGCTCACAGGTGAGCTCCCTGAAGCATCTCATGAGGGCTCTACTTAGGGGGCCTCTGGCTCTGGCAGGAAGAGGCTTGCTCTTGGGACACTGGTCCGGTGCCGCCCCCACCGCATTACTGCACCTTTGCTTCCCAGGGTCTCCCGCTGGGAGGCTGCAGGGGCACAGACCAGAGCCACAGGGTCAGGAAAGGGGTAGCCTGAAAGACAGGACTCTCCAGGGGAATATATACAAGTCTTTATCAAAGAACCATCGCTCAATAAATATGCAGCTTTACACAGAGCCAACCCGAGCCTGGGCTGGCCAGCAGGACTTGGGGGACCGGTGCTGGGGCCAGGGGCTGGTTCCCTTTGAGGCCAGATGAGGGTGGCAGTGGGACCAGCATCCTGGCAGCCCAGCCCAGAGCGTCAGAGCTGGTAACCTCAGGAGCAGGGGGCAAAGGCCCCTCTGGGCAGACAGGCTGCTCTGTAGCCTGAGCCAATGGCTCTGTTGAGCCATCCTCCACTCCATCCAGTCCGGCAAGTGCAAATCAGCCAGGGCGGCGGGCAGGGGTCCTGCCCAGCACTCCGGCTCAGGCCACAGGAGCAGCAGCTGAAGCAGGTACCACGCTCCCAGGAGGACGTGTCCGTTGTCCCTTGGTCAGTGGCACCCTTGAGGGTTGTCTCTTTGCTCAGACCTCCCTACAAAGTGTGGAGGGAGAGAGAGACATGCTTCCTTGGGGGACATCATGGAGAAGTCCTCCCTGTCCTGACCTCAGGCCCCTCTGCTGCCACCCACCATAGATACCTGTGTCTGGGGCAGGCCTAAGGCCCCCTCACCCATGCCATCCCCAAATGCTGACACATCCACTCACGATCATGCTCCTATGCACTACCACAGCACCCCCAGCCATCTGCCCGGACCCCAGCTGGGCCACTCACGAGGCAGTAAGCGTGGAGTTGAGCAGCAGGGTGGTCCTGATTCGGTAGAGCTGGGCCAGGGTCAGCTTCCTGTGCTGGGCTGAGAGCCCTGCGGGGGGCCCAGGCTGGGCCTGGTGAGAAGCTCCTGAGGGTAACTCCCTGCACCTCTTCCTGGAGGGGCCTATAGGCTCCCCAGCCTGGCAGCTGGCTCTGCCCTCCAGCTCTGATGGCTCAGGGCCACCGCCCAGGCTAGGCGTCCCGCGACAGTTCCAGCCAGCCCTCACTTCCCGAGAGGAGCCCTGAGTCCTAGTGCCAGAGGGAGCAGCAGACAGGCAGAGCTCAGACAGGCTTCGGCTGGGAGCTGGGGGTACTGCACGGGGGGCGGCCCCAGACAGCAGCTGGAGGAGGCTGGCTTCAGATTTGGACTTGAGTAGGTGGGGCAAGCCAGGTAGAAGCTGGACTGGTGTGCGGCGGCGGAGGCGGGGTGAGGGTGGGGGTGAAGGGGCTCTTGATGGTTCTAGGGGCTGGGGCGTCGGCTCTGCCACTGGAGCTGGGGCTACAAAGTCCTGCAGGGAGGTGGGGGATAGAGTGCCGTAGGCCGAGTCCATGGAGCAGGAGCGGCCGTCCACTGGGCCCAGGGGCAGCAGCTCGCTGGTGGGTGTGATGGAGGAGGCAGTGGTACCCAGAGAGGTCTCATCCGACTGGGAACTGAAGGGGCCACCATCAAACTCGGGGGAGGACAGCGTCTCCCCAGGCTCCACCACCACCACGGCCAGGGTCTCGGCAGAGCCGTCAGAAGCACTGTGGGGCCGGGAGGGGAGTCAGCCTGGAAGGCCTGCAGCAGCCCGCACTGGCAAAGCACGCAGCTTCACATCTGCACCCAGGGAGCTTGAGGCTCAGAGACCTTCGGGCTCCTGTGCCCACCTCAGACCACGATGGTGGTCAGCTCCCACTAACGGATCAGAGACGGCCCTCAAGCTGAAAGCCGTGCTCCCTGCCTGCACTCTGCCGGGAGAGGGTGCCACCCCGAGCATCCCTGCTGGGCTTGCATCATGAGGCTGTGCTGAGAAAGGGGACACGGCTGGGCCCTGCCCGGTGTCAACTCTGGAGCTTTGGAGCCAGGAGGCCTGGGCCGCAGTCCCTGCCCTACTGGGACGCGTGAGGGCCCTCGAGTAAATGTACCAGCGCCGGGAGTCCAGGCTGGGGCTGCTCTCGTGCAGGATGGTGGGGGAGCTGGCAGCTGAAGCGCTGCTCTCCTCGCCGTCCTCCTCTTCCTCCTCTTCCTCTTCCTGCTCATCTTCCTCCTCTTCCAGGCTTTGCAGCTGCTGCTGGCTGCCTGGCTGCTCCTGGGCACGCAGCTGCTGCAGCTGGTTCTGCAGGTAGGGGTCGGTGGGCACAAGGGCAGAGTGAGCTGGGATTGGGAGCCCCCCCATGC
The DNA here is from genome assembly GCF_000276665.1 of Chinchilla lanigera. NCBI lineage: Eukaryota > Metazoa > Chordata > Mammalia > Rodentia > Chinchillidae > Chinchilla > Chinchilla lanigera. Next base: position 6,119,692 of record NW_004955486.1, on the reverse strand, counting down.
TCCCCTGTCCACCACCCACCCACAGCCCACCACGCTGTCACCTGGGCGTTGTAAATGGCGTCCACCCAACCGCGGCACAAGGCCTGGCCACTGGCCTGGAATGTGTAGGCGCCCACAGCGCTGTGGAATTCATTCAGGTGGATGAGGAGGAAGGCACCTGGTCAGGCAAGGACCATGTTAGTATCAGCCAGGTCCAGGGCCCTGCCCAGCACGCCCCTGCCCAGAAGCAGGGGGCCAAGATGCCTCACCAGGGTCCCGGAGCTCCCGGCACACGATCTTGTCCACCAGCAGCGGTGGCCTGATAACCTTGGTCCTCTCGGCCTTCTTTACGGCCTTGGTCACCAGGAGCAGATCGGTGAAGAGAAAGCAGTACACGTCCATCTGGGGTGGGGGAAAGGAGGGGCAGCGGGTCAGGGAGGGGCCCCTTGGATTGCTGCAGCAATCTGTACCGAACACCTTCCCTGCCTCCTCCCCCTTGAAATTCTTTGGCTGAGACAGGGTCTTGCCCTGTATTCCAGGGGGGCCTTGAACTCACAGTGATCCTCCTGCTTCAGCCTCCCAAGTGCTAGGGTTACAGATGTGCACACCACACCTGGCTCCCCATTAACATTCTGAGTAAAGTTAGAACAAAGAGGAAGATCACTGTTTTTCACTGGGATACAGTCTGGGGCTCATCTCAGTTTACTTTCAACATAGTAAACGCAAAAATTTTAGAAAAGGGAGACAATTTTAAAATTACAGCTTACAGGTGTCTGAAGGGTTAACAGCCCTCCCCGAATGTACCTCCTCTCCCCTCCATGGGCTGTGAGGCCCTCTGTATCACAGAGTGAACGGCAACCCTAGCATGGTGGCCCAGTAAGTGTGGCAGTGCCCTACGAGCCCAGCACGCTGGAAGGCTGAGACAGGAGTATCACAAGTTTGAGCCCAGTCTGAGTAGCTTAGCAAGAGCTGGTCTCAAAATAAAACGCAACAAAAGCGCTAGAAATGTAGCTCTGCGCAAAGACCCTGGGTTCAATCCCTTGCGCTTAAAAAAAAAAAAAAAAAAGCAGGGACCCAATCACCCCTCAGTGTGACCATTGAGTCACTCGTTTTCAGGCCACCACCTAACTGACTGGCAGCTGGGAACCACGGAGGCCCCCGGGAAGGCTGGACCCACAGGGCTCGCGCGGCGGGGCCGCTCACCTTGCCGTCTTTGCCCTCCTTCATCCTCAGGCTGCCCTCCAGCAGCAGCTGCCGCGTCTCCTCGGGCGAGGCTCCCGGGATGGGCGCCGCGAGGTCCAGGTGCAGGAACTCCTTCAGGAGCTGGGGCGGGGCGCGGGTGCAGGGCCGGTCAGCGCTTGGCTACTCCGGGGCCGGCGGAGAGCCGCGGCCTCGGTCCTCCCACCCACGGACCCCGCGCGCACCTTGTCCGCCTCGTCGTTGCTGCCCTCCACCACCTCGTAGGCGTCGATGCGGCTCACCACGGCCGCCAGCCGCCGCCGCTCCTGCCGCTGCCGCATGCACGTGTTCACTTGGTGGATGAAGCGCTCCACAGAGCCGATCTGCGCGCAGCGACAGCGTTCAGCCCAAGCGCGCAGAGGGGCAGCGAGCCGGGAGAGCCCCGCCCACTGCCCGGTTACCATGGTGACGACGGCCTCCTTAGCTCGCGGCTCGTCGGTCTTCCTCAGCACCGACTTGAGCAGCAGCGGGTATTTGGTGAGGCGCTGGTGGGGCTTGGCCAGCATGTCGCTCAGCTTCAGCCTCTGGCACTGTTGGTGCTTCTCGGCCCACTGCAGCCGGGGGGCGGGGCTCCGTGAGGCCACGCCCACGGCCACGCCCGCCGAATAGGTGCGCCCCGCCCCTGGGACGCGCCCGCCCATCCCCGACCCCTTGCGCGCGCCCCCACCAGTCCTCACCGTGACGTAGGCGCGGAACAGGTCGTTGTCGCGCAGCAAGCCGCGCATGTACTCCATGCAACCCTCCTCCTCCATGCAGTAGCGGATGTAGGGCTTGAAGAGGGAGCCGAACTGGGCCGGGGAGAACCACAGCGCCGGTGACTGCGCGCTCCTGGAGGCCGCGCGTCCCTACCGCGCTTTTTTTTTTTGAGACAGGGTCTCGCTATGCGGTTCAGGTTGGCCTTGAGCTCACTTTGTAGCCCAGGCTGGTCTCGAACTCGCAACGATCCTCCTGCCTCAGCCTCCCGAGTGCTGGGATTACAGGCGTGCGCCACCACGCCCGGCTCCCTACCGCGCTTCCGCGACCTCCCCAAGCGGCAAGCTCACCGCCCCCTGCTCCCAGGAGAGTGACGGCCCAAGCCAGGTGTAAGGGGAGATGAATAATCGGGGATTCAGCCCGGGCGACCAACAGGGGTCCCCGCGGGTCACTGGCCCGGGGGACGGCGTCCGGACCTGGAGCCTTTCTGGCGCCCAGCCCTGCCTCGGTGGTCCTGCCCGTACCGTCTTGAAGCCTTTGAGGAAGTCCCCAGGCTGCAGCAGCGTCCGCGCGCGCCGCGCCTTGTCCAGCACCGGCGCCATCACGCTGCCCCACAGCGCGCGGTGCAGCCGCGCGATCTCGGGGATGTTGCTGAACAGCCGCTCGGCCTCCACCTGCTCGGAGGAGGCGCTGTGGGCGCTGCGCACGCGCCGCACAGTCCCGGCCCCGCCCTTGCCCCCCCCATCCTGGGCCAGGCCCCACCCCTCTCGCCGGACCTCCCCACGCGCCGTCCCAGGGTCAGGACCCGCCGCACCTCGCACAGTAGCCCCGACTCTTGCAAGTTGAGGAGGCAGCAAAGGAATAGCTGTGGGGCGGGACACACACCTCAGGTTCCCCTCCCCCTGAAGCGTCCAGGGGCCAAGAGCGTGCACTCTTGCGCCTTCACACCTGGAGCTGCAAGCCCCCCACGGCCCACCTGGGCTCACCCTGCCCCGGCCCCACCTGGTGAGAAGCTCTGGGGACCCTGGCCTTACAGCCAGGCCTCAGATTCTTCCCTCCACCTCTGTCCTGGCTGAGCCTCTGCGTTTCCTGGGGTGCTGAGAGTCCTCCCCCCAGGAATCCCTCCTTGGACGCCCAAACCCGCTGTTGAAATCCCACAGGGCCCACTGCGACCGTCCTAGGGCGTGGGCCCGTGGGCACCTGGTGCACAGCAGGTGTTCCGAAGCAGCCGTCCAGTGAGTGACTGAGGCCTGGCCTGTGTTAATCCATCTTAACCAGCAATCTTGCCCCCAAAACCCTCCTCCTAGCACCCGTGGGGATCTCCTCTCCCTGGGTGCAGCCCTTCTGCAGGAGACCTGGGGGAGCGGGCAGGCAAGCAGGCAGACAGGGGCACACTCACGTTGGTGATCACGTGCAGCTTCCGGATGTACGAGGCCTCGGTGTGCAGGAGCTCCCACACGGCCTCCTGCTGGTGGCACTGCCGCCGGGTCAGCTTCTAGAGGGAGGCCAGGCCAGGTGAGCTGGAGAGAAGGCCAGGAGGGGGCACCCTCCCCACGCGGGTGGATGATCATAGTCAAGACACTGGCATCTCACTCCACAGTGATGCATGCACACCCATGTGTACAGCAGCATAACTCATAACAGCTAAATCTTGGAAGCAGCCTACATGTCCGTCGACAGATGAATGGATAAAGAAAATGTGGTATTACACACAATGGAGTACTACTCTGCCGTAAAGAAGGATAAACTTGAGTCACTGGTAGGAAAATAGAGGCACCTTGAGACCGCAATCTTCAGTAAACTAAAGCAGACACAAGAACTTACATATCGCATAACTGCTCTTACATAAGAAATCCAAAGTGTAAATAACTTTAAAAAACAAAAGAGAGGTAACAGGAAACAGGGAGACAGATCTTTTGAAAATAGAAAGGGGGTCCAGAGATGAAGGGAGAGGAAGGCAAGGACAGCAGAATAGTGTGGAGTGCATGCGTCCACTCTTAAGACGAACATAAACACTGCATTCCGCAAACAGATGCTAATTAAAAAATTAAAGCAAAAAACCAGGTCCGTCCCCGCTCTGCCACACCACGGCCAGGCAGCACACCGCTTCCACCCAGCCTGTTTCCCCACAGGACACCCCGTCTCTCCCTCACCGGGGCTGCGGCCACACCCACCTCGTGGCCATCGATGAGCTCCCGCCAGCTGTCCTCCAGCCGGGGGCAGGCCGGGTCCGGGTCCTCCTCCTCCTCTTCCTCCTCCTCCTCCTCCTCCCAGGAGTCATGGTCGAAGCGCAGCTGCCGGGGGAGCCGGGGCAGCCCGAAGAGGCTGTAGGCGTGCAGCTTGGCTTCCAGCTGCTCCATCTTGTCCACCTCCTGGGAGGCGGCATGGGGTGGCATCAGGCCAGGTCAGGCCCAGCCGGCAGCTGCCCCGTCCCCACCCGCCACATACCCGGCCCAGGGCGCTGGCGCTGGGGCTGGAGCTGAAGAAGCCGCTGAAGCGACTGGCTGCCCGGTTCCTCCAGCTGTCACCACCCCCGCTGCTGGGGCCGCTGGCGGGCAGGGAGCAGCTGGAGGGCGTGGGGGGCTCCTGCCCCGGGATGCTCGCCTCCCCTAGGAACTCTGACATGTTCTTGCGCCGGCGCCCAGGGGCCTGGCAGGAGAGGGGTCAAGGTGGTCAAGGCCAGCTCCCATCCCTCACAGCGCCACCCCCAGAAGGTCTCCAGGACCTTCCGGGGATGTGGGAGATCTCTGTACCCCTTCCCTGGGCACTGCCTCTCCTGAGCCCCAGACCTGTGCTGGGGGCTGGAAAGCCCAGACACACATTCACCTGACTTCTGGTTCTGGTTTTGAGACAGGGTCTCACTAGTTCAGGGTCGCCTTGAACTATGTAGCCCAGGCTGGCCTCGAATTGGCAGTAATCCTCCTGCCTCAGCCTCCCGGGATTATAGGAGTGCCCACCATTACCCCCGCAAGATTCACCTGTGTCCCCTAGCCACAAGCATAGAGCAGGAGGGGAGAAACACACACACACACACACACACACACACACACACACATACACCAAACATGGACTCCAACTCCCTGGCACTGGAAGATCCATCATCAACTTGAAATAGGGTCAGAAAGGGTCCCCTATGCTCGCTGCCAGCCCCACCTTCCAGAGATGCCAAGAGGGGTCAATGGTGACTCTGCCTGAGAAGCCCCACCCGGCCCCTCCTCCTCACCAGGACATCAAGGCTCTCCCGGCGGTTCTGGGGGTCCACACGCTCCAGCGCGGGGGGCCCAGCCCCGGCCACCGGCCGCAGGATCGGAAGACTCAGAGACTTAGCGTCCTTCACACCCTGCTCCACCTTGCCCTCGTCCCCGGGCTTGGCTGGGGTCGTGGGGATGACAAGCAGTGCTCAGCCTCCGGCCAGGAGGGGACCCCAGTCCTCTCTCCCCAAGGATCGGGGCCCCAGCCTGCTTGCCCTCCGCCTGCCGCCCCGCGGGCCCCCACCACCAAGGAGCACCCGGACAGCCATCTGTATGGTAATGAGCCTGCTGAGGGCCAATGGGAAGTGAGCAGCCTAGGAGGGACTCCCATCATGGGAGGCCTCGCCACCTGCCACCTGCCACCTGCCACCTTCCCATCCACAGCTCGGGAGCCTGCTGCTCACCTTTGACCCTCAGGTAGTGTCCCCCGAACCTGTAGGCCTCGAAGGTGAGGGACAGGGCTGTGTTGGACTGGTCCAGGTAGATGTCCACTTTCCCCAGGGCAATGCCCTTCCTTTCAAAGACAGGCAGCAGCACCTCCCTGCATCCAGGGAGGAGGGCTGGGTGTGTGGGGACCGTCACACACGCCCCTGCTCCAGCCCCATCCACGGCCCCAGCAGGAAAGGGGGCATACGTGGGACCACACACCGGGCACAGGCCCTGTCCCACTCTTTGGACAGGTGTGCACCATCTCGCCAGGTGTGCTGGGCACAGGTGGGGACGGATGGCCATGACGTGCGCGCGCGCACACACACACACACACACACACACACACACACACACACACGGAGACCCAGAGCTTGGACCCCAGGGGCCATACCTGGCCCAGCGCCACATGCAGCCCAGCACCCCCAACCCTACCCCAGTGACTTCTTCTTCACGGCTGGGACGATCTCAGCCTCAATGTCCACATTCAGGTCAAATTTCAAGGTGAAGCACTCCTTGCTCGGGTCCTGAGACAGCAGGGCAGTCAGCTCCTCCACCGTTACTGCGTGTCCCCCACCCGCCCCACCCTACAGCCCAGGAGGAGAAGGCCAAGAGGGACTGGAGGCTGGGGATGGGTCTCGCCAGGCGTCCGCCACTGCCGGGAGGCCTGCTGGGCCCTGGCAGTGTGGGGAGCCCCGGGCCAAGGGCAGGGCAGGGGGACATGCTCGCTGCAGGCCACATTCCTCATCCTGGAGGCCCAGCTGGGCGCCCACCCCCACCCTCACCCCCGCCAGCCTCGGGCTCCTCACATCCGTGTGCCTCCTCCTCGCTTTCTTCTTGGACAGTTTCAGGCCTGTGGTCTTCCGGTCCCTGCAGGGAAGCAGTGGGAGAGATGGTGCAGGTGCAGGGGGACCCTGGCCAGGGCCGGCTGTGAGTGGGGGCCAAGACTGCTCCCCACCCCTTGCTCATCCCAGGCGGTAGGTGTCATTCCCGCAAGCTGGGCCCACACAGGACTGTGCGCCCTCTGGTGGCCGCTGGAGGATTCACGCCAATGGTACCCAGCGGGGTATGGGAGACACACCTAAACCCACTTGGGGCTGGAGACCCCGGGGTGGCCCCCTCCGGGAATCAGGGTGTCCACGGGGGCACGGAGGGATTCCCATCCAGCCTTTCTGTGAGAAGGCCCCAAAGCATCTGCCTGCCTGCGTCTTTCCCATGGCACCCGCGCTGCCCACCTGTGCCCACCTACCCTCTGCCATCCGGGGCACTTTCCTCCTCCTCCTCCAGGTCCACGGCAGGGCTGGTACGGGGTGGGCACGAGCGGGTGGACACATTCCGGGCCAGGACAGACCCTTGACAGAAAGCGGGGAGGGGGTTGCCAAGGACAGAGCCTCGGCCCTCCTTAGCCCTTGAACACGCCACCTCCCAAGGCACACAGTCTGCGACCCTTAGGACCCGGCCAGGGAGCCAGAGCCTGCAGTTCTTCCAGGAGAGGATGCCGTTCGTTATTATCAGCCCCCAGACCCAAAGGAATGAGAAGCTCCTCAGCGGCACTCCAGGCAGGAACGCACCCCAAATACAAACCCACACGCAGCCTCAGTGTGCCCTTCTATAAAATAAGGATAATGGATTGGTTGTGGTTTTGATTTTAAGACAGGGTCTCGCTATGTAGTTTAGGCCTTGAACTCACTACACAGCCCAGGCTGCCTTTGAACTTGTGGTGATCCTCCTCCCTCAGCCTCCCAAGTACTGAGATTACAGGCATGCACTACCATGCCCAGCTAAAGTAAGGATAATGAAGTCCTAGCTCTAGATGTTACAGGCGGAGCTAAAGTCCAAGGCTCTTCCTTTCAGGCCTCCCCTCCCCCACTGCTGTGACCACATCTAAGTCTCCAGGCCCCAGCAGGCAGATGGGGGCATCCTTCTGTCCCTCCCAGACCTGGGACGGCACCCATGGAGTGGCCCTGCTCCCCAGGCTGGAGGCCTTACAGCATCTGATGGCAGCCCAGATCCCATCCAGCAGGGGGCACTGGTTTCCGTCTTTGGCCTCTTTCTGACCTGCTGCCTGCCCCTGGCCTGGAGCCTCTGCCCAGCCCGCCCAGCCTCAGGACCGAAATGAGGGAAGACAGGGAGCCTCTCCCTGGGCCCAGGGCCAGCAGCAGGGACAGGGACAGCTGTGGATGAGAACCAGCAGCGCACTGGGCTCGGCAGAGCACCAGGAGAGCCAGGCCTGGCCTGGAGACGGGATGAAGGTTCACGAAACCAAAGGACTGCATGCATTTGGGGTTCACTATCTACAGACCACCCTTGTCCTTTTGAAGGCCCTATCAAGGCTCCCACAGCTACCAAACGCCGTCCCCAAGCCAGCCCGGGCTCAGAGCTGGCCCTGCCGGGCTCACCTTGCGGGGGCAGGTCGAAGCGGACATGGTCGTCGTAATGGACAGTGCTGTGGAACTTGCTGTCACAGGCCTCACAGAGGTTGAGGGGTCCTTGGCAGTGCAGCTGCTGGCAGTCGGCGTGATGGCATACCTGTGGGCATGGGGACAGGCGGTCGGGCTGGGACACCTGAGCTCCACGCTGCTGTACAGGGGCTGCCTCTGGCCATCCTGCCTTCTGTCCCCACGGCGCCTTATACCCAGTTCACATTAGCGAAATGGCAAGCCTTCCCCAGTACCGGCTGTGGGGCTGCGCCAGGGATGCTGGGGGAACAAAACCCCACCCAGGGGGAGACTTCAAGAGCAGGATCATGGGGCTGCACGCCAGGCCTCCCCGCCCCCCCGCTGCGCACACAGGAAGGGCCCGAAAGGAAGTCAGGCCGCTGTTCTTTGGTTGGGCCAGCTCAGCACTGGCCTGGAATGCCCTGAGCCTGGCAAAGCCTGCAGCCCTGCGCCCAGGCCCTCTGCCCTCACCCTGAGCCTGCCCGGGCCTGAACGGCAGGCCCCACCCAGAGCCCTGCAGCACAGAGTAACAGAGCCCTGACCTCCAGCAGCCTCTTCCTCTCCTTGCCAGGCGGCTTCCTACTTTTCCAGGGAAACAACAGCCATCAGAAGGAGGCCCACTGCTGGGCATGGTGGCACACGCCCGTAATCCCAGCACTTGGGAGGCTGAGGCAGGAAGCCTGCCAGTTCAGCCCAGTCTGAGACTTCCAGAGACTTCCAGACCTCAAAATAAAAATGAAAAAAGGGAGCCGGGGAGATAGCTCCGCAGCACAAGCACCTGCCTGGCAAGCAAAAGGTCCTGAGTTTGATTCCTGATACTAAAAAAAAATGTTATTAAAAAAAAGGCAGGAGTGGCTGTGCACACCTGTAATCCAGCCCTCAGGAAGCTGAGGCAGGAGGATCATTGCAAGTTCAAGACCAGCCTGGGGTACAAAGTGACCTCAAGGCCAGCCTGAACTGCGTAGCGAGACCCTGTCTCAAAAAGACAAAAAAAAAAAGATATAAAGAGAAAAGGGTGAGGGCTGTGGTTCAGCACGAAGGCCCTGGGTTCAACCCCAGTATGGGAGGCCCTCAAGCTTTTTTTATTTTTGGGAGGGACATCGGCATTTGGGAGGCACCCAGCTGGCCCCCTGGCAGAAGCTGCTGTCTGGGCCAGGACACTGCAGAGCTGACACTGGCGGTCAAAGCACCTAGGACACCGTCACTGCGGACCTCGCTGCCCCTCGCAGAGCTCTCTTCTCCTTGTCACTCACGTGGCACCCAGGAGGACCCCGACTTCTCTCCTCAGTCTGCTCAGCGGTTTTCGCGGCACCCTGGCGGGACCGGGGAACGCTCCCACACCCTCTCCCGTGCTTAGCACCCCAGGCTCACGGCTCACGGCACCAAACCCACTCCTTGCTGGGCCCCGAGGCCCTCCTACCCCGCCCTACCCTGTGACCCAGCACTGGACACAAGTGGCCTCTGGGAATAGCTTCCTCCTCAAAAACAAATACTCAAAACATTTTTTTTTTCCCGGTACCGGGAATTGAACTCAGGACCTCGAGCTTGCCAGGCAGGCGCTGTGCCACTGAGCTATATCCCCAGCCCCAACTCAAAACATTTTCAAAATAAAAATATAAAGACTTGTCTCCTGAAGTTCAGTGTCCAGGCAGTTCCTGGGGGCCTCTGGACACCCCTGCCTGGGCCTTCTCCACTGACCAGATCCCAACGGTCAGGATTCAGGTATCCTGAGTAGGTAGCGTAGAGTACAGGACATGGACTCTTAGTACAAGGGAGTCCTCACAAGAGGAGACAGCCATGTGCGGGCCAGAGAGCGGGCGTGCAGCTACAAGCCACAGGACACCGGGGCCGTCAGAAGTTGGGAGAGGCCCAGAAGGCTCTTTCCCCACAGCCTTCAGGGAGGGCACAGCCCTGCTGACACCTGCACTTCAGACGTCCGGGCATCAGAACTAGGAGAATGAATTTCTCCAGGGCTGGGCACAATGGAATAGGCCTGTAGTCCCAGCTACTCAGGAAACTGAGGCAGGAGGATCACTTTGAGCCCAGGAGTTCAAGGCCAGCCTAGGCGACACATGGAGACCCTGTCACAAAATAAAACCACAAAATGAGTAAGAATGATTTTCGTGGGGCTGGGAATTTAGCTCAGGGGCACAGCGCCTGCCTGGAAAGCGCAAGGTCGTGAGTTCGATTCCCGGTACCGGGAAGAAAAAAAAAAAAAAAAGGGATGAATTTCTTGCTGGGCATGGTGGCACATGACTGTAATCCCAGCACTCAGGAGGCCGAGGCAGGAGGATCACTGCAAGTTCGAGACCAGCCTGGGCTACAAAGTGAGCTCAAGGCCAGCCTGAAGTGCATAGTGAGACCCTGTCTCAAAAAGACAAAAAACAAAAAAAGAATGAATTTCTCAACAGATGGGTACAGTGGCACAAGCCTGTAATTCCAGTGCTTGGGAGGCTGAAGCAGGAAGATTGCTGCAAGTGCGAGGCCAGCCTGGGCTACACGGTGAAACCCTCTCTTGAAAAGAAATACAAATTTCTTTTATTTTAAATCCAGCTCTGTCGATTTGTTATAGCAGCTGCAGAAAATGAATACATTAGGCCAAAATCTATGGGGTCACTGGGACTCTGTTATGCTCTGTCCAGACAGCTGGAAAATTCTGGGGACACCTTTGGCATCAACAGCTACCACTGCTGTGGGTCAGCTCCCAGCTGGATGACATCAGGGGCTTCCTAGCTGATCTCCCAGTCCTCACCCACCACTTGGAAAAAGCACAACAGGAGATATCCAAGCTGACAGACATAGCCTGAAGGCCTGGAGAACAGAGTGATGCAAGGAGAGGGGGGCGGAAACAGCCTGAGCTCCGGTCCTGACAGGGTCCTCCACACCAGGGCCAGTCCAGGGCCTTTTTGTGTTCTTCCCTCTCCTCCTAGGAGGCAGAGGCTCCTGCCTCCCCATCTGACACACCAAGTGAGGCTCAGAGAGGGAGAGTAGCCTGCTGAAGGTCACACAGCGGGAGGCAAGACTTGGAAGCCTGTGTGCGACTCCAGATTCCAGACTTTTATCACCATCCACCATTCCAGGTAGCTAGGATGGGCTGGGACCCGGGAGACAGGCATTCAGCCATCCTAGCTCAATGGGTCCCCGCATCCCTCCACTGAAAAAGGACCAGAAATAGTGGGTGGTGGGTGGCCCACTTCCTGGAGGGGACCCAGTGCCAGCTCAGCAGTACCTGCCCTCTGTCCAGCCCGGTCCAGTCCCCACTTGGTCCTCCCCACAGGTGAGCCAGTGCTGGGCTGGGCTGCAGACTGACTTGTCCCCCACCCCAGCCTCACAGGAGGGGAGGAGGACGACATGCAAAAGCTATGCGAGGCTGTTGGCCCCTCACCAATTCTGTGCCACTATCTCACTTGTATTTGCTTATTTATTTTTGAGACAGAACTTGCTAAGCAGTTCGGGGGGGCGGGGCAGACTGGCCTCCAACTTGCAGTGATCCTCCTGCCTCAGCCTCCCCAGTACTGGGATTACAGCTGTGCGCCACCACACCTGGCTACACAATCTTGTTTTTAAACCAATCTAATGTATACCCAATAAATTCCACCCAAAGACCCACTTCCTACCGCAGTCACTGGTCACCCAGTACTTATGTGCCCGCCCTGTGGAAGCTGGGGCTCCCCTGAGGTTCTGGAGCTTCAGCTTCCAGCCCTGGGGTAGCTCTGGAGAAACCACCCTGGCTGCAGCTCCTCTATTGCTGACAAAGCCCCAACCCCTGCCATCCTGGAGGCAGCCCCAGGCCGGGGGACATCAGGACGTCAGGAAGGTCAGGCCCTGGATCCAAACCAACCCTAGCCAGGTGGTCTGGTGGGGCTGAGGTTCCAGAAATCCCCAGGGAGATCAGCAGCCCAGCTGGGAGCTGAGGCTGGGGTGGGCACCGTCTCCTTCAACCACAGGGTCTGCCTCGCTCCCTCCATGGCTGGGCTCTCCCCAGCACCAAAGCAAGGAAGCCCCTTCTCCCAGATCCAGGTGCCCCCGCAAAAAGCCACCAAGCAGGCCTCTGAGGGAGGAGCCACTGGAGCGGGGAGAGATGGGGGAAGTTCCCAGGACTCAACCCCAGGTGGGGATTGATGGGCAGCGGGTCGCAGGTCACGAGGCACCTCCAAAGCCTTGGTCATGGTGCGTAACAGAGGGGCCCTGAGGGGAGCGCCTCAAGGCCTCCCCTGCTCAAGCAGTGGCACCGGAAGCCAGGCTTACACCTCACGTGGGGCTGGGGGCTGGGGAGGGTGGCACAGGAAGGAAGGGGGGCAGACACAAAAAGCCAGCACTGAGGGCTCATAACAGCATAGCAGCAGGGATACCTTGGGCCCCAGCCTCCACCGCGGCATGCAGCCCTGGCAGGGTCCCAACCCACTAAGGGTCGCGCCGGGGACCTTGGGCCACAGCTGCGCACCCCCCGCCGGCCTCACCCTCTGTCTCACCTGGTCCCTGCTGCCCTGTGCCCTGCAGAGCTCCGAGTCCAGGGAGAGCGGCCCAGGGCCTGGACCGGGGGCTGAGGGGCGTGCAGAGACGCCGGGCCCGGTCCCCATGGTGGCTGGAGGAAGCCGCGGTCTGTGCCGTGCGGACAAAGCTGGGGCCTGGCTTCCTGCCATTGTGTGGCTGCACCGCCCTGGGACCGGAGGGCAGGGCAGTGACACCCTGCAGAGCCCTGACCCAGCCCAGGGACGCCCGCCCACCTCCCCGCTATCCGCACACCCTTCCTGGAGGCCTGGTGGTCAAGGGCCGGACGGAGACCCCACCCCTCCGCACCCAGGCAGCTCCCAGCTCAGCTGGGGAAATCGCCAGTCCCCGTAGAGCTGAGTGAGATTGGGGCGTCAGGAAAAGCATCAGGAAAAGGTCTGAGGTCTCTGTGGCTCCAGGCTGGGTCCCCACTGAAGAGGGGTACTCATAACCCCTTGGATTTGGGGATTGGGGTCCCCACTATGTGCTGGTCAGAGTGCTTTTGTACTCCTTCCCAGGGAAGAGGAGGGCGGTGATATCCTCACTCCTCACCCAGAGGGCAAAGCGGACATAAAGAGATAAAGTACAGGCTGGGTGGAGTGACACACGCCTGTAATCCCAGCACTCAGGAGGCTGAGGCAGGGGGATTGCTAAGTTTGAGACCAGCCTGGGCTACAAAGTGAGCTCAAGGCCAGCCTGAACTACACAGTGAAACCCTGTCTCAAAAAGAGAAAGAAAAGAAAAGAAAAAAAAAAAAAAATGCACAGACAGGGCTAAAACCCAGGCATCTGACTCGGGTCCCAGAGTGGCCTCCTTGGGCGGGTGGGCACAGCGCTGCTGCACCAGGACAGGGCCGCCCGGAGTGCAGCCCACAGGCCTTCACCCCTGTATGCTCTCCATCTGGAACTCCACGCACCTCGACCTTCAAACCACTGCACTGCGCCCCCACTACCTCATGCCTTCCTCAGCAGGGGCTCCGAAAGATGCCCCTTGGCCCACCTGCCCTCTTGCCATCTTCCAGACGCTGATTCCGTCCTAGCACTGCTGCTGCTGCACCTGCCTCATTCCCCCTTCACTCTGTCATGTGCCGCGAGGACGACCTGCCAGAGGCCCAGGGCCCTGCTGTGGCCGTGTCCTCAGCCCTCACGAGGGTCCCGCCGCATCCTGGTTTCTCCCTTAGAGGACACCCAAGAGAATGCGCAGGTGCAAAGGCAGAGGAAGGACTTGGGCACAGGGAGGTGCCAGCCACAGGGTCTCTCCTGCCTAGGACCCTCGGCAGGTGCACTTCCTCCTTGATCCCAGTGGTTTTCTCCGGCCCCCTGCCTTGGGCCACCCCACAGGAGTCTACCGAGCAGCTCCAAGAGTCACGCCTGTCGCAGGAGCTGGAGGCAGCACCTGTGTCCTACTTCGGAGACCCCAGGGAAGAGCTGTGATGACCCAGCTTGACAGAGACGGAGAAAACAAGGCCTGGAGAGATCACGCGACTGGAGCCAAGGCCACCAGCGGAGAACGGACGCCTAGCTGGGAACCACTACCCCGGGCCTCACACGGGCCAGGGCTGGGCGCAGGGTCATGAAGACCACCCTCTTAGGCCCAGGGAGGTCCTGCAGCCAGCATGGGGAGAATTCCCCTGGTAGAGGGTATTCTCACAGGTCACATCAAGTGGAGACCAGGGCTGGGCCAGAGGAGGTCAGCTCCCTACCAGAGGACATCTGGGTAACTAGGGCCTGGATGTCTCTGAGTCATACTGTCACCTGGCTATGCCAACAGCCAGGGCAAAGGGCTGCTCCTGAGAGGGACCAGGGCCAAGCAAGTGCAGAGTGGGACACCGAAGGAGCCCAGGCCCTGCAGGGGGGCGGGTGCTCACGGCTCCTGGCTTCCCCGCCTCTCCACAGCACGGAGCTGGGAGCTCTCAGGAGCAGGCCCAAGAGGTCCGGGGAGCCACTCCCCAGCCAGCCAGCCAGCCGCCACAGGCCCATGAGTCAGGGCGCTCGGTGAAACCGATACGATACCCAGAAACCAGATGCAGAGGCCAATGAACAACGGAGCCCACGAGGCAGGCCCCCAGCGCCACCTCCCCCAGCCCCGGGGAAGCAGCCAGCATCCTGGGGACCTGGGCCCCCCCGTCCCACAGTGAGTTGGGACCCCAGCCTGGGCTGGATGGAGAAGGAGCTTTGGCCAGGCAACACTACAGGGCTGGGGCAGGATCCAGGGCCTGCTCTGTGCTCGGCTGACAGGACTGACTGGCCTGGACCCAGAAGCCCGGGTGCCCTGGGTATAGCGATGCCCCTCCCAGGGGCTCCCGCTCCCCAGCAGAGCTCAATACCCCCGGGTGCCTGCTGGCTCCAAAGCCCCCCTGGCACCTCAGAAAGTCAAGCATGAGGCCTTCGAGCCTGGGCAGGCCCGCCAGGGTGGGGCAGCTCTGCCAGGCAGCCCGGCTCCCTGGCTCCTCCCACCCCCTCCCCTCCGCCTGGGCCTCACCCTTTGTCCTCCAGGGTATCCCCAGGCCAACTCTCTGGGGCAGCTGGGGGGACTGCAGGGGCCCAGAGCGTGGGTCCTTTCCCCTGGGGCAGTCCCACTCTGTGGTCCCAGGGTCTCAGTCTGTGACCCTCATCTCCTGCCCAGCCCTGGAGCCCTGACCCTAGAATTGGACACGGGAGTCCCAACTGGACTCTAAGCACCCCCTTCTCCAGCTCCTCAGGAGGGAACAGGGAAGAGGATCTGGGCTCCACCCACCCCACCCCGACCCTCCCCAGCTGTGCAGAGGGCCCCAGCCACTTCTCCAGAGCTTCCCACCTGAGGACGGCTACTGGGAGAACAGGGGATGGGCAGGAGGTAGCAAACACCCCAGGGCACCCCAACCCAACCTGAGGCAGGTTGCTGAGAAATTGGTAGGGCCCAGAACCCTCCGGCCTCCACTATTTGAAGGCCAGCCAGGGCCCCTACTGGGTTGATCTCCTCCCCTCCCCAAAACAGCCTCTGCTACGGCCTCCAGCACCCCCTGCTGGCCCCAGGAGGACTGTTCTAGCTGGCACCCCACCTGCCAAGTCCCCTCTGCCACCCCGTGCCTAACCAACAGCCCCCACAGGCTCCTGACAGCCGATCTCAGGGAAGAGCCCTAAGATCTCTCTGGACCGAACCCTAAGATCGCTGGGGCGGGGGCAGCACCTGGGCACACTCTACCCTAAACAGAAGTGGAGTACTAGGACCCTAATACTATCCCCAGGCCAGGGACTTTGTGAAACCCTTGACTTGGGATTCAAGGGCAGCCCAGGCCCCACTTCTCTGTGAGACTCTCCCAGGGACATGGGTCTCCTCACTATGACCGGGGTTCGGGCCATAGTGGGTGCACAGGCTCTCGAGGTGGACCCCAGCCCTGGGGTGAAGGAGCAGTGGACAAGAGGAATTACCCTGGGCCGTGCACCACTACCATCTGCGTGGGCTGGGATGGTGTCCAGGGATCTCAAAAGGCCCAGGAGGTAGCAAGAGGCCACATCAAGGCTGGGGGGACCTAAGATCCAGGTTCAGGAGAGTGGGTTAGGGACGTCACTGTCCCCAAGGGCTCTCCATAAAGTGCACTGTCCGTGGTCACTAACCTGGGCTTGAGGACAGGCGCTGGCCTGCAGGGGAGAGGCCTGATGCCCGCAGCTGCCCTGGGCAGCAGAGAGAGACCCAGGGGCCAGGACCAGCAGCGGGTGCGGGGCGAGGTCTCCCCAAACTTCTGCTCCACTACAAATCGCTGGATTCTGGTCCGCGCGCCCAGAGTGTCTCAGAAACCGCAGCCATTCTCTGGATCCATGACTGGCAAAGGGGGTCAGTCC
Organism: Chinchilla lanigera; assembly: GCF_000276665.1. Lineage (NCBI taxonomy): Eukaryota > Metazoa > Chordata > Mammalia > Rodentia > Chinchillidae > Chinchilla > Chinchilla lanigera. Next base: position 6,103,354 of record NW_004955486.1, on the reverse strand, counting down.
GCCCTTTGGGGGGGTCCCAGCTCCCCTAAGTGCATTCGGGACTGGGGGTGCACACCAGAGGAAGCAGGGAACTCAGCCCCCTTACTGCGGGAGCTCCCGGAGTGGGGCGGGGCTCAAGTAGGCCACCAATGTTCTCTGCCCCGCCCACCTCATGCCGCGCCCCACTGGCCCCGCCTATATTTGGCCACGCCTACCCGCTGCGCGGGGGCAGCTGATCTCTTTCTGTTCACCCCCAGACACTGATTCCTGCGATCTCACAGGCCACTAATGCTGGACGGAACTCGGACGTCACCAGACCCAGCCTCCGCTCTGCACCGCTCCACGTATCCCTGCCTGTCGGCTCGGATACGCCCCGGGCTGCGAGACTCACCACCGCTGCGCTGTCTGAAGCCTCCCTGTACCAATCTGAACGTAGCCTCCCTGCCTCCCTGCCCAGGCGCTCGGGAGCCGAGCAGAAAAAGTGTCCCCTCCCTCCGTCCTGACAGCTCCTGGGAGCCGGGGCTCTGAGGGCAGGGAGGTCAGGTCAGAGCCGGCGCCTCAGTGTCCTGCTGCCCATGGCGGGCGCGGGGCTGGGGCTCCTGCGGCGGGCGGAGCGCACAGTGGATCCGCACGCGGCTGGTGCTGGGAGAATGGCACGGAGCCCCAGGAGGCCTCAGCTCTCGGGAAGCCATAGAGAGGTTCACAAATCTGGGGCGACTTGATCATCTGCCCCACACCAGGGATAGTGGCAGTCCCTGCAGAAGAGTGGGTAAGGTCCTGGAGACCACATCGTCACCCTGGACACGCAGGGTGCCCCCCTCCTCTCCGGGGCCCCCACCCCCACGTCCCCCAGCCTCACCCCCTGCTTACAGGCCCCCATACCCCTGCGGCTCACTCTGCTTTCCCCCGTCACAGCACTTCCTTACTCTCAGGACTCCAGCCCCAGCCTCCAGAAAGACCATCCTGGTTATCCGCCCGCTCCCATCGACTCCGAGGTGCTAGGCAGGGCGGGGCAGCTGATTCATCTCAGGAGTGCAGTGCCCAGAAGCCTTAACAAAAGCTCCACGGTGGCCCCGAAGGGAAGGGTCCAGTCCTGTTTGCAGATGGCCCTTCCTGCTCGCCATTCCTAGCATGGCGGGAGATTAAAAATGGAGCTCATGCGTGGTCAGGCGTGGTGCTGTACTCACTCAGGAGGCTGAGGCAGGAGGATGGCTACATAGTAAGTTCAGGGCTGGCCTGAGCTAAGTAGCAAGACCGTGTCTCAAAATTTTAATTAATTAATTAACTTTAAAAACTGGAGCTGCAAAAAACAAAAAAAAACAAAACTGGAGCTGCAATCAGACAATTCTCGCGCAGGGGCAAGCTCTACCAGTCATGCTGTGTGAGGTGAGCAGGTTCCTGCCCATCTCTGGGCACCGGTTTTCTTATGCACCCCAGGCCTCCGCCAGGGCTCCCTGAGACTGCACGAGTTCCTCACACCCACCCAGCACCTAAACACCTCCAGCCACGAGTGGCTGTTAGTGGCTGCTACCATGGACCACAATGATCTTCTCCTCTCCTCTGCCTCGTCAAAGCTGAGTGTCCTCCTGCTGTCACCTTGGCCTGCCACCTGTGTACCACAGCACCCCCTTCCTGGACAGTCCTTGCTTCCTCCCCTGTCCCTGCTTCCACTTCCAGCCAAGGCCTCCTCCTCCAGGATGTCTTCCCTGACTCTCCCATCACTCCGGCATTTATGTGCCTACAGTGAGTCTGGGCCACTTGTCCCAAGGGATTCTACTGAGACAGGGCCAGACTTCCCTTCACAGGCTCTGCTGGTTCCAGGCAGCCCAGGGCAGGGCCTACCCAGAGTGCAGTGCGGGGGCTGTCAAGGGCCCGGGCCCACGCTCTTCCCACAGGTGTGTAGCAGACCACAGGCCCCGGAACAGCTGGCACAGGGTGTCCTGGCCCCTGGGCCACCTCTACAGGGGCCTCGGGTCTCTGCAGGCCCCTGGCAGGATGTGCGTAGCTTGGAGCCCCCATCCAGGGAAAGGCAAGCAGCCAACGCCAGAGCCCAATGCCAGGCGCCAGCCGTGCCAGCAGATTGTATCTGACATCACAGCCGCCCCCCGCCCGGTGACCAAGGCAACTGGAGGCACCCCTCCTCGCCACCCCCAGAACAGTCCTGCGTGTTCTTCTAAGCTTGTGCGTGCGTCTGGGGCAGCTGGGATGAGAGGCGGCATCTCCAACTCCTGCGGCTGGCAGAATCGAGCCACACGGTGATCAGCAACAAGGACCCTGGCATTACAGCCCTGGGTACTGGGTTCGAATCCCTAGTCTCCCACTTCCCAGTCATGGGTGACCCACCTCGCCCCTCTGAGACTCAGTTTGCCCACCCGAGTGGGAACATGGACAGGACACATCTCAGAAGACAGGCGCTGTGAGTCCTGGCACCTGCACTCCACACAGTAGTCACGACCGCCACTCAAATGCGCGCAGCAGGGACCAAACCCTGGCTCCATCTCACATGAGCTGTGGCGCTCGGCCAAGTCACAGGACCTCTCTGAACCTCAGTATCTTCTCCTGGGCAGCAGGGCGACAATACCGCCCTGCAAAGCTGCCACACATCAGAAGCCCAGAAAGCGCCGCACGTCACAGGCAGGCTGTCCGGGCAAGGCCTTTAATGCTGTCTCTTCCTGGCCTTGGTCCTCTCTATTTCTGTCCTGCCCCGCTGTCACGCCCCACCTCCAAGGCCAGGCGGCCCCTTCTTCTGTTGCCATCCCCACATCCACAGTCACGCTCCCCAGGTCCCACGGTGTGGCCAGGTGCCAGCTGGGCGCCGGAACCAAACCTTGGGGACCACTTCCCCCACCCGGAGCTGTAGCTTCCGTACCAACGATGGGGCTGAAGCACTCCTCACCCAGGGCTGCTGCAAAAGCCCCTTTGGCAAAAGGCAGCTCCCCATTTTGGCAGAAGTCCCCCCACTCTGCTGCTCCCGACCCAGGGACGGCCCCTCTGCATCCTAAACTAGCCACCCCGCACCCTTACCTAAAGGGCATGGGCACCAGCCAGCTGCGCCCTCACCAGCTCCGTGGACAGCGGGCTTGTTAGAGAGGGCAGCAAGAGCGGGGTCCCGGGCACCCCGGCGCACAGCCGCCCAGCCTCCTACCTTGGCGGCGCGGCCCTTGTCCATGCAGGCCGGGTTCTGGCAGTGCAGTCCCCTCTCAGCCGGGCTCCGGTGGTCTGTGGGAGGGGAGCAGAGGGTATCAGTAGGGTGCGGGGCTGCCCAGTTCCCGGGGCCCTCGTGGCCCCCGACCAAGGCCGGGTGGGGCGGCGTCCTCAGCCTTCTCCAGAGGAGGCCAGTGTCCTCTCCTCTTTTAAATGCCAGCTTATCTGCTGGAATCCGTGTGCAGAGCCCTTTGCTGGTTGCAGCTCCCTGGGGAAATTGTCCAGATTCCACCGGGAGGAACAGCTTTGGGAACCAACGGCTCCCTCCTTCCGTCCTACTGCTGTGGGGAGGGGCGCTCGGTGACCTCCCGGGCACCCACATTTCCTGAGGGGTCCCGGCAGGGTTGCTGGGGGCAGGGTAGGGAGTCCAGGGGTCCGAAGGGCCCTCCGAATCACTCCCTGCGGGAAAACACGCCCCCACCCCTGAGGCTGGGGAGACCCCCCTCTCCTGCTGTCCAGGTCTGGCCCTGCACTTGGCCCCCTGCAAGCTGCCCCTCCCCCTGAGGGCAGCAGGATGCGGGGGAGGGGAGAAGCGGGGCGCTGTTGCAGGGGTCCTGGGGCGGAGCTGGGGCCCCCGCCGAGCAGCCCGCGCCCGG
>NW_004955486.1:6066607-6099312 GCF_000276665.1 Chinchilla lanigera | reverse complement strand
GTGTCCCAGGTGGGGCCCGCCCATCGCACGCCCCCAGAGGGCGTGGTCAGCCCCCTCCCCGCCCCGCGCGCGTGCACAGTAGCCCCGAAAGCCGGGCAAAGGAGCGCCATGGGGGTGCGGGTGCCAGCCGGACGCAGCTGTGCGGGGCAGGACCTCCCCAGCCCGGCTCCGGCTCCGGATCCCGTGCCCCCACCGCACCCGCGCCGAGTGACTGTCACCCAGGTCAGAGAGTTTCGGTCTGGCCGGCAGGTAGACCCAGGTTTTGGAAGCGGCCTTGGTCGCTCCTGCAGTTTTATTATTATTTTCTGCTGGTTTGCGTGTTCCAAACCTTATTAGAGAATAAGCAGGCACAGAAAAGCACTGCTATTGTGTCACCTCCACCAAACTCGGAACCAAAACACCAGCAGCACCCAGGCCGAGCAGCTGGCACCCCTGAGCCCCAGCCTCACCCCAAGGGCACCCACCCCTGCCCTGGCATTCTCGTCTGGTTTTGCACTTTATGTCGGGGTCGTCCACACTTGATAGCACTTCATGGGCAAAAACCCTCGAAGACAGAAAGGGAAAGTGGCCGACTTCCAAGGGACTCCGGGCTCCTAGGACCCACCCCACCCCGTACTTGGGTGCCAGGGGCTCCCAGAAGCCCAGACCCAGGTATAAAAGACCCAGTTTCCAAAGCCTGGAGCAGGACCCTTGTGGGGATCCCTGACGTGGGCTGGGCCCTGGGACTCCCAGGTGACTGGAACCCCGTTCAGGTCCCCATCCTGGGACTCTTGGCAGAGACTATGCTGGATGCCAGGTCTTCTGGGTTCCCTGGATTCACTCAGCACACACACATCAAGGGGCCAGGAAGGCTCCCAAGTGTCATGCCGGGGGCTGGGAGCAGGGGACCCTGCCAAGCTCTGGAGCGATCCCCTCGGGCCTGACAGGTAGGGTGGCCCCTTGTAGGGCAGCACATGAGCATTGCAGTGAGGAGGGGTCAGCGTGGGTGTCCTGAGGCCTCAGGCTGGGAGGGGAGCCACTGGCCAGCGTCCCTCAGCCTGCTCCTGGCACCCAGTTCCAGCATGAGGCCGGACACCCTGCGCTACGCCCAGGGTGTGCAGGTAGCTGGAGCAAGCGAGGAGGGCGTCAGGGGTCACGCCAGCCACAACTCCAGCAGCGCCTCCTCTGCAGTCTGGATCCCACAGGACTGGAGCCCCAGCTGGCTTTGGGGGAGCTCTCCGGGGTCTGGATGTAGAGCTCTTTGCCTCCAGTCCTTGGAGTTCTGCCCCCTACCCAGCAGGGTCTGGTGATTCCTCTACCCCTGGGGTCTGCCTCCCTCCGCAGCCTGCTACATCCTGCCCCAGCTGCTCCAGGCCGCGACCACCATAGGCCAGATTGCCCAAGATAGCCACGGGGCTGCGGCCATGTCTCTGGCCCTGCAGTCTGCCCATTTGAACCCTGGCCTCTCACCCTTGACCTTAGCATGGTTGAGGAGCTCATCTGCAAGAGCCTGTGCTCTGGTTGCTTGGGCCTGGCTACCCTGGAGGGAGCTCTCTCCAAGCTCAGCTCCAAGGCTGGGACACCCTGGGTCTACAGTGAGTCAGGCTGCCAGGGAGAGGGGCACACTCCTGTAATCCCAGCATTCAGGAGGCTGAGGCAGGAGGATTGCCAGGAGTTCAGAGTCAACTTGGGCTACACAGTGAGTTCAAGGCCAGCCTGAACTACATAGCAAGACTCTGTCTCAAAAATCCAAAATAAATTAATAAATAAAATAAAACTGGTCAGGACCCTGGCAGTTCACGAGGCCCGGAGGGAACCCTGCGAGTGTGGGGTCAGGCAGGGGGTATGAGCCAGCATGAGCCCCTTGCCCAGTTCTCTGTCCCACATATAGATCTTACAGAAAGGGTGGGCCTGGTGAGGGGACAGGGTATTCCTGGTGATGTCATACCCTGGACATAGCTGATTGGGCCAGAGGTGGCCCCAGCCCAGCTCAGCCAATCAGGTCCACGGAGAGTTTGAATGGAGGCAGGCAACTCCCATGGGCCTGAGGTCATGAGGTGAGTCTGGGTGGATGGGAGGCCTTGAGATGTGGGGGAAGCAAGGGCAAGGGGACCTGCAGAAGGAGTCTGTCAGCGGAGAGGAACCTGGAGAGGAGAGGGGGAGGAGGAGGTGGCCTTGTGACTGCAGGGCAGCTCCCACAGCCTGCGCTAGGCCTCCTGGGCCCTGTCTCCATCTCTTGTCCGCTCCCCACCTTAGCCAGGCCCCAGACAGACCCGGCACCCTGGACTTGCACTCCCTCTGCCCGCACCCTGGTGCCGGGGCTCTCCCTGCCTGACAGCGAGACAGCCCAGCCAGCTCCTGGCTCCTGCAGCTCCGCCGGGCCACTCGCCAGCCGCCCCCACCCTCAGTCTTTGTCACAGGGCTTTGGCTTCTGCCCCAGCCCATCTCCACCAGAGCCAGGCAGAAGCCGGCCGGCAGACATATTTTATTTGGCTGAGCAGTGTTTCTAAAGAATTTGAACTGTTGCCAACGTTGAAAAGTCAGGAGATCTGACATAAAAATCCAGGTTTTTTGTTCTCTGGACCAGCCAGAGGAGACTGGAGGCCCTGGACCCATACTCCCGGAGGCTCTGGTCCCAGGGTGGTGTCTGTCTTCGGCCAGCACGGACTCTGCCTCCAGCCACAGTCCCCAGCACTCCATCACCTCCCGCCTCCTGGGCCTGCGTCTCCCCATCATGATCTGCAGGGGTCCTGCCCTCCCCGAAGAGGCCCACATTGATGCCTCTTCCTCTGGAAGACTTCCTGCGGCCGCGTATCCAGACTCCAGATGAACGTCCCCTTGTGACCCCCGGCCGTTCCGGGACGGCCTTGCGACTGGCTTGCCACGCGTGTGCCACCCGTCTTCCCCATGTGGCTTCGGGAAAAACTGACAATAGCCAGAGCTCTGCTGCCAAACACCTGCGGGGAGCTCTGCTCCCCAGCGTGAGTCACTTCACCGTCCCACACTGCGGCACTGTCTAAGCCTCGTTCACAGTGTGCTGCACATAGAAAGTGCACGTTAGATCTTACAGAACTGGTGCAGGAGAAAGAAGGTGAAGTTTCTCATTGATGGTGTCTCTCTATTTTTGGTTTTTTTATTTTGTTTTGTTTGAGACACAGTCTCGCTATGTATTGCAGGCTGGCCTTGATCTCACTATGTAGCCCAGGCTGACCTCAGACTTGTGGTGATCCCCCTGCCTCAGCCTCCCGAGCGCTGGGATTACAGGTGTACACCATCACACCCGGGTCAACCAGCCCTTTTTTATTTCTTAAGACAGCATCTTGCTAAGTTGCCCAGGCTGGGCTCAATTTACGATTCCTCTGCCTCAGCCTCCTGGATGATTTTTAAAATACTGATTACATACTGACATGGAAATGTGTGGAATCTGTTGGATTAAACAAAGTACATTATTGCTGGGCGTGGTGGCGCACACCTATAATCCCAGCACTTTGGAGGTTGAGGCAGGAGGATCAATTCGAGTTCAAGACCACCCTGGACTACATAATGAGATCCAAGAGCAAAACTAAACAAAAAAATTGTACATCATAGGGCCAGGGTTATAACTCAGCGGCACAAGTGCCTGCCTGGCAAGTGCAAGTTCCTGAGTTTGATTCTCAGTACAAAAAAAAAAAAAAATTGTACATTATTAAAATACATTCCACCTGGTCTTTTTGGTTTTTTGTGTTTTTTTTCTTTTTAGTTTTTGGTCTAGAAAACTTAAAGTAACAAAAGATCTATTGAACACAACTGTTATAAACAGTTGAAAGAGGGAGGTATAACCAGTGTTCCCATTTTACAGATGAAGAAACTGAGACTCAGAGAATACAGGGACTTTCCTAAGGCCACACAGATCATGAGGAGCTTGGGACTGGAGCCCAGGTCCCTAAGACTGGAAGGCTGTGACCCTAAGCCCTGGGCTGGCACAGTGCCTGGCACAATTAGGTGTTAGGCAAACATGAATGATCCCCCATGAACTGATCCCTTCATCTGTGTGCCCCCATGAGCTCTCCCACCCCAAGAGGGCACAGCCTTCCGGCCCACTCCCGTCCTCCAAGCCAGGCATCAAGAAGGCTGCCCCTCCCAGGAAGCAGCTGTGCCCTTGAGCGCCCCTTCCCACGCAAGCCCAGCCCTCCTGGGAGCCTGTGTCCGCCTGGGCAGCTGCCCCGGGCTCTGCTTGGCTGGACACCGTCACTGGGGCCCCTGGAAAGGCAAGATTCAACCTAAACTTTCCCCAAAGCAAGAGGGGGCAAAGGTTGTGGTCCCAGACACCTGCCACCCACTACACTGGACACCGGGCAGGGCCTCTGAGACGCTGGGAACAAAGGAGCCCTGAGCCGCCTTCTCCAGGGCCCTGGGACATCTTGGGGCACAAGCACCCCGGGAAGGATATGGCTCTGGCCTGCAGCCCAGCCCCGTGGTGGGCACTGTTCCCCAGGGCTGGGGCTGCTGACCACTGCCTGAGCCCAACACCCTGCAGCCCCTTGAGGCGGGAGGACCCACTCAGAATTCCTTCCCGGGGCCGGAGAAAGGTCTACACAGTTCCTGCTCGCAGGCCTGTGGCCAGGCAGCCACTTCCTCTGGCTGAGGCTGCCGTGGGCACCTGCCCATCTGTCCATCTGCCTGCGTGGGCTTCCTCCTGAGCGCCCCAGAGGAACTGAGAGCTGTCAACGGAGGAACAGGAGCCGGGCTGCAGAACTAGGTCTGCACTGCTGATTCCGGACGGTCACGCTGTGTGTGGTAGCCCCACCGCCATCCTGGGCCGGGCCGGGCCGGGCTGGGCTGGTGCAGCTCGACACCCACTGCATGGACCCGGGCCAGGGGCCAGCTGGCGGCAAGCACGGGGCCCACGCAGGCAGCTGTGTGTGCAGCTCACCCTCTGCCGCCTCAGCCCTCCCCGGATCTGCTCACGTGCTGTCACCCGATGGCTGTGTGACGCCAGGGCCTTTCTGTCAGCCTCGGGGAGCGCAGGGCTGGGCATATGCGGGTGGGCAGAGGCCTGGTCTAGGGTCCAGGCTGGGAAAGGGTCTGAGTGCCACCACTGGTGACCTGACCGAGCTGCGGCAGAAGAAAGGGGACACTGAGAATGGGTCTGCCTCAGAGGGTGGCCACGAAGCCTCCAGGGGCCGGGGCGGAAAGAGGGGTTTTTGCGTGCGTGTGGTCGAGGAGCCCCAGAGAGCCCCAGAGCTGGAGGAGGTGGTCACTATGAACCTCCAGAGACAGGAGGGGTGGGGGTTCCATAGATGTGCCAGGTGTGACAAGAAGTACAGTGAAGCTCAAACATGATTTTTAAAAATTTAGTGCAGTTAAAGACACATTGACACTCTCCCCTCCAAACCCTCCTCCTCACTTCAGACACACTTATCCTATTGTTCCTGCCACTTTCTGAAGCGGTTCTGGAGTCCCCTTTCTTGAATATGTTTTGATGACTGTTCTGGCTGCCTTGGTGTCTTTTTTTTTTTTTTTTTTTGAGACAGGGTCTTGCTGTGCAATGCAGACCGGCCTTGCACTCGCTATGTAGCCCAGGACAGCCTTGAACTTGAAGTGTTCCTTTTGCCTCAGCCTCCCGAGTGCTGGGATTACAGGCGTGCGCCACCACGCCTGACTGCCTCAGGGTTTTGAATGAACTGGAAACGTTTACCTTTCAGGGTCATTTTGACCTTAGGGAAGAGCCAGAAATTGCGCGGTGCCAGATCCGGTGAGTAAGCTGGCTGTGGACACAGCGTCACGTTTTCTGAGCCGGCCTTTCCCGCTGGCCCACACCGGACAGCAGCGGCCCCCACACTTCTGATCGCAGCGTGTAAAAACACCCAGGAGGGAGGGCTCCAGAACTGCTTCAGAAGCAGCGGGGACGATACAGTAAAAATGAATGAATGAATGGATGAATGATGAAATGTGTTCAGAGCCAGAGGAGTATTCTGACGTGTCTAAATGGCAATGTGTCTCTACTGTCACAAATTTTTTAATTTATTCTGTATTTAATTTAAAACATTTTATTAGCACCTGTTCACAGTGCGTAATGTTTACATTCACCGTGTACATAACACATCCTAATTCGTTTTCCGTCCCCTGAATGCTTTTTAGTTTAACCATCTGCCCTGTATTTTGAGCACACCACGTAACTCCAGGTCACATCCGAGCAGTGGGGACAGAGAATACACGGGAAAGGCCTGGAGACAAGGCTGCCGAGAGCCGTGACCCCCACACACCCAGGGGAGCCTCTGCCTGGGGTGCCCGGGGTGGGACCAGCCACACTAGCTTCCCTGCCTTGTGGTAAGGACCGATGACTTGGCCCAAGGCAGGACTGTGGCCATGTTGGGAACCCCACGCCTACGGGCAGACAGGATTCCCATGATTTACCCCCATCCCGCCCTTGCTGAGAGGACCCAAGCTTTACCCTCCATTGGGCCCACCACCACCGGCTTCCTCCACCACGCCAGCCTCCTGCACGCCCAGAGTTCTGGGCAGGGAAGCCCCCTCCTCTCGCAGCCCTGCCCTGCAGCCTCCTGCCCATGCCTCAGACAGTGCCGCTGCCCTAGGGCCCCCGTGGGTACTGTGCCAGTCCCACCGTCCAAGCAGCTGCCCTCCACAGGCCCACCCAGCCAAGTGCTGATCCAACAGGCACGGGACATGGGCCACTCACATCCCCTGGGCAGCCACCCTCCCTCTGGGAGCAGCGGTGCCCAGCTCCCTTCCAGACCCCTTTCCATGTGGTCTGGGGGCTCCCTCTCGCCGCCCCTGGGGCCGCAGGCCTAATGATTGCTCTCCACACCCTCTGGCCATAGCGACGGGATAGGGAAGGGCCCAGGCCCAGCCTGAGGACACAGCGCTGGTTGCTGGGCTCCTGTAGGCCAGACTCTGTTCCCGAGGCTGCACGGGGCGTCCGGGGCTCGGGCCCAAAGCTGAGACAGTGCTGGTGACAATGAAGCCAGCACAGCTGGGGCTTCCTCCCTGCCCTAGGGAGCCCCAGGAAGCCGAAAACCCCTCATGACAACATAGAGATTCCATCATCCTCCTCTCCGTGACTGCCTGGAACATAGCTGGGCTGGAGCGTAACCGCGGGTTCGGGGCTAGTGCTCCCCACAACCTTGCCTTGCTTTTGTTTTTGTGGTACAGGAACTCGAGGTCTTTCTTTGCACTGAGCTGCATCCCAGCTCGTTTTGTTATTGCTTTTTTAAAAAGGCACTGCTGGGGGTCCATCCCAGGTCCTCACAGGGCAAGTGCTCTGCCAATCAGCCACAGGCTTTATTTTGAGACAGGGACTCACTAATTTGCTAAGTTACCCAGGCTGGGCCCAAACATGCAATCTTCCTGCCTCAGCCTCCCAGAGTACTGGGATGACAGGCGTGCGCCACCGTGCCCATCTGTCCCGACTCTTGAGAGGCTCAATCGCACAATGCATGGGTGTCCTCAACTGTAGCGTGGGGAGAGCAGGAGAAATGACCCCTGTCGGGAGCTGGGGCTAAGCTCCCTAAGTAGGGCTCATTCCACAGCACAGCCCCGAGGATCCGCCAGGCCTCGTTGCCAAGCTGCAAGGTAGGCAGAGCCCAGGCCTGGAGCCTGGAGCTGGCCTGGGCCATCAGTGGCCACGAGCTGCAGGTCCAACCCCAGTGCAGGGCCCATGCCCAGCGTGGCCTCCGTGCTCAGCCCCTCCCCCCAGTGGTGGCCCCCGGGAGGGGCTCTGTCCCCCTACAGCTGCACATCTGCAGTGAGTGGGCCCACAGGCTCTGGGCTGAGAGGCTATCGGGTGTCCCCCTGGGGCCGCAGCCCGTACCTACCCCCGAGGTCCTCGATGATGTCCAGGCTGGAGCTCCAAGAGAAGCGTTCCACGGCCCCCAGCCCCAGCTCGGCCAGGTCCCCGGGCAGCGCCTCGAGCTCGTAGGCACCCCGCTTCCTCCAGTACAGGAACATGCTGAGGCCTGGGGGGCGCCTCCTGGCCCAGACTGCACCCTCCAAGGCTGGTGGCCCCAGGGACCTGGGTCCCCGAGGCCTGGCTGCAGCAGATCCCGGGTTGCAAGGGGCTGCAGGGACCACGCCAGCACGCAGGGCAGCCTCCCAGGGAGGGGAACATTCTGGGAGCGGCCCGGGGCCTCAGAGCCGACCAATGGCCAGGGCCCCGGCCCCACACAAAGCGCCTTTCTTCCCCTCCTACAGACATTTTACAAATTTCGCCTTCCCGAAGCCCCCGCGAGATGGCCAGGCCGTCTGGGGACTGCAGAGGCCCGGGAAAGAGCACAATTGTTCACCGCGGCTTTGCAAAGATAAGTTTTCAGAGGACAAAAATGTGCTGTCCCAGGAGCGATTCCTGCTCCCAGCTGACCTTTGAGCCCGCCTGCCCTGCTGCCCCCCCGGTACTCAGTGGGCATGGGAACACCTGTGGGGGTGCCCGAGCGTCCCCAGCCTCCTCCCCAGAAGCTGCAACTTGTCCCCCAGCTCTGCTGAGGCCCAGCCCAAGCAGGCCTCCAGGGGCCAGTGGGCAGCAGCTGCTGGCCGGGTGGTCCCACCAGCTGCCCAGGCAGCCTGGCTCAGCCTCTTAGGTCCACAGAGGGTCCCCTCTCCCTCTCTGTCCGTCCCACCAGGCCACTCCCTCTCCATCTCCTTCCTCAGCATCGTCCATACGACGGTAGTGCCACACCTGGGCCCATGGGGCGCTAGGCCTGGGGGAAGGAAGGGCAAAGGGCATGGGGTGCTGGGAAAGCCAGGAGCTAGGAGAGCTGGGGGTGGAGGCACCCACAAGGGCGTAAAGCCAGCTCCATGGGTGGAAAATGCAAAATCATTGGTCAATGTATTCTAGAATCTTATAAAAATAACACATTTTTGGGGGCTGGGGATTTAGCTCAGCAGCACAGCGCCTGCCTGACAAGCGGGAGGTCATGAGTTCAATTCCTAGTACAGGCGGAAAAAACAAAACAAAACAAAACGAAACATTTTTTCAAGCTAGAAAATAACCAGGAGCCAGTGTGGTGCTGCTCCACACCTGTAATCCTAGCGCTATGTGAGGCTGAGGCAGGAAGATCACAAGTTTGAGCCCAACTCGGGCATCTCAGTGATGTAATAAGAGCCTGTCTCAAAAAACAAAAAGGGGCCAAGGATATAGCTCAGCAGCATCAGCACCTACCTAGCAAGTGCAAGGTCCTGAGTTCGATTCCTGATACAAAAAAATAAAAGGGCTGAGGACATAGCTCAGTGGGAGGACTATGGGCTCCATCCTCAGCACCACCAAAATAAAAGGAAGAAAGAAAATAACAACAGGAAGCCAAGGCAGCCTCCTGTGGGGACCTCTGCCCTCTGCCGTGCGTCTGAGTAACCTCTGTCCCTTCCCAGCCCCGCAGCACAGATGATGAAACGGAGTCCAGCTGTCAGGAGTGGAAGCTGGGTTTGAACGCGGGACTGTGGCTTCAGAGCCAGTTTGAGGATCTGGGGAAGCACCTAGGAGAGGGCTGGGGAGTCAGAGGGCAGTGTGGCCCCTGGGAAACCCAGGCCCTGAGAGGTGAAAGGAGCCTGGGCCCCGGCTCCTGGCCAGGCCTGGCCATGTTGCCAAACCTCCTCCGTCCAACCCTGCCAGGAGGAAGAAGCCCGGCCCAGTGTGGGCCAAGCCGGCACCCACCAGCTCTGAGGCATGGCAGCAGAGGGACCCAAGGCCCCGGCAAAGGGAGCTGGCAGCAGACGGCTCTGCTGTCCTTGGCGTGGCAGGGTCTCCCCAGGCAGCCTGCAGACCCCGGCGGGGGTCTGAGGTGCCAAGACAAGGCTGCAGTAATTGGAACCAGATGCCACGCGCCAGGCCCCACTGCCATGGCACGGAGCCAGGAAGGACATCGCAGGGCCCTGGGCCTGGAGCTCGGCCCCCACACGGCCTGTGCCCGAGCCCACGGGTGTCAGGGGCCTGCTTACGTTTGCAGAGGGCCTCAGACCGAGGCCTGGGGGCCAAGACCATCCACGTCCCACCAGCCTCTGTGGGTTCAGCGCGTGCCCCAGCAGAGGGGCCACAGAACAGGGGGCGCGGACCCCACCCAGCCCAGGTCCCGCTGTCCGCACCCGCCGAGGCCAGGACAGCCAGCCCTGGAAAGTCCTGCGGGTGGAAGGGATTCCTTTCCGCCTCCCCCAGCACCCCAAATGCTGTAGAGAGGAGGGGAGGTGGTGCCACCCAACCTCACCACGCCCGCAGCCTCGCCCGTGCCCCCTTTTTATCTTGCGGCCTCTGCCCCCTCCATCCGGACAGGCGGGTGGATGCTGGGGAGGGGGCGCTTGACAGCAGGCCTGGGGCCCGTCTGCCCTGCTCTGCTGTCCAGGCAGGGGCGGTCACGGGAATGGCACCTCCATTCTCCAGGGCCGGACGCCATGCTGCGCACCACGCATGCGGTTCTCCTCTAAGTGCTGAATTACTGGTGCGCTGACCAACGGACTGCAGCACTGGGGTGGAGCCCAGAGCCTTCACACGAGCTCCACCCGTGTGCTTCCTGCCATTTTGAGACAGGAGTCTCGCTAAGTCTTGCGAAGTTGCCCAGGCTGGGCTCAAACTTGTGATCCTCCTGCCTCCGCCTCCTAGAGGGGCGAGATGGTAGCTGTACGTCACCACACCTGCCGTGTGTGTTCCTTAGTCCTCACCCCGTCACAGACACGGAGAAGCTGAGGCCAGAGAGTGGTAACTAGCCGAGAACACAGACCAGGAAGAGGCGCAGGCCTCCCCTCCCTCCCTTACCTCCCCGCAGCCCCTCTCCAGGCTCCTGCGGGTGCAGCCGAGCCCCATGGGCTGTGCCCACTCTGGGGCTGCTCCCTCAGGGCCATAGGATGCAGAGTTTGCCTCTTGTCCCCCCACCCAGTGCCTTCTGAGCTCCAAGGAGCATCTGCTGGCCCAGGGGCCGGGCAGGGCCCAAGGAGAGGGGAGAGGGCTGGGGAGCAGGAGACAGGGTTTCTTCTGTGGCCCTGGTGTGGGGAGAGGGTTGAGTCCTCTGCCAACCACAGCTGCTTCCTGGAGAGCGGAAGCCCCGGGCGGGGCCCAGAAAGCGCTCATGCAGGTCCTGCTGAGTAAGGGGCCAAAAGAGGAAGAGGTGCAGGTGGCCCATGCCCCCTCCCGGGAAGCCAGGCTGACAGACAGACCCTAGTACCAGCTACCCCTCCCCAGGCTTCTTGGGACCCTTCCTCCCCTCAGCCAGAAGGGATGAGCCCTTCCCACAGCGCTGGGCCCTTGAGCTCCTGACGGGCAGGACCTGGTTCGGAGCTCTGCCTGGATGCATCAGCATGGGGGCCTGGAGCACATTTCGAAGCCTCAAGGTCCACATCTGTAAAATGGGTCAATGGCTTTGCAGAACCTGGCAGAAGGCCAGAACTCACCCCAAGGCGATGAGGACTTGGGGGTCCTTCGCCCCTCCACTCCCCAGACAAAGCCCAGCTGAGACACCGGGAAGGTGGCCACATCCCTTCCTCCCCTGCCGGTGTTTGGCGCTCCCTGTGGGCCCCAGGGCAGCCGGGAGAAACTCGCTGTGTGCATGTCCGGCAGGCTCTGTGGGTGTGCTGTGGGGAGGCTCCCGGGTCGCTGTTAGGAACTAATCCCACCGAGGCACAGTCACATGGCGACACAGCCAGGTCAGAGCCTCCGACCTGCCGGCCAGGCCTTTCCCCAGCCCCGACCTTGGCTCCAGGAGGAGAGGAGAAGCAAGTGCCCAGGACTCTTGGCACTGGTGCTCACTGGTGAGCCCTGGCAGGACCTGGCGGGGTGGAGGCCAGCCCTGCTCCGTACACGGGCCAGGGGCAGCACTGCAGGAAGGTGAACAGCAGGGCCCGGAGTGCCTGGCACAGACCTATCCTCTCCAAATGCATGGTGCGGGCAGACGCCCCCTGCCTGCTGGCCACCCACCCTGTTCCCCCGACACCTCACGCCAGCCCTCAGTGTTGCTGGGTGGACGGACCAGAGGGAAGCAAAGCCCAGCCCCCAGCCTCAGTTTGCTGCTCTGTAAAATGGGGACAGCCCTGAGCTGGGCAGTGAATGAGACATCCTGTCCTGACGGGCGAGCCCCAGGCATGGCAGTCATGAGGGCACAGTCCACCCCCAGCCACCAGGCCCAAGTCCCAGGAGCTAGGGAGTCCATGCTGGTTCACTGATGCCCCCTGTGCCATGCTGGACCCCTCGCTGGCACAGGGTGGGGACAGCCAGGCAGCAGCCCCACACCCGCACCCAGCAGGGGGTGGGAAGCCCATCCCCATCCAGCTAGCAGCTGGCCTGATTGTCGCCCCTACCCGTCCACCTGCCGTGGCCAGGGACAAGTGTATCTGGGGTGAGTAGCTGGGCACCAGTCGAGCACTGCACTGCCCAGTTCAGGCCGCAGCTATTCTGCCCCCTCCTTACTCTTGTCCTTCCTGGCTTCCTTCCTTCCAGTACCAGCCATGTGACTGGGTTCAAACCCTGGTTCCCATTGGCTGTGCCACCTCGCGCAAGTTGCTTAGCCTCTCTGAGCTGCCAGTTCGACTCATTATCTGCACAGCAGGGAAACTCACAGTACTACCTCTCAGGGTGGCTCTGGGGATTAAGGGAGTTAATCCGGAGCGGTGACCTTCACATGTGGTGGAGGCTCTGGGGACAATGGTCACCAATCATAGCAAGGACAGAATATGTATATATAAAAAATCACGGTTTTGATTAAGAACCTGCGCCTGGTGGGCGTGGTGATACACACAGGAAGGCTGAGGCAGGAGAACTGCTGAGAATTTGAGGCCAGCCTGGGGAACATAGTGAGACCCTGCCCCAAATAATATTAATAATAATAATAATAATAATACCAACAACAAGACAACAATCTATATCCCCCCTCAGTCCTGGCCACCCTCTCTGCCTTCCGAGTGGGACCCACGGCTCCCCACAGCCGTGGAACTGGCCGAGCTCGCTCCCTCTGTTCTGGTGCACCCCGCAGGCAGTGTCTGGCTTTGCTCTCCCTGGACACAAGGCCGCGGCCAGCCTGGCCCAGAGCAGGGCTGTGGAATGTTTGCTGACTGCAGCTTGAACCAACTCACACTCGACTCTCCCCGGGGCCTGGCGCAGTGCGCTGGCAGGGGCGGAAGGGATGCGGCCACGTCCCGGTGTGTCAGCTGGGCCTTGTCTGGGGAGTGGAGTGCCTCCGTCTCACGCCCCAGGGTGGGCTCGGTCTGGCCACTGTCCCCGGAGGAGCTAAGACCCCGCGGTTCCCCTGTGCCCAGCTGGGGTAGACGTGTGCCCCAAGGGCTGCCTGCGGCCCCAGCGCAGTGGCCACGTTCCAGAGTCGTTGCAGCCAGCAGCTGTACAGGCGCTTACAGCTGACTAGACAGACAGAGCCCTCTCAAGGCTGAGTGCGTTCAGGGAACAAAGGCTTCTGGCCAGGCTCCTGACCATGGGAAAGACAGGCTGAGCTTCCAGCAGTGGGATGTTGAAACGGCTGGCCCGTGCCTGCAATCCCAACTACTCAGGAGGCTGAGGCAGGAAGATCACCTCCAGTTTGAGGCCAGCCTGGGCTACAGAGTGAGTTCAAGGCCACCCAAACTACATAGCAAGATTCTGTCTCAAAAAAAACAAATAAATAAATAAATATTAAAAATAAAGGCAGAGTCTCCTTGCTATGTACTCCAGGCTGGCTTCGATTTTTTTGTTTTGTTTTGTTTTTGCTTTTTTTTTTTTTTTTTTTCTGGTATCAGGGATCGAACTCATGACCTTGCACTTGCCAGGCAGGGACTGTGCCGCTGAGCTAAATCCCTAGCCCCTCCAGGATGGCTTTGAACTTAAGCTCCTCCTGTTTTAGCCTCCTGAGTGCTGGATTTATAGGCGTGCACCACACTGTCTGGCAAACTAGTTTCTTTAAGGGGAGCCTTAAAAATCCCTCCAAAGTCTTGGATATAACAAGTCACAAACAGACAAATGCTAAGTACTTTGACCGTTTATGCCAGTGAGGGGAACATTTTAGAGCTTTCTTTTTTTTTTTTTTTTTTTTTTTCTTCTGGTACCAGGAATCAAACTCACGACCCTGCTCTTGTCAGGCAGGTGCTTTTGCTGCTGAACTAAATCCCCAGCCCCTAGAGCTTTCAATGATACAAACAGCCTGCTGAGGCAGGTGTGCCAGAGGTTCACCACCACTGATGTAGGCCATTCCGTGGAGCCTCTGCTTCCTATGATGGTAGATTAGATAAATCAGAACAAACTTCCCAGTAGGTCAACCAAAAAGCTAGATGGAAAAAAATGATGAAATCTGAAAAATATCAAGCTGGGCGTGGTGACACAAGTCTGTAATCCTAGCACTAAAGAGGCTGAGGCAGGAAGATTGCCATGAGTCTGAGGCCACCTGGGGCTCCATAGTGAGTTCAAAGCCTGCCAGACTACAGTCCTAAAACTACATCGTGAGACTTTGTCTCAAAATTTAAAAACATAAAATGAAAAGGCCAGGGATGTAGCTCAGAGTGAAGACCCTGGGTTCAATCTCGAGGGCAAAAATCCCTTTACTGTAAGGGGCCCTCGGCAGGGGCAGAACTGACAGGAAAGGTCGGAGAGCTGTGCGCGGTGGGCCCTCCGGCTGCACCCCGGAAGCCCAGATCCTCAAGTCCCAGTCTCCAGGCGGCAGCGGCCCCAGCCCCTGCCAAGGGCTGCGCATTTCAGAGATGGGCGTGGACGGGAGGGAGATGTCCAGCCGCCCACCCTGGGGTCAGGACAAGGTGATGAGGGAGACGAGGCCCAGAGAGCGCAGGAAGGCCGGCAGACGGGAGGCGGCAGAACAAGCGGTCACCCGAAGGTGAGTCGCACAATGCCCCGGCCCTAGCACCGACGGCTCGCTTCCCCGGAGATTCATTCGGGAGAGACCACACACACACACACACACACACACACACACACACACACACACACACCCGGGTCAGAGATTTGGGGAGCGGAGGAATGGTGGAGGTGTGAAGGGGGCTGAGCAACAGAACCCGGGGTAACCGGGGAGGCAGCTGGAGAGTAAATGCAAGGCATGGGAAGGTGATAGCGGGAGGGCGCCTGCCTCCGGTACGCGGGCCGGGCCAGGTCCCACGCACGCCCAGCAGCACACACGCACGCATGCACGCACGCACACACGCATGCGCACACTGCAGGTACAGCCTGCCTATCGCTGGGCTCTTAGCAGGAGGCGGGGACTGCGGTGGTAGAGCCTGTGCTGGGCATGCCGGTGTAGCTCCTTGGGTTCGATCCCCACCACCAAAACAAACAAGTGATACACAAAGTGTGGCACAGTTTTTCATATTGGCATTTTACTTTTTTTATTGACATTTGAAATTTTTTTTTTTTTTAGCTAGGCTGAGGTCTGACTGTGTTGCCCAGGCTGGCTTGAACTCCTACAGTCAAGCGGTCCTGCCTCAGCCTTCCGGGCATCCAGGATTCACAGGCACACACGCCGTCATGCCTGGCTGTTGGTTTTTTGTTTGGTTTGGCATGCTCTGATTTTTTTGAGACAGGGTCTCACTTTGTAGTTCAGGCTGGCCTTGAGCACACTGTGTACCCCAGGCTGGCCTCAAACTCAAGGCGATCCTCCTGCTTCAGCTTCCCAAGGGCTGGGATTACAGGCTTGAGCTATCATGGCTTGGAAAACATACTACTTTACAAGCAGAACAAAAGATACACACGGCTGTGCCTTTACCTTCACCCAAAGTGACCGGCGGCCGCTCGGCACCACCCACAGGCCAGGCGCAATTTGGGAAACTCCCAGAGGCCCTCACCCACCTCCCGCCCATGGGACACGCGCTCCCTTCCGCGGGACACACAGGGATGGACCTTGAATTAACTGGACATCAGTCATGGGGCCCACGTGTTCATGTGACACAGCTGCCCACGTGGGTCATACTTCACTCACACTGGGCCCGACACTGCCCAGGAGTCATTTGTGGGAGGGGCATGGAGGGAGGCGGAGCCCCAGATGGAGGAGTTCTTCCCAGGGGTCTGCTTCACAGATCTGTCTTGAGCCGGGCAGGTCGTGCTCACCTGTAATTTCAGCCTCCGGGTAGGCTGAGGCAGGATTACAAGTTTGAGCCCAACCTGAGCAATTTAGAGATTTAGCAGAGCCACACTTTGTCAGGTCAGGATGGAGGTGGAAGTGGGTGGCTGGGGCCGCGGCACGGGCCAGCCCCTCATCAGCCCCTCGCTGGCCCTATAGCTGCGTCCCTGCGGCTGCATCCATCCCAGCCCCAGTCCCGGTTGAATCCACGGCACAGAAATCTCCGAAGCTCTCAGGTCCACCAACCTGTCCCCTCAGCGGGGTCCACCGGGTGCTGTGTATTTCAACGTGTGGACCTCACAGCCGTGGCTTCCACTGTTGCCTTGTCGGTTTTCCCTCCGTGGGTTTTCCACTGCTAAGATCCCACTCGCACCCTGGAACAGGCTTCGCACACTGTCTGCTGCTTGCGAGGTGCTTTCCCCTCCCCGCAACAGCCGTGAGGACCTTTGTCTTGATCCCAGGGGTCACAGCAGCCACCCTGCTAGACTTGAGAGCAGGAAGGGCTCAGAGTCGGGTGGCCTTCCTCGCTAGGCAGCGACAGTCCTGGCCCAGACTCAGGCTCAGGGGACCTAGAGTGTTAGAACAACCCAAGCCAGCCTGAGCGCCAAGGCATCAGGGCCAGCTGCTATGGTGACCCTGCATTTCCGGGCCAGGCGCCTGGGCTGCCCGCTCAGCTGTCTGTTGATCCCCAAGAGGCTGCTCGCTCCACTCCCGACATCTGTGGTCATCCCAGGCACCCGCGCCTGCACCCTCCTGGCAAGGCCTGGCAACACTGAACTTCTCGAAGGCTTTTCCAAGAGGCCGAGGTCACCGGCTCCCCAGCACACAGATGGCCGCTTATTTTAGCCACTGCTCTGCTGGGCTTGTCAGCCAATTCCTGCTCTGCCAGGCTGCTAGGTGGGAAGAGAACAGAGCTAAGCACCCCTCGCCATCACCAGGACAGGGCCCAGCGTGGGGCCAGCCTTTCAGAGTCCAGCACAGTGGCACAAACTATCATCTCAGCTACTTTCAAGGCTGAGGCAGGAGGATCACAACACAATTTAACAAGACCTTGTCTCTAAAAAGGGTTACGGATGTAATGTAGTAGAGCACCCTGGGTTTAATCCCTAGTACAGGAAAAAAAAAGGCCCACTCTTTGGGGAGTGGACTCCCTTTACCCCAATGTACTCTCAAGGCAGCCAGAGGGATGGAGAGGTCTGAACAGGAAGAGAAACCCCCAGCACCTGCACCACGGACAAGCACAGGCCTCGGCAGGGTGCCCCGAACAGCCCAGGCTCTGCTCCCCCGCCCCCGAGTCCATGAACTGCCAATTTTTTCCCACTCGGTGTCGTTTGCCATGGTTTCTCCTTAAGCCTGTATGTATGGAATAAAATTATCTGCATTGTAAAATTATATAATTAAACTCAGGTTCTCAAAGACCTTTAATGATACAGAAGTTCATATAAAAATGGAAAGTGTTGGACAGAAACTGTACACAGACAAGGCAACTTTATAAAACACACGTGAAAAATGCCAGATACGATGCCCCAGTGTTCAGTGACTGGCCGTGTGCTGGGGACCTAGATCACTCCCTATAGGTGTAAACTGAAACTTTATTGTAATGTTTTTGCCTTTATAAGACAGGGTCTTGCTATGCAATTCAGGCTGGCTTTGAGCTCACTTTGTAGTCCACGGTGGTCTCAAACTTGCAACGATCCTCCTGCCTCAGCCTCCCAAGTGCCAGGATTACAGGTGTGCACCACCATGACCGGCTCAACTAAAACTTTAAAAGCCATAAATGGGGTGGTGAAAACCCTGAGGAATCACACTGGTGGGCGTCTGCCAGAGGACGGACAAGTGCAGCTGGGACCAGACATTCAGGGCGTGACAGCAAGGAGCACAGCTCTGGCACCTGCTTCCCCGGGCTCTGCCTCGGAACACGGCCACACACTGGGAACCACTGAGCACTCTGTCTCCGGAGACCGGGCCAGGCAGGAACCCCGAGCAGAGAGCAGTCACTCCGTCCCCAAAGAGGCAGCGGGGTGGGTGAGACAGGGCCTTGCTCTGTAGCTCACGCCAGCCCCCAGCCTGCAGCCATCACCACAGGCGGGCGCCACCGCGCGCAGGTTCAGGTAAACCTCGCCCTCAGGTACGGTGCTCACAAGTGGCAGTGCTGGAACCCAAACTCAGAGCGCTAACATCACAAAGCAGGCTGTCTTCACCCACGATATCGCCACCCAAAACTAATAAAAAAGACCTATCAATTATACAATTAAAATCACTTTTTTTTTTTTAGTACCAGGAATGGAACTTTGGACCTTGGCTTGCCAGGCAGGTGCTTATGCCACTGAGCTGTATCCCCGGCCCAAAATCACTGTTGTGGTGGAGAGCGGCTGCAATCCCACCACTGCTGGAGGCCGAGGAAGGACCAGAGCCCAGAGCAGCCTGAAAAAAACACGAACAGAAAAACCCAGCAGCCTGAGCTAGAGACCCTCTCAAAACACAGTACAGCAAAACGGACCCTGGGTGCTCACACCGTCTGCCAGGAGGAAACCTGTGTCCAGCAGCCGAGCAGCCTCCAAACCCCAGGGTTCCTCAGCCAGCTCTGCCCCAGAGCCACCTGACCACAGCTGAGGGCTCCCTCTGGCGGTGACATCTTTTCTTCACAGTAGCACTGATTTGAGAGCTTGGCCTACAGCAAGCGCACCACTGCTTTGTGCCTCCAGGGGCTGGCATGCAAGATCTAAAGTGGACAGAGGCAAAAATGGGGCAATGGTGGTGGCTGTCTTCAAATCCTCTGCAAGGTCAAGAGAGAAAGCCACAGAACAGCTGCGCGTGGTGGCCTACGCCTGTAATCCCAGCACATGGGAGGCTGAGGCAGGAGGATCGTTGCAAGTTCGAGAGCAGCCTGGGCTACAAAGTGAGCTCAAGGCCAGCCTGAGCTGCATAGTGAGATCCTGTACCAAAAAGACAAAAAAAAAAAGCCACAGGAGCCAAAGTAACCTGTTAAGTGACAACTGAGGTATAAGTGACACTGAGACACTGTGTCTTGAATGGTCCTAATCGTGAGACAGGGGCTCCCTGCTGAGCCGCAAGCCCTGCGCTCCGGGTCCAAAGAACTGAGCACGAGGACAGCCGAGGGCAAGCGACTGTAAGCGCCGCCCCCCACGTCCCAGTGAGCCTCACAGGCTGTGCTGTGCAGCTGATTCTGATCGCACAGCGCTCCTGACGCGTCGGCAAAGCTCCTTGGTATCCATCTGCTGCGTTGCTCATACTCCAGGCCTCAGCCCTGCCACTCCTGCTCACAAAAACCACCTCCAGGAGGACAGAGGAGTGGGTCCGCCAGGAAGGACAAGCCCAGGCCAGGCCGCTGAACCAGGTCCCAGGGACACTGGGCGCAGTTGATCCAAGCTGGGAACCAGCTGCATGTCCACACTGCTCACCCTGCAGAGGGCCAGGTCTCCCGCTGTGCCCACAGCAGCGCCTTCGGGCTCTGAAGACAGAGGTCAGATGTAGCAGGTCTAGAAGGCAAGAACCCCTGGCAGGCCTTCCAGGTGTGAGAGCAATTACAAAACAAACAAATTCAAGGGCTCCTGACTCAATTTCTATCTATTAAGCCTTGAGAAATGCAATGGACCAGAGACAATCTTCCCACACCGGACCCCGTGACGGGGAGAAGCCAAGTGGGCTCTCCAGGAAGGGGCGCGTAGGACTGGAAGCGCCCACGCGGCTGGGAGCACACCCTCTGGGGAGCAGCTGCGACCCCGCACCACCCCACATCCTGGATGCAGCGCACGGGGACCAAGGCGGCCTGGACTCCCTGATGCTCTCGAGTCCGCTCGGCCTGCCCGCCTGCCTTCCTTCTCGTGCATCTCGGGGTCCCAGATTCCTTCTTTTATCCTGATTCCAATAACCAGGTCCTTGAAGAACTTTTAATTTTTCCCGTTTCTTCAGGGTCCAAAGGGCGCACTGCTGCAGAAAATACCCCGACAGCGAGCACCTGGCCACGAGGAAGAGCAGGGCTGAGGTCCAGCAATGGGGCTAGGCAGAGGAGCCCCAAATCCTTCCCCACACGGCGGGGGCTCACGATTCACAGGGAGAGCAGGGCCGTGGTGAGCGCGCGGCCCCCGTGCAGCCGTAAAGCCCGTCAGCTCTGCTGCGGTCCGGCTGGGACAGAGAGTCCTTGTCCTTTTCCCTGAGCAACTTCATTTTCCGGTGGAACTTGGACCTGGGGTGCAGTTTCCCTTTGGGCAGCTTCTCCTTCTCCGTGTCTCTTGCTCCAATCTTCTCTGATGCTCCAGGAAGGTTAAAATTGTAATCGGTTGTGACATAGGGAATTGTCCCCTCGAGCCCACGCTGAAACACAAACACAGAGAACCATGGAAACCCGTGGGACCCAGCTGCATACGGCATGGGCAAGGCTGGCACTCGGGGTCTCCCACACATGGCACCTGCTGCCCACCTTCCCAGCCCCGCCACAACACACCTGTGCCACTGTCTCACCTACGCCCACCGCCTCACCTGTGCCCACGGACACCAAGCACTGGAGAGGAGGTGCCGTCCGAGCAGGCAGACGCCCATGGCCTCCTCCACCCTCACCCCATGCCAGCTGTCCAGGACCCAGTGGCTCTGGACCACACCTGGCGTGGCCTGTGGGCTCTCGCTTTCAAGGCCACCCAGACGATCCACCTCGCCTCCCAGGTCCTGCCACGGCCCGTGACTCTCGGCTGACCTCGGGCCCAGCTCCCCTCGGCTGTCTCACCTGGCTCGTGAAGACACACTGTGGAATGGAGACGGCACCGACCAGCAGGCAGTTCACGCTCCTCAACTCCTCAGGGGGCACCGGGGTGAGGATGTGGTACAGCCGCTTCTCCATGTCGATGCCCCTGCACAGCCCTGCAAGACAGCCCCAGTCACGCCTCCCCAAGAGCCCCGCCTCCCTGAGAGCCCTGCCTCCCACTGCTACCCTGCAGTCATGCAAGAACAGGTGCTCAGTGGTTCGAGACCCAGAACCCCCCAAGTCTACACACACACATCCTTGGCCTCAGCAATGGATCAGGTGGGACAGGCCCTAGCACAGGGGCAACCCCAGCAGCGACAGAGTCACATCTGTATCCAAGTCACCTGACTGCAGGTGACAGAGGGAGGAGGGCTGCAGAAACCGCTCCTCTGAAAACAGGAGCTCCGGGCCACCACAGTGAGCCAGGGTCGCCTGCGCACCAGAGCCCAGGGGGAAGTGGCCAGCCCCGGGAAGGCAGCAGGTGCCGGCACCCACAGGGCGCTGGGTTAGAGGACACCTGCGGGGGCGCAGCACCGACCTGAGGTGGACCTAGAGGCCAGCAGAGGATGAGACACCCGGGGAAGGCGCCTAGGGGAAGAGGGAGGCCTCAGCCCACAGGCACAGTGGCCTGGAGGGCAGTCAGGACCTGACACCACCACGGCAGGCGGAGGCTCTCACCAAAGCCCACGCAGTCGCAGATGGGCGTCTGGGCCAGCAGGATGGGGCCCCTCGTATAGCCGTGGACATCATCCAGGATCCTGCACAGCCCCAGCCAGCTGGCATTGACCGCATACAGGATGTGGGTGGGGGCGACGTCAGAATGCGTAACCCTCAGAGCAACAGCATTGAAAGGGACCTGGAACATACACGTGCAGCTCAGCTCCCTCTTTTAACGTGTGGCTGTAAAGATTATTTCTACTTTTTGGTTTTGAGGGTCAAGGACCTTAGGAGGTAGCCCAGGCGGGCTGTGAAATGGCAACCCTCCTGCCTCAGCCTCCCAGGTAGCTGGGATACAAGTGTGTGCCCTTGAACCCAGCTTCACAGTTTTTTGGGTTGGGTTTTTTTTGTGTCTTTTTGAGACAGTATTTCATTATGCAATTAAGGTTCGCCTTGAACTCACTTTAGACCAGGCTGGCCTCGAACTCGCAGCAATCCTCCTGCCCGAGCCTCCTGACTGGTGGGATTACAAGCGCATACTACCATGCCTAGCTCACCACGTACAGATCTTGTATACCAGTAACATTTGCTGAAAAGCTGACACATTCTTGTCTAAAAAGATGCAGATGATTCAAGTCTGAGGACACCCTAACTGAGTTAAGGGGAACAGAGACTTCCTGCTAAGTCCATGTGAAACCCTGGTCAGTGATTCTTCCAGCGTAAGGAACTCAGAACTGACCCACTGCCAAGGGACGGTGGGTGCAGAGAGAACTCAACGCTGGGGCAGAGCTCACAGAGGCTCTGCACGCACATAGCCCGGGCTCGGATCACCAACAGCAAAGAAAGAAAGAAAGGAAGTCGGCCTGCATTCCTGGAGCACAAGACACACGACTGACATCTAGCTCCCTGGGGGTAATTCCTTTCTTTTTTTCAGTACTGGGAACAGGAACCAGGGCTACTCCCAGCTGCTTTTATTTTTTATTTTGAGAGAGGGTCTCACTGAGTTGCCCAGGTGGCACTCAAACTTGCAATGCTCCTGGCTCAGCCTCAAGTGCTGGTATTTTAGGCATGTATCGCACCTGCCTTTTTTCTTGGTCCGTGGTGTGGGGAACTGAGCGGCATCCCCAGCCCTTTTTGTTGTTGTTCTGAGACAGCCTCTCACTACATCACCAAGTTGCCCAGGCTGGGCTGAATTTATGAGCACCCCACCCCCGCCTCCACCTCCCAGAGTGCTGGGATCACAGGTGTGCACTACCATGCCTGGCTAACTCCAATTTTTAAAGTGGGAAAATGTTTTGTTATACATATTACTTAGAAATATACACAAAGCCACAAAAGGAAAATAAACCCATCAGCAGACAGAATCCGAAGCCCAGCCCAGGCTCATCCCAGCACACTGTGTGCGAGTGGACTCAGAGCACGGGCTGGTGTAGACTGAGGGCAAAAGTAGCAGGGGTTAACACTGGCACACGGCAGAGCACACATTCCACAAATGTGGCTGAGGCCAGGGTGCTGCTCAGTGGGAAAGCAGCTGCGCAGCAGGCATGAGGCCCTGGGCCCAAACCCTGCACCAAAATAGCAGAAAGGCTGCCTGTCAGTAATCTGACCCTTCCTTTCTTTCTCCGACACAGGAGCCCCCTATGAAGCTCAGACTGGCTCGAACCTGTGGCGCTCCTCCTGCCTCAGCCTCCCAGTGCTGTCTTTTGTCAGCCCAAACTCCAACACTGCGGTGCATCCATCCAAAACAAGTCTCAGCCGCCTGGACTCCACACTGCACACTCTGGCGTCAGAACTTGACCCGAGTAACAGGGAGCACCCTCAGAGGCCCAGGGACGTGGGCTGTGTCCCACAACCATCCTACGAGATCGATATGGTGCCGGGTGACAGGTGAGAAACTGAACTGGCTTCCCAGGGCCAGATGCCGCTCCAACAGCCCTGCCGGGTCACCCCGCCTCTCTGCAGCTGTTTTTGCATCTGGAAACGGGGAGCACAAGCCCTTGTCGCAGGGTGCAGAGGGGCCCCGAGCACCAGTGCGCAGGGAGCCGGCAGAGGCCTGCTGAGCAGCCCCACGGCCCCCACACAAGCCACGTTACCTGATAGGGCGTCAGGCTGTGCAGGGAGCTGAGGGGTTTGGGCACGGGGGACATCAGCTGGGCGAGGTAAGCTAGCACTGTCAGATCTCGGAAAATCTTGTTATGTGAGTCCCTAAGAAGGAAATCAGAATAAGACCAATAAATCAGAATACCACAGGCACAGATTTCTCCCCACACCCCCCCACTCACAAACTGAACTATCACCGCACAGCTGACAACGCCGCGGCACACAGGACCTCCCAGTGGGACTAAACCTGGGCCCTGCACACTGAGCTACATTCCCAGCCTTTCCGCCCACTCCTTCTTTCCTGCCTTTCTTCCTTGAACATTCCTGCACTGATTCATTCATTTACTAAAGTAGGCAGGGTCTTGCTATGTCACTGAATTACACAGGCTGGTCTTGAACTTGTGATCCTCCTGCCTCAGTCTCCCACCACCATGCCCAGCTTGACACTGCTTTTTGACGAGGTTCCTATCGTAACACCTTTTGGCTCTGCTAAAACACATGATCCATACATCAAAGCTCCTAGCAACCCAGGCTGGACGCCACTTCCAGATATTTCCATTGAGAATATAACTGGTTTTCCTTTATAATCATATACCTGCGACAGACTTGAAAATTTATTCTGCAGCACTGGGAATGGAACCCAGTGCCTCACATATGCCAAACAAGCACTCCACCACTAAGTCATATTCCCAGCCCAGACTTGAAACATTTCACAGCAGATTCCTTCTAAGGAAGTGATGGCATACTCCTGTAATCCCAGCTACTCAGGAGGCTGAGGCAGGAATATGGCAAATGTGATATCAGCCTGGACAATTTTTCTTTTTTTTAGATAGCATCTCGCTGTATACTTCAGGCTGCCCCTGAACTCACTACATAGCCCAGGCTAGTCTCAAACTTGTAACAATCCTCCTACTTCAGACTCCCTGTGCTGGGATTACAGGTGTGTGCCACCATGTCTGGCTATTTTTGTTCTCAACTTTTCTTCTGGCTTTTTGAGACAGTGTCTCGCTAAATAATTCAGGCTGACATTGAATTCACATGTAGCCCAGGCTGGCCTTGAACTTGTGACAATCCTCTTGCCTCGGCTTTCTGAGTGCTGGCACTACAGGGGTACGCGACTATGCCTGGCCCAGCCTGGTCACTTTATCGAGACCCGGTCTCAAAATATGATATAAATGGGCCGCCAGGCATGGTGGCGCACGCCTGTAATCCCAGCACTTGGGAAGTTGAGACAGGAGGATCGTTGTGAGCTCGAGACCAGCCTGGGCTACAAAGTGAGCTCAAGGCCAGCCTGAACTACAGAGTGAGACCCTGTCCCAAAAAGATCATAGATAGATAGATAGATAGACAGAGAGACAAATAAACACACAGAAATAAGTAAGTAAACAGATAAATAGATAAATAAATAAAAGGACCAAAGATATAGCTTAGTGGTACAGAGCTTGCCTAGCCTGTCCAAAGCCTTAGGTTTAATCCCCAGTATCATCAAAAACAAAAAAAGTAAAAAGTAAAAAAAACAAATAAAAAAATCTTCATTCAACTGAAGGAAACAAGATTCTTCAGCCAAATGGTGGTTTACTCACCGATTTCTTGGAGTTTTTCTGAATGAAAACTCTGAATTCACGCGCAGCAGTTTATGTCCCATAAAGAGAACTGGGCTGTCTTTGTCTTCATCAGCGAACTCCCAACTGCCTGTGAGCTCCGGGAGGGGGAAGCCTCGCTCCCGCACGCGGGCCTTGCTCTTGGTGTACAGCCCGTCCGTGCAGTCCACGTAGTCCGGGCTGAGGTTGGGCATCTGCTTGTTTTGGGTGGAGCTGAACTGCACCACATGGCTGGGGGCCAGCAGCCGGATGAGGTCGATGAGAAGCAGGAGGCCTTCGTCTGGGGAGAGGGCGATGCCGTGAGCAGACCTGGTTCTGCAGGGGAGGCCCACCAGCACAACGTGGGCACTCTGATCCTGAGACAAAACTCCCCTGCGGGGTATGTGGCACACGCCTGGAAGCCAACCTGCGCAGGCGGCTGAGGCAGGAGGATCGCAAGTTTCAGGGCAGCCTGGGAACCTTAAGGAGAATCTGTCTCAAAAAATACTACAGCGAAAGACAAAAACAAAAAAAAAAAAGAGCAAGGTGTGGTGTCACCCACCAAAGGATGACAGACAATCAGGGCTGGGGAGGACATGAAGCGCACTGTTGGTGGGAGTCCAGAGTTGCTCAGCCCACAAGGACACCGCTGGGGAGGCCCCTCAGAAGTCATACGCGGAGAAGTAAGGAAATAAATAAAAACAGAGCCACTGCACAACGCAGCAATCCCAGCTGCGGATAGAGATCCACAGGAAATGAACTCAGTATACAAAACAGATCGCCCTCCTGTGTTATTGCAGCCCAGTCATGACGGGATGTGAGACCGACCCCAGGAGTCAGTGACAGCCGAATGCATGGCACCCAGACCACACGGAGTCCTGTTCCACCATGAAAAGGAAACTGGACAGCTGGCCTTGGGCTGTGTCTGGCAGAAGAGCGAGAAGGCAGGCTCCTGTGCGTTCCACACAGATGGGATCCATGCTCGGGAGACCGCTCAGCCGCCCTGATCTGACAGCACATGGCACGTGGATGGGACAGCGTCCTGGGGACAGCATCAGGGCCCACACACATGCACTCTGCCAGCCGCCCTCGCCTGGGACCGCGCCTGCCTTGCAGTTACCTGTCACCCAGCCCATCGTGTTGACGATCAGCGGGGCCTCTCTTTTATAGGCGCTGAACACGTATTTGATTATATCAACGTAGTTCTCGTAGTCGTTTTTGCAAGTAGGCTTCCCATAATACACCATCTTCTGCGGCGTCCTCTGGTGGGTGTAAGGTGGCCCTGGGAAGACAGTGGAGAGGGTCAGCAGAGGTGGTGGGACACAGCTGGGTAGGCAAGCGCTTGCCTGCTATGTATGAGGCTCTGGACTAGCTCTCCAGGCCTGGTGTGGCGCTGTACACCTATAAGCCCTGTTGACCCTTGCACTCGAAAGGCTGAGGCAGAAAGATCACCTTGATTTTTTTTGAGGGCACCCTGAACAAGTGAGACCCTGTTTCCAAAAATAAATAAATAAAATACACTCCCTAGAACCAGCAGTAATAACCGTCCTAAAACTTTTTTTTTTTTTTGTCTTTTTGAGACAAGGTCCCGCTGTGCAGTTCAGGCTGGCCTTGAGCACACTCTGTAGCCGCTGGTCTCGAACTCACAATAATCCTCCTGCCTCAGCCTCAGAGCGCTGGGATTACACGTGTGCGCCACCATGCCCAGCCCTCCTAAAACATTTTGTTTGGCTGCAACAGGAACTGCTCAAGTGAGGACAGAGCCACAGCCGGCAGGGTCAGCAGAGTGTGGGGCTCAGGGGTAGATGGCGAGGAGGGAGCTGGCAGAGCTGGAAGCCTACTCACACACGAGGGTACTGGGAAACACAGGAACATGTTGAGAATGACAGCCAGGTTCCTCACTAGTGGAACAGGATTTGCAAACGCAGAGTGAAAGCCACAATAAGCCGCTGGAGCTGGACTGGAACCGGGGCCACTGTGAGGACTGTGGCTTTGTCCCTGCGTCTACAGGTAATAGTGAGACACACAAGTGGCCGGGATGTGTGGGTGTGAGGTACACACACCCGTGTGTGCACACCTCCACAGTTCCTGCCTGCTCACTGAGGGGGCCCGAAGCAGTGTACTCCAGGAGAAAGCAGCGTCCTCGGACCCGGACCTTTGCTCCACTAGGAGGAAGCAGGATGCACGCAGGCCAGACAGAGGGAAAGCGCATGACGAGTGCACATCTTAACCCCGGGAAGAAAGAGGGAACTTAAAAACGAGAAGCGAGGGCCAGGGATAGAGCTCAGGGGCACAAGCGCCTGCCTGCAAGCAAGGTTCTGAGTTCGATTCCCAGTACCAAAAAACAGAAAAGTAAAGTGTCAAAAGAACCTGGTGACAACAGGAAGCTGCTCCACTGGGCAAAACTGGGACAATCTAAGCATGAAGGACAAGAAGCCATGAGCCCAAGAGTTACAGATTTCCCCATAGAAGCGCATATACCCAGAAAGTGGAAGAAATGGTGGGACTACAAAATCACCATCTTCCAGGTGTAGCAGCACACATCTGTAATCCCAGCACCCCAGACGCTGAGGCAGGAGGATCGCCATAAATTTGAAGCCAGCCTGGACTACATAGTAAAACCTTGTCTCAAAAAAAAAAAAAAAATCAAAGACCACTGCTAGTGTGATAGGGCAGGCCCATTTTTCCCATTATACATTGAGTTTTGGGTAAGTGCTATTAAGTTTGGATTTTATAAATCTAAGACATACAAGAAACAGGCACCTACCCAGAACTGGCTCCGTGATATTCAGTAGAGAAATGCAGCCAGGCGGAGTGAATTCTGTCTGGCCCATATCACACTCCAAGTAGTCAATGCAGGGAACACTGGAAATTTTAACGAAGAGTCACTGAGCTTTACTGTACAGAAAAGAACAACAGGACACAAGGACTCTGCACACAGGCACAATCCTCTTCTCCGGCTCTTAGGTGGCACCTGCCACCATGCCAGGCGCACACAGCCGTCCCAAGCCGCGCACTTGCACCTCAGGTGCTCGCTTCCTGTTTCGTCCTTAGAGCACAGAGGGGCTCCTCCCACCCCAGAGTCCCAGATTCCAAGATGTCATCCGGACAAACGGATGGCACGACAGGCGCCACCCTCCACCAGCTCCTCGCCTCCCAGAGCCCTGTCACTGCAGGCCAAGCACACCACGAGGAGTGCCACCGTGCAGCTGGGCCGCCCGACAGAGCCACGCGGTCTGCACCTAGAAGCCAGCTGCCTCCTATTGCACCCCTGCGAGCACACCCTGCTTCGCGCCAGGACCCAGCCCGCTACCGCAGCGAGCGGAAGGCGCACTCACCTGTTTAACAGCTGGTTCATCAGGTACCTACTGAACGTGGACTTTCCCACATCCTGCGGGCCACAGACCAGGATGATGGGGCAGCCATCTGCGTCCTCTGGGAAGAGACAGACATCGGCCAGCTCAGCCCCGCCCTTCAGGTCCGAGTGAGCCGTGGCGCACGAGCACTTGGGTTTACCCAGCGGTCACTCACCGCAAGACACGCTCACTAACTCCTCCAGGGCCGAGAGGGCGCTCGCCGTGAGCTGAAGCCCTTTCCTCCTCTTTTCTCTTCTGATGCCGATGGACCTCAGGACCAAGCACTCCGCAGTAAGCTGGGCCGCTGACTTTGGAAACACAATTCAAACAACGCGACGTGAGAACAGTGCTCGTCTGTCTCTTCATTTCTCCGCTCCTAAGTCGCCCACAGCTGGGCATTACGAAACACGAATCCGCTCCCCGCTTTTCTCTCACTGTTCCCAACACCCCCCCAGCAAATCCCATCAACCCGACGCCGGCAGCTCTGACAGCTTACACTCCCTCCGCAGGAGGCTCTGGAGAAAACAGGCACGGAAATGAAAACAGAAAAAAAGACAGAAAAAGTCAATAGGGTGTGGTGGTGCACACGTGTAATCTTGGCACTCAGGAGGCTGATGCAGGAGGGATGGGCAACAAAGCCTGGGCAACACAGGGGCTTAGCAAGACCCTGTCTCATAACACACAAAAATTGGGGATGCAGCTCAGTATGAGGGCCCTCAATCCCCAGAACCACAAAAAATAAAGCAGTAAAAAAAACTAGCTGTTGTGGTACAACCCTATAAACCCAATGCTGCGGAGCCTGAGGCAGGAGACCCTCCGAGCCCAGCCTGAGCTGACAGCAGGCTCAACACCACGCTGGACGACACAGTGCCTTGAAGGAGATCATCTCCCCACCCGCCACAGGAAAAGAGCTTCACGAATAGAACAACAGTGGTGGTTGACTAAGTCCCAAGGGGACAAAAGGTGACAGTAGCTGATGTGGTACACACTGATAATCCTAGCTACTTGGGAGGCTGAGGCAGGAGGATCACAAGTTTGAGGCCAGCCCGTGCAATTTAGTGACACCTCCCCTCACAAGAAAACAGCAAAGCCCACCCACTACCTGCTCCCGCTTGGTCATGCCTTCAGTTCCGTTTCCTGTGTCCCAGGCAACGCTGGAAGAGAGCTTGTCGCCAGCCTCTATGGCCGGGAACCAGACCCCTCATGGCGTCCTCAGCACCCTCTCCCCTCTCTGGGGTGCTTCTCCCATCCTCAGGATCAGAGCCGTCTGCTCTGTACCAGGCCAGTGCCTTCAACCCATCTGAACAGAACACTCTCCCACCACGCCAGCCCCAACCACTGCTTCAGCTCTCTCGCTCCGCAGTGGATGCATCGCCACTGACCCTGTGAGCGCCTCTGTCTTCCCTCAAGTCGGCCCGCAGCAGCGCACCGAACCGCTGCGGTCCACGAGCTGCTATTCTGCTCCCGGGGCCCCCTTCTCAGGCCCCCTCTTACCACGAGCAGCTCCCGTCTCCCCGGAAGCCCTCTGCCCCTGGGCTTCGCTCACCCCGAGGCTGCTCCTTCTCGAGCTCCTCTGCTGCCTCCCCCTCGCCCAGCCTCCTCCTGAGCGCTCAAGCCTCTCCGCGCAAGGCTCCCAAGCGGACAGCCCAGGCTCTCCCGTCTGAGCCCTGGCTCAGCGAATGGCAAGTGCACGTGCTCGGACGATGCGTGGCCAGTGAACCCGGAGCTACTCCATGGCTCATTTCCGTTTTCTGCGGGGACTGGAACCCAGCCGAGGCTCCCCACGGAGCTGCCCCCAGACTCTTCACTTCTACCCTCCCCTCACACCCAGCCCACCCACTAGTCCCACAGTGCCAACCTGACTGCTCACGGGAGACAGCCGTGGAACCTGACTTCAGAAAACTCACACACGCCAGCAAGTACCAGAGGGGAGGGATGAAAGAGATGCGAGTACAAGCACATTTCAATTCCACACTGAGAGTGTAGAGGAAACAGAAACACAGAATCATTAACCAGCTGCCACGTGAAATCAGGTGTGCTGGTACGCGCCAGGAACCCCGGCATCCTGGGAGGCCGAGGCAGGAGAACTGCAAGTTTCAGCACAGCCTAGCAACTTAATGAGACCCTGTCCCATAATAAAAAAAAAGGATGGGGATGTAGCTCAGTATGAAGATCCCACATTTAATTCCTAGCACCAAAAAAACAAAAACAAAACAAAAAAAACACTCTCAAGAACCCAACTACCACATGAAGATGGCCTCTGCTGGGAACTGAAGGTGAGGAAGCATCATGTGCGGTGACCCCCGCCTGTAATCCCAGCACTCAGGAGGTTGAGGCAGGAGGGTCATCATAAGTTTGAGGCCAGCCTGGGCTACAAAGTGAGCTCAAGCTCATAGCAAGACCCTGTCTCAAAAAGACAAAACAGAAAAAAAAACCAAAGTGAGGAAGGAAAGGAGCGCCATTTTCCCTGATTTCCCCTTCTACACCAACTCTCTCCTAAGCCCAGATGTGGGTGACACTCTGTCAGGTCTACCACACTGAAGGACAGACTGATTTTTTTTTTTGGTTTTTGGTTTCTGGGTTTTTTTTTTTTTTTTCTGGTACCGGGAATCAAACTCATGACCTTGCGCTTGCCAAGCAGGCGCTGTGCCACTGAGCTAAATCCCCAGCCCCTGAACAGACTCATCTTCCAAGAGAATGTCCCACATGCTCATCGGGAACGACTGCTCTGGCACAAGTAATTGGCAAAACTCTGCATGAAAACTGGTTGTACCTCTTGCTCAAAAATGGCACATGAACCTGGATGGCTGGTTATGAAGTTTACAGTGGTGTTCTTCAGACGTTCTAGCAGCACAATGGAACACAGAGGAGAAAAATTCTTCATTGCCCAAGATCTGTCCTCTGTAAAGAGAAAAATAAAACACCTTCGAAGTAGTAACTGCTGCTAAACTCTACCCCCTTTAAGGAGGCCATGTCCTCTGCTCAACTATCATCTCTTTCAGGACACTGTATCGAAGAGTAGGAACACTTTTGAGTGGAGAAGCCAATCCATCTAGTCAACTGTGGCCTTAGAACATTTTTATGATGTGCAAAATAGTCAAAGCAATAGTACTTTAGTTCTTAGGAACCTTGTGAGAGTTAAAATCCTTGTATAAAAGTGCTCCACATATAGTCCAGACCACTGTTAGCATTTAAAATTTAAAACAGCATTACAGAAGGCCCTCATTAATTTCCCCAGTGCTCATTACCCAGGTTAAGATGTGCTCTGAGCAAAGCCCGGGCTTCCCTTTTCATGTCCTTCTTGCTCTTCTCAGGCAAGGAGTAATGGACTGCGTTGATCGTCAGATAAGAGTGGGTATAGGCAGAGAAGATGTCCTGGGCAGGCTGGCCTTGGTTGATGACAAAACCAAACACCTCCACCTGGCCATAGAGGCAAGTCATCTGACAGATCCCGCTAAAAGTAAAACCCTAGCAAGGAGACAAGAAAGAGGTAACATTAGAGACCCTGTTACTCAGCACTGGAAAATTCTAAGATCCTGACTTGTTATACACATATCAAAGGACAATGGAATCTGATAACATTATACTGTACTAAGTGATCAACACATCTTTTTTTATTTTTTTTGTCTTTTTGAGACACGGTCTCACTGTGCAGTTCAAGCTGGCCTTGAGCTCACTTTGTAGCCCAGGCTGGTGTTGAACTCTCAACGATCCTCCTGCCTCATCCTCCCGAGTGTTAGGATTACAGGAGTGTGCAACCACGCCCGACAACACGTATTTTTGATCTAAGATCATTCCATGTAGCAACGCAGCTCTGCTGCCCCCGGGGTCCAGGCTAACCCTCCCAACCCGTCTTCGCAAGCTGTCCCCTTCCCGGGTTCTCACTCCCCACCAGCTCGCAGGGGGCGCTCTCCCAGACCACAGTCAGTGCGGGGTGATCGCGGGCGGGTCACCTAACTGTTTCTTCACCCCGAAACCCCTATAGAGACAGCGGCATTACTCCAGAGAGACCTGGGAGTGCTGACGGGGTTCGAACACCTGAAACGCTCCGTGTACTCAAGACCAGACTGAGCGACCAGTAAACGCAGCTCAGTACTTCTGCCACAATTCAAGTCCGCGCCGACTGGGAAACCCTGGGGACCGCTTAGCGGAAGCCGAGCTCGCACAGCAAAACGCCGCACGCGAGGCCGACCTGCACCGGGGGAGCTCGGCGGGGGCCGAGCGTCCCGGGGCTGCGGCCCCGCCTCCAGCCCGCCGC
>NW_004955486.1:6064050-6066272 GCF_000276665.1 Chinchilla lanigera | reverse complement strand
CGCCGGCCACACCGGCCCAGGGCCCCGAGCCGGCGGCGGGACCGGCGGCTCAGCATCAGCTGGGGCCGAGCCTTGCGGGTCCGCCCCCACGTGAGGCGGCCGGGATTCCGCCGGAGCGGAGACACCGCGTCCGCCATGGTTGCGCCCCCGACGTCTACCCGCCGCAATCTCGCGAGATCTCGGCGATCGCGCCCCTCTGGTCTTATTACTCCTGCGAGTGGTTGCGGAGCAGCTCGCGCCCTCTGCCGACGGCCTCCGGGAGTGCACTAAGGGCTCCGCCGACCCGTGGTAGCTGCTGTACGGCGAAACCCTATTTACATTATGCAAAAGTCACACCTCGGCTGACTGCATACCGAAAGCCCAAAACTTCGCGTCCACCCATGGGGCCATCTCTCCGGAAATCCACCTCGGTCTTTTTTTTTTTTTCCCTGCAGGAAAGCTCCAGGACTGCCATTTTAAACAAAATCAGGTTATTTGCATACATTGAGTTTGCATGTATTTGTCTCTGACCTGAAGGAAGCAACCCTGGGTAACAACACTCAAGGATGATGATTTGCACAATATTTCAGGGTCAGAAAACTGAGGACTGGGTGCAGGAATCTCAACTCAAAGCCCTGTCTCATTCAGTAAACTGAGGCCAGGGCAAAGGGTTCTACCTACAGCTTGCAGGGCACAGTGGACATCATTTGTGGTACCAGATGCTAGTAAAGGCAGGGAGATCACGTGGGCCCAGAAGTTCAAGACCAGTCTAAGCAATGTAGCAAGACCCTGTCTTGCTGGATGTTGTATGTCTGTAATCCCAGCACTTGGGAGGCTTGAGGCAGGAGGATCACGTTAATAACCCTAAGTTCTGGGGTAGCTTAGCTACGTAGCTTGAGCTACATAGTGAGACCCTGTCTCAAACAAAACAAAACCCTGCGGGTCCCTGACAACACCTCACCACACCACCCCGCCCCTCACAGTACCCAGGGGAAGCGGTACCCAGCCTCCACCTCTTGTTTTGAGCCAGGGCAAGAGCAGAACCCATGACCGTCCAGAGGAGGGGTCGCTGGGTGCCGCCTGGTTTGCATCCCTGCCCTGGCCCTGCCCAATTCCTGAGTGGAACCACAGGGAAACAGCCCACTTTCTTCAACCGGGCTCCAGTCCCACCCCTTTCAGGGGCACAAGGCTGCCAAGGGTCTGAGCAGCTGCCGGCCATCCTTATCAGAGGGTGCCACTCGGTCATGCTGGGCACAGGGGCGCCTGGCCAGCATGTCTTCCACCCAGGTGACTCACCTGGTCTGTCTGCAGCTGACCCTGACCTGCTGCTGGGCTCTCGGCTGCCACGAAGCAGCCTGGTCTCCTGACTTCACCCTTCCAGGGGATTACCTCCTCGCGGGCCTGTTCCCACTCCACAGTGACTGTCTGCATGTGAGGCGCAGTCCCCAGGTGACCCTCTGTGACAGGTGAGTGAGGGGCCGCGATGGCGGCTTCATGGGACCTGGGGGGGGCCTGCTTCTGCACTACCCCTTGAGCTACTGTCCTAACCCCTCCACATCCAGCTACAGTTGCTGTCTGCCTTTCAGTGCTGGCCAGACCCAGGAAAACCCGCCAGTGTCTGTGTCCTGATGCAGTTCTGTCCCGTGTGTGTGTGTGTGTGTGTGTGTGTGTGTGTGTGTGTGTTTTGTCAGTGTGCATTGTATCATAACTCCATCCAGAGTCCTGGCTCTTCTACCAAGTGGCCAGAGTGGTCTCCAGTGGTCTCCATGGGGCGGGAAAGAGAAACACTTCCAGGTTTAGCAAAGATGCATTATGTAGAAGTCAGAGGTCGAGACAGAGAAAACCTACTGCTTTTCATTGTTGTGTTGTTGTTTGTTTGTTTGTTTTGTCTTTTTGAGACAGGGTCTCACTATGCAGTTCAGGCTGGCCTTGAGCTCACTTTGTAGCCCAGGCTGGCCTTGAATTCACAATGATCTTCCTGCCTCAGCCTCCTGAGTGCCGGGATTACAGGTGTGCACCACCATGCCCAGATTGTTGTTGTTGTACTAGGGATTGAACTCAGACCCTTCACACTGACCTACATCCCCAGTCCTTTACATTTGGAGACAGGATCTTACTAAATCTCTAAATTGTCCAGGCGGGGCTTGAACTTGCCATCCTCCTGCCTCAGACTCCCGCTACAGTTGACAGGCATGCACCTTCACACTCAGCTCTGTTTTTCTTTTAAAGAAGTCATGCAGAAT
>NW_004955486.1:6038290-6063310 GCF_000276665.1 Chinchilla lanigera | reverse complement strand
AACTTCACCCTGTACAGCTCTGTCTCCAGCAAGTATCTGTGGACTGTGTCAAGCCCCCAGCCTTGGGGACGCTGTCTAGCTAGATGACAGCATGCCCGGCACCTGCCAGGTACCTGACCACGCACCTGGCCCAGGAGGAAGGTTCTGAGATCTGGGCAGATGAGGCCCAGGCCCGAGAGCTGCAGACAGGGGAGCCGCGAAGAGAAAATGGAAGCTGGGTAAAGGGTGGCGGAGAGGACAGGAAAGCAGCAGCCCCGGGTAACAGGAGCGTTCCCACACCGAAGCTCAGCCCTCTCTGAGCCACACAAGGTGGCAGCAGTGGAAGCGGGGAGGCCAGAGACCGTGTGTCACCCACATGTCCCTGTCGTGACACAAAGTAGGGGCGACAAGGCACACAGACTCTCAGCTTGCTCCTGGGTCCCCGTGAGCAGCACTGTTGAGGGCAGTGGGGCAGGCAGGTGTGGTGGTGAATGTCACACATCCCTGTGCTCAGGGGCTGGCACCCAGCCTGGCCTTGTCAACCGCCGGTCTCCACGCTGCTGTGAGGTATTCTGGAGAAGTGATCATCCCGTGTCTTCTGCCGCTACACTGACTGGAGCGGGCAGCCAACCCGCCACCGTGTGGGTGGGCCTCGCCCGGTCAGTGGAAGACCTTCAGAGACAAAGTGAGAGGTCCTGGAAGAGGGGATTTCTGACTTTGGACTTGAGATTCAACATCAACGTGTGCCAGACTGTCTGGCTGCTGGCTCACCCCGAAGATTCTGGGTCACCATGTGAGCCTGGGCCTTAAGTATCTATCTATCTGTCTTTTTTTTGGTATCAGGAGTCGGACTCAGGACCTTGTGCTTGCTAGGCACTACCTGCCTACCTATCTCTCTATCTCTCTATCCATCCATATCCTGTGAGTTCTGTTTTTCCTGAGAACCCAACATAAGCTTCTTGCTATAGCACTTCTTCTGTTGTTGTTATTGTTGGTTTCGTTTTGTTTTGTTTTTTCTGGTAGAGGGTCTCACTATGCCATTCAGGCTGGCCTTGAGCTCACTTTGTAACCCAGGCTGGCCTGGAGCTCACAGCAGTCCTCCTACCTCAGCCTCCTAAGTGCTGGTATTACAGGCGTGTGCCACCATGCCCAGCTTCTACAGGACTTCTATGCCTTTTGATCCTAATATAGTTGTCCAAGGGAGGCATGGGAAGTGGTGTTTCTCCGACTTGTGCCTGGCCTCTTCCTAGGCCTGTCAACACCTCCTGGGACTTTGTGTACCTTCAGGACCTGCGCCGAGGGCATGGTTGTTGGGCCCTGGGGAGATGAACCCAGAGGTCCCTTTTTTTTTTTTTTTTTTGAGACAGGGTCTCACCATGCAGTTCAGGCTGGCCTTGAGCTCACAGCAATCCTCCTGCCTCAGCCTCCTGAGTGCTGGGATTACAGGCGTGCACCACCACTCCCGGCCCCAGATTTCCCTTCCTGGCCTCAACCTCTGGGTTTATGGGAGGCTGGGGACCCTGGGACGCCTGGACCCTGTACTCTTGCCATGGTCTCCCCACAGGCCTGACAGCTTCAGTGGCCATGGCTACCACCTCTTCCAGGCCATGCGGCTCAGTGTGGAGCAGATAAACAACTCCACAGCACTGCTGCCCAATGTCACCCTGGGGTACGAGCTCTACGACGTGTGCTCCGAGTCGGCCACCGTCTACGCAGTGCTGCGCGCGCTGTCCTGGCAGGGGACGCACCGCGTGGAGATCCAGGAGAACCTGTACCACTACTCCCCCAAGGCCATGGCGGTCATTGGGCCCGACAGCACTGACGAGGCGGCCACCGCCGCCGCCCTGCTGAGTCCCTTCCTGGTGCCCCTGGTAAGCTGGAGCCTCGGATGGGGCGGTGCAGGTGCTGCTGTCCCCTCTGAGGCTGGTCTGTCCCCTGGACCAATGGGAAGACCTTGCTCTAGTCCCCCTCTTCCTCTCTGAGGACGACTTCTGGTCTACCTGTATCCACCCTCCCGGGGACCCCCTGCCTCCCACCCTCCATCCTTCCATAAGCAACCAGTGCCCTTGCCTGCCCCTCCGACCCCGCCTCCTCTCTTCCCGCATGTGTCCCCTTCCTGTGCCTATGGATTTCTCCAGACTGGGTTTCCTAGGGGACCCTCTCATGTGCCCCTCAGCTGGTGGCTCCCAGTTCTGTCCTCACCGTGCTTGCTCCAACTCGTGGAGATTCTCTCGCGTCTCTGGGATTACAGGCATGTGCCCCACCACACTCAGCTTCTTTTTTTTTTTTTTTTCCTGAGATAAGATTTTCCTAACTTGCTCAATTGCCCAGGTTGGGCTCGAATTTTCCATCCTCCTGCCTCGCCTCGCCTCGCCTCTCTCAGAACGCTGGGATGACTGGCCTGCGCCACGGGGCCCAGCTCATTTTGCGGGATTTGGGATCTTTCGATCATCCTATCCCCCTCCTGCCCATCCCCACCGAGCCTTTGCCGTTCGGAAAGCTCCTCCTGTCCTGCAGGGGGCGCTGTGTTCCTGCAGCCCCACCTGGCCACACTCCTCCTCCCTTGTCCCCCACGTGGCCTCTGTTGCCCAAAGTCCCTCTTCCTTCCGGTCAAGCCCGCCCCTCTACCTCTCTCCTCCAGCCCCAGCTTTAATTCGCCCCTCCATGACCCTCCATTCTGCCAGCCCCCCGACCCCGCCCCCACCCCCATCCAGATGACCCACCAGCCTCCCCGAGGGTGCCCCAGCCTTTTCCACCATGTTCCTCAGTAAAGTGAGAGAGGCTCTCCCTAATAGACAGCATGGGCCACTTCTTGGGGAGCAACCCTACTCCCCAGGGCTTACAGGACGAAGGACATCCCTCAGCTTGGCGTTAAGGCCTCCTCCCTGCCCTGCTCAGGCAAAGGCCTAACAGGATCGTGCCTCACTCCCTGTGCTCGGAGTACAGGATCCCGATGTCTGTGAGGTGCAGGGCCCCTTCACCTTGTCCACGAGGCCGATCCCCGCGCCCCACGAGGACCCCCCTCACGGGAGCCTGCGCAGTTCTGGTCTCCTGCGTCAAGGCCAGCTCTTCGGGTCTCTGTGCCCACACGAGGCACAGGCCTAGGCACTGGGGGCCTCCGGCCATGGTTGTTGC
Organism: Chinchilla lanigera; assembly: GCF_000276665.1. Taxonomy (NCBI): domain Eukaryota; kingdom Metazoa; phylum Chordata; class Mammalia; order Rodentia; family Chinchillidae; genus Chinchilla; species Chinchilla lanigera. Next base: position 6,060,196 of record NW_004955486.1, on the reverse strand, counting down.
TGCTGATCGTACTGAATGGGGCCCCACAGATCAGCTACGAGGCCAGCAGCACGGTGCTGAGCGCGAAGCAGCTGTACCCCTCTTTCCTGCGGACCATCCCCAGCGACAGGTACCAGGTGGAGACCCTGGTGCTGCTGCTGCAGAGCTTCGGGTGGGTCTGGGTCTCCCTGGTTGGCAGCTCTGGATACTATGGGGAACAGGGGGTGCGGGCACTGGAGGACCTGGCCACGAAGCGGGGCATCTGCATCCCCTACAAGGGCATTGTGCCTTTCTCTGCCCGGGTGGGGGACGAGGAGATGCAGGGCATGATGCGTGGCCTGGCAGGGGCCAGGACCACTGTGGTGGTGGTCTTCGCCAGCCGCCAGCCGGCCAGAGTGTTCTTCGGCTCCGTGATGCTGGCCAACCTAACTGGCAAGGTGTGGATCGCCTCGGAAGACTGGGCCATCTCCACATACATCTCCAGAATGGCTGGAATCCGGGGCATTGGGATGGTGCTGGGGCTGGCCATCCAGCAGCGCCTGGTCCCCGGCCTGGAGGAGTTTGAAGAGGCCTATGCCTGGGAAGACAAGGGGGCCCCCAGGCCTTGTCCCAGGGGCTCCTGGTGCAGCACCAATCAGCTCTGCAGAGAGTGCCAAGCCTTCACAGCACAGACGATGCCCTCGCTCGGGGCCTTCTCCATGAGCTCGGCCTACAACGTGTACCGAGCTGTGTATGCTGTGGCCCATGGCCTTCATCAGCTCCTGGGCTGTGCCTCTGGCTCCTGCTCCAAGGGCCAAGTCTACCCCTGGCAGGTAAGAGAGTTCCAGATCCCTGAATCGAGGAGAACAGCCAATCCTGAGACACACAGGGTGGGTACTCCAGGATACCTGTTAGGGCCACTGGCTTGAGAGTTGGTCTTCCCTTAGATAACCCTTCTCCCAAACCTTGATTCACTCACCCACAATGCCCCAGAAATCAGAAGGGCTTAAAAAAAAAATAGTTTTCTCCAAAAAGGTCCGTTTTGGAGACAGTTTGTAGACAGTTGTGGTGGGACACACCTGTAATCCTAGCACTTGGGAGGCTGAGGCAGGAGGATGACTATAAGTTCAAGGCCAGCCTGAGCACATAGTGAGTTCAAGAGTAGCCAGAAGTACATAACCAGATCTTGTCTCAAAAAACAAAACAACAAGATGTCCTTTGCCGGAGGCCTTTTCTAAGGAGGCTGGTCAAGCAGGCCAGAAGCTTCTGAGGGAGGGGAGGGAGCTCTGAGCAAGGGCACCCTCTTTCTGGAATGTCCAGTCTGTGTGGCCTGTGGTGGCCTCAGATGTTTGTTTCAGCTTCTGGAGCAGATCTACAAGGTGAATTTTCTTCTACACGAGGACACCGTGGCTTTCGACAAGAACGGGGACCCCCTCAGTAACTATGACATCATCGTGTGGGACTGGAGCGGGCCCACATGGAGCTTCAGGGTCGTCGGCTCCTCCACGTGGCCTCCTGTTCGGCTGGACGTGAACAAGACCAGTATTCAGTGGCATGAAAAGGACAGTCAGGTAATGGAGACGTGGCCACTCACCACATGGCTGCCGTAAGACAGGAGTTTGGGAATGATGCTTACCCAGGGTGGGAGGAGGACCCAGGAGCTGTCCCTTGACCTGGGTCCCTCTGTGTGGTGGCAGAACACCCGTGGCTTCCTACAGGTGCCCACCTCTGTGTGTACCGGAGACTGTGCCCGAGGGCACCATCGAGTGGTTGTGGGTTTCTACCACTGTTGTTTCGAGTGTGTTCCCTGTGAGGCCGGGACCTTCCTCAACAAGAGTGGTGAGTGAACGAGCGGCCGGCACTCTGTGTGTGCACAGCAGGTGCAGGGCCTCGCTCAGACCCCATGGGTGGACACCCAGCCCCAGAACCAGGGCCCACGTCACCGGGCTGCCAGTGAGGTACAGGCTGGAGGACACCCGTGTCCAGGCTGAATTCCAGTCAAGTAGGGGAGACAACAGAATGAAAGCCATAGGCCAAGATGTGTCCTGTACTAGAGAGACTGGTCTTGTCGTAAGCTCCTGCAGGTGTGTCTCACCCTGAATTCAAGCTCCTCTCCAGGCATTGTTCCCTTGTTAGTCCCCCACTCCTCTCTATAAAGCTGCTTCTATTACCTGTGCCAGAGACAGCCAGCGCCTTAGTGGCTTGGCCAGTAGCATATGTGCAGCAGAGATTGTCCAGCGTGTCCCACACCCAGTGACACAAGGTAGAGACCAGACAGGAAATCAGGTAGCTAGAGCTGGATTCCAGGCGCCACCGAGGACAGGATGGAAATGACCTTCCTTAGGGCTGGCTGGTCACTGGGATGTAGACAGAGATGCCCTGCAAAGCCCGGTTTGCAAACTGCTTTTGGGATCATGAGCTACGTAGAGCCTCCCTGGGCGTCCCAGCGTCTGTAATTAACACAGGCAGTGCAGGAAACCCCTGGCTTCAGGCTCCGTTGCTCTCACTGTGCCCCGCAGGTCAAGGTGCTTGGTACAACTCCTCCAGCATCGGGAGGCGTGCACAGCCTTGCTGCCCCAGCACAACTCTGCCCCCCTGGTTCTCAGGAACCTTCTCTGCTATGCTTTTCAGACCTCTACCGCTGCCAGCCTTGTGGGAGAGAAGAGTGGTCACCTGAGGCCAGCCACACCTGCTTCCCTCGAACAGTGGTGGTTTTGACTTGGCATGAGCCCATCTCTTGGGTGCTGTTGGCAGCTAATACACTGTTGCTGCTGCTGCTGCTAGGCACCGCCGGTCTGTTTGCCTGGCACCTAGACACCCCTGTGGTGAGGTCGGCTGGGGGTCGGCTGTGCTTCCTCATGCTGGGGTCCCTGGCACTGGGCAGCTGCAGCCTCTATGGCTTCTTCGGGGAGCCCACGCTACCTGCGTGCCTGCTGCGCCAAGCCCTCTTTTCGCTCAGTTTTGCCATCTTCCTGTCCTGCCTGACGATTCGCTCCTTCCAACTGATCATCATCTTCAAGTTTGCCACCAAGATGCCCACATCCTACTATGCCTGGGTCCGGAACCACGGGGCTGGCCTTTCTGTGATGTTCAGCTCAATTGCTCAGCTGCTCATCTGTCTCACCTGGCTTTCGGTGTGGACCCCACTGCCCACCAGGGAATACCAGCGCTTCCCCCAGCTGGTGGTGCTTGAGTGCACCGAGGCCAATTCGCCCGGCTTCCTGCTGGCTTTCGCCTACAATGGGCTCCTCTCCGTCAGCGCCTTTGCCTGCAGCTACCTGGGCAAGGACCTGCCAGAGAACTACAACGAGGCCAAGTGTGTCACCTTCAGCCTGCTCCTCAACTTCGTATCCTGGATCACCTTTTTCACCATGAGTAGCATCTCGCACGGCCGGAACCTCTCTGTGATCAATGTGCTGGCCGTGCTGACCAGCCTGAGCGGCGGCTTCAGCGGCTATTTTCTCCCTAAGTGCTATGTGATCCTCTGCCGCCCAGACCTCAACAACACGGAGCACTTCCAGGCCTCCATCCAAGATTACACGAGGCGCTGCGGCTCCACCTGAGCTGAGGGACAAGCGGGGCCCACGGGACAGGGCGGGCTGTAAGCCTCCTCTTCAGGGTGGGTTGCAGGTCCAGCCGGCGGGGGGCCTGAGGGATCGTCAGTCTTGCCTGGCGATGTGTAAACGCTCGGGAAAGCCCAGCCCAGGCTCCGGGCTGCCAATAAAGAGGTGAAAAGTGCGCTTGCGTCTTAGCTTTGGGCAAAGTGTGAGCTTTCACTTCTAGTCTAAACTCCAGAGTGCAGACTGCCAGGAGCCTGGTGGCGTTGCTAGGCAACTCCGGAACGCGGGCCCAGCGGGGCAGAGGCGGACCCGGCCCGCCTGTTTTAATCCCATTGGCTAGCCTCTTTGGTCCCGCCTCCAGGGGCGGTAGTATGAGGCCCGCGCTTCAGAGGCGCTGTGCGCCGGCCGGCGCGCTCTGACGTCACGTCCGGCGCGGCGACGGCAGCGTCTCCGCACAGTGGGCCGGGCACGTCGTGCCGGGGTAGTTTGGTCGGTAGGTTGTGGCAGCGACCCAGCGGTGGCCCGTGCAGCAGGCCCAGGGAATACTGGCTTTGGTGAGGAGGGAAGCGGGCGCAGGAGTGGAGCTGCGGGCTGCGGAGGCGGCTTACGGTAGCGTGGTCCGGGTCGCCTTCCGCCGGCAGCTCGCGACCTGCGAGTGCGGCGTGGGCTCCGCTCACCTGTGCGTGGCCGCCGCCCTCCTGGATCGGGGTCCCCGGGCTGCGCGCAGCGGGTCGTCTCGCATCTATCCCTCGCCTCCTTTCGCCAACTTTGATATTTCCCACCAGCACCCACTCCTTCAAGATCCTGTCCTGACCCTGCCATCCCTCCTGTCCCGCACCCTTCTGCCTGGCCAGTCCTCTGTGCCCGCTCCTCACCTTGGCCCAAGCCCTCGTTCTGATTAGCGTGCTTCGGGAGCGTCTCACCTCATCTTTCTCGCTGCTGGAGTCCAGGAGCTTCCTCTTGCTTTCTTGGTTGGGCTGCCCAGGGTGTCACTTCTGCCTTCCCCTTCTCCAGGCGATGGACGGCTCCTTCGTTCAGCACAGCGTGAGGGTTCTGCAGGAGCTCAACAAGCAGCGGGAGAAGGGCCAGTACTGCGACGCCACCCTGGACGTGGGGGGCCTGGTGTTCAAGGCACACTGGAGTGTCCTTGCCTGCTGCAGCCACTTCTTCCAGAGCCTCTATGGGGATGGGTCAGGGGGCAGTGTTGTCCTCCCTGCCGGTTTTGCGGAGATCTTTGGCCTCCTTCTGGACTTTTTCTACACTGGTCACCTTGCCCTCACCACAGGCAACCGGGATCAGGTGCTCCTGGCAGCCAGGGAGCTGCGAGTGCCAGAGGCCGTGGAGCTGTGCCAGAGCTTCCAGCCCAAAACCTCAGTGGGACAGGCATCGAGTGCCCAGAGTGGGCTGGGGAAACCTGCCCCTCGGGACATGGACAGCCACCTCAAGGAGCCAACAGACTTGGAGGAAGAGGAAAGTTCCAGGACTCCGGGCCTGATTTCCAGGCATCAGGAGCCCAGAGAGAGTCACAGCTCCCAGAGGCGCCAGCTAAGTCCCCCTGCTCAGACTGAGAGCCCCACCTTCCTCCGGGGGAAACTCAAGCAGTCTGTGAAGCCTTGTCCCCCAGAGGACAAGGAGCCTGAGGACTGCAAAACGCCCCCAAGGCCCTTTGAGGCTGAAGGTGCCCAGCTGCAGGGCGGGAGTAACGAGGTACTGTGCCTAGGATGCTGAAACTGTGGTGGCAAGACTTGGGGGGAGAGGTGAACGCTTTTCTGGGGTGATCTGGACCCCGAGTAAGTCTCTGTTAGTGAAACAGAGTTTCTCCAAACCTACAAAGCCAGTGGCCTCAGCTGATCTGTCTGTGACCACAGCCATCTGTGGTTGCCAGCTTCCTTAGGGGTACAGTGGGCAGTATCAGGGTTGCAGGTGTTTCCCTAGGGGGGTGGTCTGGCCAGGCTTCCTGTTCCTCGTAAAGGTAGGCACTTTCCCCCAAGCCCAAGGTTCAGATGTTGTCTGTCCTGGGGCCCAGGAGTGACCAGTCCCTGATGAACGGGCTCGCCTGTGTCGGGGCTTGGGGTGGAACTAAAGCCGGGTCCCCATTGTCCCTGCTGATTAATTTGGTGACACCCCCTGACTTCCTGCTGTCTGCTCTGTTACAGTGGGAAGTGGTGGTTCAAGTGGAGGACGACGGGGATGGCGATTACGTTTCTCAGCACGAGAGTGTGCTGACCAGGAGGAAGTCAAACGCAATCAGAAAGCCCTGTGCTGCCGAGCCCACCCTGGGTTCAGGTTCCCTAGCAGTTGAGACCGCTGAGAACAGAAAAGGGACAGCAGTGCCTGTTGAATGCCCCACATGTCATAAAAAGTTCCTCAGCAAATATTATCTCAAAGTCCACAACAGGTAAGCACTCTTGTCTTTCTGTTTTCTTTCTCCATGTGCCATTCCTGGTGGGAGGAGGAGTCCTATACTCTATACTTGAGCGCTGTAGGGGCCGGGTCTCTTGTCTCAGATCGGCATCCTGCCAGACCTTACACGCTTGTGACATGGAGTGAGTGCCTCGCGTTGGTCAGGTTCTCCCCCTCCTCCTCTGAGCCTTTGGGTTGGGCATGGGTGTGTGGACAACTTGCCAATGGTTCCAACCACCGTGGACTTTGGCCCCTGGCTGGCTTCTGCCAGAGGGATGAGAGGAGCCTATGGGCTCCTGAGCTGGAGCTGAGGCCTGACCTTAGGCGTTTCGAAAGCCTGCCAGTGAGGGCTTTGGGCCAAGGCGCTGCTCTTTAGTACTGTGGCTACCTGTGTTTCTGGGGCTATCTGTGTTAGCTCTGGGGTGCTAATGGAGCATCACAGACCATGTGTTGGGGCTGAGGATGTCCTCTAGTGGGGAAGCGCTTGCCAAGCATGTGCAAGCCCCAGGTGTCGTCCTAGCACTGCCAATAAAGTCGGGTATGAGTCCAGCGTGGCTAGTGAGGCTTAACTGACCATAAAAGAGCTCTTTTTAAAGCTGAAGTATCCAGTAAGGCAATAGGATCCCTGTGTGGCTAGTTTAATTTAAAATCAAGTGAAATGAAGCTAGGCGTGGTGGCACATGCCCATAATCTCAATGCTCTGGGTCATGCAAGAGTTCAAGTCCAACCTGGGCAGCTTAGGGACTTGCTGAAACCCTGTCTCAAAATAAAAACTAAGAGACCACCTGGGGAATGTCAGTCAGTGTGAAGGCCCTGCATTCATCCTGAACTGCAAAATAAGTAAATTGTTAAATAAACTAAATTCAGTTCAGTTCATCAGCTGCACAGGCCGTGTCTGCTGTGCTTACCAGCCATGTGGCTACCAGCTGCTGAGCTGGACAGTGCAGACAGAGCGTTTGCAGCATCGTGGAGGATTCCCTGGATGGTAGCGCGCCTTCTCTCCTGCTGTTACCAGCCCAGGACATCACTAGATCATCACAGGCACTTTCTTACCAAGCCAGGCAGTACCATATACCTGTTCTCGGTGTGATGCTCTGGGAAGCTTCAAGTGCTTGCCTGGAGTTGGACATGAGTGTGAGACCTGTGTCACCACACCCATGCTTGGCCCTGGGGCCGCTGTTGTCTGTGAAGTCTTGGGCCGTCCCAGTGTGTGGGAACCTGGGGCTGTCCAAGTTCTGCCCAGCGCTCCACGCACTTGCCCAGCACAGCACTCTCCATCCGTCCCTGCCTGGCCCTGAGAACTGGGAGGGGATGTTGGCCTCGTGCGTCACTGTAATGGGGGCAGTGCTGGTCGATGTAGTGACAGAGGGTGAGAGAAGTGCTTGGCCCCTGGCAGGCTGTGTGCGCTTTCCCAGTGTGTCACAGGGGCTCGGAGGTCAGGGTCCATTTAGTTGATTCCCTCAGCGCGTTGCCCAATGGCCGACAGACTCTTGGGGCAGAGAGCCCTGTGCAGCTCACCTTCTGACATGAGATGAAAATGTAAAGTCCTAGCGAGCAGAGTGCAGTGCGATAGGGAAGTGGACTGGAGAGAAGACAGTGGCGCCCAGGAGCCGGGGAGTTCACGCGGGGTCAGGCTATGGCTTTAAATAACCGCGCCTGGGGGCTCCCCTGGGGAAGAGGTTTGAACAGGAGCTTAAAGGAAGGGAGAATCATCCACACAAGGAAGTGTTCCAGCAGGCACAAGAGCAGAGCGAGGGCCCTGGGCTAGGAGTGAGGGCCAAGAGGTCCCCTTAGTGCTGATGGCTCCCGTGGACCTAGGCACTGCTGTCGCTGCACTCCGTGCTGGTGAGGTGAGGTGGCCCTGGTCCGGCCCCGGAGAGGCCGTTTCTCCAGGTGGCCACAACCCAGGGGTCGGCTCTGCCTGTAGAGAGACGTGCCAGCCGTGTGTCCCTTGCCAGCCTCTGCCAGTCAGGGCTGAGGTGCCCCCTGGGAAGGCTAGCAGAACCTCTGGCATGTTGCTGTCGGGTGCGAGGTCCATGCTGGAGGGGCTTCCTGGCCTGTCCCTGCATGTTCCCAGCGGAGGTCTCACTGAGCCCCTCAGCTTTGGGAGCCACAGGGTGCCCTGGATGAGGGAGAGCCGGAGACCCTCTGCCCCCACACCCCTGTGGCTTCTCCCCCTGGCAGGAAGCACACTGGGGAGAAACCCTTTGAATGTCCCAAGTGTGGGAAGTGTTACTTCCGGAAGGAGAACCTCCTGGAGCACGAAGCCCGGAATTGCATGAACCGCTCGGAACAGGTACTTGGGAGCTGGCCCAGGTACTTGTGGATGTGGATGGGGCACAGGCCTGTGTCTTCTGGCCGTCTGGGAGGGGCCTCAGGAGGCGTCTCTGACGGGGGACTGTAAACAAAGAGCAGCAGGGTCCTGGGATGTCACGGAGTCTGTGCCTTGGTACAGGAGGACGTAGGTCCTGAGAGCAGAAGGGACGAGCCCAGAGGGACACTGGGAGGCATTTAGGGCTTGCTTGGCCCAGCCCTACCTTGGGCATTGAGGGCTGCTGGGGAGAGCCTTCTGGGCATCTCGCTGCGTGACTGCTGCTCCTTGTGGGTGGGGTGCGGCTATCCCTGCCATCTCCCCAGAGTTCTGTTGGTGGCGGCTGGGGCCAGGGACTGTGGGGGCCCAGGGCCTGAGAAGGGCCTGGCATGTGGTCATGTGCAGCGCTCAGTGGGGTCAGGACAGGCGGGTTACATGTCACCCTCTCCTACCCTAGCGCCCCCCACCCCAGGCAGACTTCCCAGCAGCAAGTGGAAACCCCGGCAGAGGCTGCTGCAGCAGGCAGAAGCCCCCGCTGATGCCGGCCCTGCCTGCCCCTCGCACTGCCAGGTCTTCACGTGCTCCGTGTGCCAGGAGACCTTCCGCCGGAGGACGGAGCTGCGGGTGCACATGGTGTCCCACACAGGGGAGATGCCCTACAAGGTCAGGCTCAGAGGCTGCCAGGGCTGTGGGCTGGTGGGGGCCCCGGGCACCTATCCCGTGATAGCCATCGAGCCTCCCCCCTCCCATCCCCCGCATCTGTGCGCAGGGCCACGGGCCAGAGCCTCGCCTCTGGGCCTCTTCCGGGCAAGCTCAGCACCCCTCTGGCGGACCACATGGGTCCTCCTGGGTCTCAGGCCGGTCCTGCCCTTCACACCGCCAGGCTGCCTGGAAATGACCCGGGACGTGTTTTGCAGTGTTCCTCCTGCTCCCAGCAGTTCATGCAGAAGAAGGACTTGCAGAGCCACATGATCAAGCTGCATGGAGCCCCCAAGCCCCATGCGGTAAGTCTCAGAAGGGCTGGGGCTGGGGCTGGTGGGAGCGAGACGCCCAGGGTGGACAGAGGCCCTGTGGTTTCTGCCCACGGGGGCAGAAAGGGCCTGTGGAGCTCCTGGGCAGACCCACTCTACCCTCACCTGGCCCTAGTCCCTCTGCTGCTCCACCCGCCCCACAGTGCCCCACCTGCGCCAAGTGCTTCCTGTCCCGGACGGAGCTGCAGCTGCACGAGGCCTTCAAGCACCGTGGGGAGAAGCTGTTTGTGTGCGAGGAGTGTGGGCACCGGGCCTCGAGCCGCAACGGGCTGCAGATGCACATCAAGGCCAAGCACAGGTGTGCCAGGGTCGGCTGGAGAGCAGCGTCCGCCTGCATGCACAAGATGCTTTCACAGGAGCCTGCTGGGCAGAGCGCCCAGGAAACGTGGCTCTACCTCCTGAGGAGGGGCACATTCTTGCTAGCCATGCTGTCCTGCTCTAGAGTGGCAGGGATACCTCCTACCTGGCGCCACCCAGGCCCTCCTGCTCTGTGTGCCCCCACCTATAGCAGAATGCAGGGGGCCGCTTCCTTCCATGACGGCCTCTGCCACATGTCCCCACCCCAACAGGAACGAGCGGCCATATGTCTGTGAGTTCTGCAGTCACGCCTTCACCCAGAAGGCCAACCTCAACATGCACCTGCGCACACACACGGGGGAGAAGCCCTTCCAGTGCCATCTCTGCGGCAAGACCTTCCGCACCCAAGGTGAGGCTGAGGCCAGCCCGGCCCCTCCCCGCCCCAGGGACGGGGCCAGCACTGAGCGTGAGCCCTGCCCTGTACCCACAGCCAGCCTGGACAAGCACAACCGCACACACACGGGTGAGCGGCCCTTCAGCTGCGAGTTCTGCGAGCAGCGCTTCACGGAGAAGGGGCCCCTCCTGAGGCATGTGGCCAGCCGCCACCAGGAGGGCCGGCCCCACTTCTGCCAGATCTGTGGCAAGACCTTCAAAGGTACCCGAGGGCTGGCGGGGCACGGAGGCAGGGCCTCTCCACGTCCCCTTGGCCAGGCCTGAGTTGGAGGTCTGCACAGGGAGGGCGGGGCCCCACTGACTAGCAGAACGCCTCCCCTCAGATCTCTTCTGCGTTCCATGGGGCAGGGGCTTCCGGCCCCTTGGGCTGCTGGTCTCCCCTCATAGCAGGGTCCTTGCCACATTTCCACCTGTCCTGATGCCGGTGGCCCCGTCCCTCCTGCAGCTGTGGAGCAGTTACGCGTGCACGTCAGGCGGCATAAGGGGGTGAGAAAGTTCGAGTGCACGGAGTGTGGCTACAAATTCACACGGCAGGTAGGCAGGGACCCGGGTCACCCCCTCCCCTGGTCTGTCCCCACCCTGACCCGCAGTCCCCCTAGGCCCACCTGCGGAGGCACATGGAGATCCACGACCGCGTGGAGAACTACAACCCGCGCCAGCGCAAGCTCCGCAACCTGGTCATCGAGGACGAGAAGATGGTGGTGGTGGCGCTGCAGCCACCCACGGAGCTGGAGGTGGGCTCGGCCGAGGTCATCGTGGAGTCCCTGGCCCAGAGCGGCCTGGCCTCCCCGCTCCCCAGCCAGAGACCGTGCGCCGAGGAGAGCTTCGCCGGCCCGGGCGTCCTGGAGCCCTCGCTCATCATCACGGCGGCTGTGCCCGAGGACTGTGGCACGTAGCCTGCCGTCCTCTGGGCCCAGCTCCCAATAAACTTGTGGTTTTGGACTCGCCTGTTCCCGCCTGTCTGCACTGTTCCCCAGTTCCCCTGGAGTCATGGCCTGCACCTCAGTGAGGAGCTGCGGTTGCTGGCCACACAGACTGTTCAGTGGAGGTAATGGTGGAGCGGAGTCAGAATGGAGTCAATGGGGCAGTGGGTGGCCTGGATGGCCAGGTCAAGGCTGACCCCCACCCTCTTCCCCAAGGAAAGCCAGGGGTCAAGTTCAGGCAGAGCTGAGCACACCTGGGAGCCTGGCTGCCAGGTGTGTGGCTCTGAAAGCTCCCTGGCTGGTGCATGCCCACTTAGGGAGCCTTTCCCTGGGGGACCTCACGGCCACGTGTCCAGGAGGCCTGGGGGCAGGTAAGGCCAGGCCTCAGATGCACAGTGACCCTGGTGTCCCTAGGTTCTGCAGCTGAGGGTGCTGCATGTCATCGGGTGCTGGAGCAGAGGGACTGTGTTCAGGTTCTCTTTCAGCTCCTTCATAGCCCTGACACCCCGGGCAAGTCACGGCTCCATGTCCGTCCTTTAGGGGAATTAGTAGTATGCTTCACAGGCAGGATTAAATGAACGTCACTGGACAGGGAACCATGCTGCAAGGTGTGTCTGGAGCTGGGTGTAGTGACGAACGCTTGTCATCCCTGGAAGCCCTCGGAGGCTGAGGCAGAAGGATCACATGTTTGTGCCCAGCCTGGGTAACTGAAGTGACTTAGTGAGACCCTATTTTAAAAAATAAAAAGGGGTGGGGAAGGGCTGGAGATTTAGCTCAGTGTGACAACCCTAGGTTCAGGCCTAGTACTGCAAAAAAGTCCCTGGAGGCTCACGTGCATTGATGCTAGCCAGGGGCAGGAGCTGTGGCCCCTGAACTGCTATTGGGCTGCCTCAGAGCAAGGTGAGCAGGCTGTAGGAGCAAATGCACATTTAAAAACTGTCCCCCAAGGTAGACTGGAGCGGTGGCAGGGGACAGTTTTTAAATGTGTCCATAGCTTCTTTGACACTTCTCCCACTAAGTAGTTGGGGATCATGTGTCCCCTCCTCTTTAATCTGGGGAGTGGGCAGTGTCTGCCTCACCCAATAAGGTGTGGCGAAGTACATGCCACATGACTTGAGGGACTTGGTCCAAAAGTGGCCCTGCAGCTTGGGCTTTTGGGATATCTGCTCCTACAGCCTGCCCACCTTGCTCTGAGGCAGCCGGAAGTCATGGCTCCCATCCCCTCTGCAGCCAGAACCCCGCTCCTACTCTGCACTGTATCAGAGGCCTGACACAGCTTGGACACAGGCAGAGGAGGTGGCTGGTTCCCCGGAGGAGCCAGAGGTGCAGTCAGCACTGGGCCTGGCAGCCCCTGGGCCCTCTTCATTGTCTGGCTTCATCTGCTGTGATGAGAGCAGTCCCAAGCCCTTCACCCACGAAGAAGCAGGAAGATAAAGACACCAAACATACAGGAAATATTTTTATTTCAAAAAGTACTGAAGGCATCTTAAAACCTGGAGACAGATCTCTGGAGACTTAGGCCTACAGAATAGACAAAAATAAATACACATATGTGCCCACCTCTGGGGTGTGACTGGATATGGGACACTGGAGGGTGTGTCCTTCATTAGAGTCTCTGAGGTCATATAAATATAGAATACATTTAGATCAGCATTAAATACCAGTCACTTCCGTAACTTAACGTCTTATAGACGAAGCCCTGTGCATGTGATCATGTCAGAAAGTCCCATCCCCGGGTGGGCTGACATCTGTTTCCAAGTCAGTGTGGCAACATCTACGACGGTGGGGACCCCAACACCCAGAGCCTGTGGCTGCCGAATGAGGGGAACCCCTGATCCTGCACCCCCAGGAGCGTCTGCAGGCCATGGAACCTGCTCTTTCAGACCCAAAGCCTGGTCCTGATGGTGGTGACCCGCACCGCTCCAGAGCACAGAGGGACACAAACCCAGATTCTGTCTGCGCGGCCGCCAGGCACGGTGACGAGCAGGAACCCTGGGCCTCTCCCAGCCCTTTCCTGAACCAACTCAGGACAGCGGTGGCCAGTGTCCCCAAGCAGACTGGACACACTTTCTAGTACACTGCAGTGACAAAACGGCACATGGCACCACACAGAGGGAGAAGGCAGGCACGGCAGGCCCTGCCTGACGACCCGGGAGAAATTAAGGCAACACCCCTGCGACCTGGCCGCTGCGGGGTTCGGGTACTGCTTGCTAGGTGATCGCGTCTGCATGAGATCCCACTTGCAGGAGTCAGGTGACTGGGCAACCTTCCTGTCACCTGACACAGTCCTAATGCCCTCGCCTGGAAAGGAGGGGACGGGTCCAACTGGAGGCCACACTGGGCACCTTGAAGGGCTCCAACTCAATGCACAGGAACGTCTCTCCTGAGAGGTCACCAGGGGTCCCACACTGTCTCCCTGGGCACACCTGCCACCACCTGCTCCCACAGACAGTGCTGGCGAGGGCACTTGTGGGACAGCAAGGTGACCCTGGCTCTGGCTCCCTCCACACCCGCTTCCGGTGAAGAGCGAACTCGGAACCTACTGCCCGGCCGCTCCTGCTCAGGCTTCAGGGAATCTTCACACAGCCCAGGGAGGAGGGCTGGGCACAGCGGCCGTGTGCCTGGCCGGCTGTGGACGACAGTGAGCAGCCATGACCTTGCACTGGCCCTCTCCTCAGGCTCTCCTCCCCTGCCTGGGCAGAGTCCCAGGGCAGTCTCCTTGCCCAGCAAGGTCTCCCTGGCTGGGGGGGGTCAGACCCAGCATCAGTCCCAAGGCACTCGGGGACCCCTCTTCAGACTCACTCCCCACGCTCACATCCTGCTTGGACGTGGGAGCCCAGCAGGGGCAAGGAGCTGAGCTGGCCAGGCGGAGCCGCTGCACTCGGGACACCCGGCACCGTACAGCCCCTGCGGTCTGCTCAGCCAGTGCTCCCGGGCCAGCAGAAGGTAGGAGGGTCCAGGCCATTCTCCAACCCCCAAAGGGGGACCTTGTGCTCTCTGCCCTCAAGGTGGGAGCACGGAGCCATGGGAAGTGGCAGCGGGCGGGGTGTACACTGCATGAGTGAGGAGGATGACCTCTGGGGGCCAGAGACGGGGACCAGCGCGACATTCACGGCCCACCCCGGCCCCAGCAGCTGTGACTGAGGCTCTAAGTGCACAGAAAACTTTCAGGCTGTGATGGGTCCCGGGCTCTTGGGGTTCCGCCTGTGCCCGAAGGAAGGGGTCTCCGCCCCCACAGAGGTGCTGGGTTCCCTGCACGGAGGCCCTCCCCGGGCTAGGCCGGGGCTAGTGCAGTGCGTCAGGGTCCCGCGGTGGCTGGTGCCGGCCTGCGTCCTCGTCTCCGCTGCGACTGTCCAGCTCGAAGCCGCGGCCGCCCAGCGGAGTCTGTGGCATGAACTGGCGGAAGATGCTGACGCTGCTGTGCCAGAAGGTGGGCTCCGGGAGCCGCCCCACCACGCTCCACGCCCGCGCCTCGGGGTCGTAGGCCTCCACCACATCGGAGAGCTCAAACGTGTTGTCGTAGCCGCCTGACACATACAGCTTCCCGCCCAGGACAGCCAGGCTGCCGCCCACGTGCACCTGCAGGGGACGGTTGGGAGTTGGGAGCGGGGTTGGCGTGCGGGTGGCAGACATCTCCCCACCCCCGCAGGTGCCAGGGACCCAGGGAGGTGAGGAACACACTGTCCCCAACACGGCGCCAGGGCCAACCTCGGCCAACGTCTCGGGAAGCACTGTGGCGGGGACAGGCTGATGACTCACCCCTGGCTCCCAGGGGCCACGCACACGGCCCAGGTCTGCTGGACAAACCCCACCCACGCTGGCCAGGGCACCTGCCCAACAGCAAGCGCCCTGCCCGTGCCATGCTGCTGCTCAGAATCTCCACCTGGCCGCCAGGGTGGGCACAACCAAGCTCTCCATCTCACAGATGGGGAAACTGAGGCTTGACACAAAGCCTGGGCCAACTGCAACTGACCCTGCCCGGTGCCACCACAGCTTCTGCCTCACGTCAAAGTGACCCTGGCCAGGCAGCAGCAGCCCAGGCGTCCTGTTCTGAGCCCCCGGCAGGTGCCTGATAAATGTACTCCCACGGTCAGTGAGGAATCCGCTCGGGGCGCTCCAGTCCAGCCAGCTTCTCAGAGACAGCATGCTGCAGGGAGGGCCACACACACACACACACACACACACACACACACAGGGCACGCCCTGCCCCAGGGCCTTTGTCCTGGGCTCAGAGGAAGCCACCGGGAGAAGCCGTGACCGAGCTGGGTGGCGGGCGCACACCTGCCATCCCAGTACTTGGGAGGATGAGACAGGAGGATCGCTGCGTTCGAAAGCAGCCTGGACTAGATGTGACACCCCGTCTCAAAGAACACCTGGGTCTCAGCAAGCTGCCAAGGTAAAATGAGGCGAGCATCAGCCTTGTTCAGGTAACACCTGGTGAGGACATCACCCCCCGACACCGCCCCGCGGCGGAGCCCGCAAGCTCACCTGATTCATAGACGGGATCTTGTCCCACTCGTTCTTCGTAGGGTTGTACACGTCCACCTCGGCGGAGTCGTCCCTGTGCAGGGGAGGAGGCCGGTGGTCAGGGCTGGGGCAGCCCGGGGTGAAGGGCGGGCGAGGAGGAGCCTGAGCGACCTGAGTTTCCCGATGCCCCGTGGCTGCTCCCTTGCTAGGCAGACGCTGTGCCCCCACCCCATGTTGAGACAGGGTCTCACTATGTAGTCTCCGCTGGCCTCAAACTTGCAGTGGTCCTCCTGCCTCAGCCTCCAACATGCAGGGATAGCAGAGCTGCGCCGCCGCACCGGGTTTGGTCACTCCCTTCTTGCTGCTTCCTTTAGATGCTGAGGGTATCGTGTGGGTCCCGCCCCAGGCTTCCAAGCCACGCCCACCCTTCCCCTCCCTACCTCCACCTGAGCCATCTTTTCCGGAAGGCCTCTGTGGGCGGCCAGGCCAGGCCTCCTGCCCCTTCCCCAGGTCTTGGGCCACCCCCTGCCACTGTCTTCAGTGTCACTGTGAGTCCCCAGCCTCATCCAGGTCACTTTCGCACTCTTTAGCGCTCTGCAAGGTAGTTAGGTGGGTGTGATGGCATATATCTGAGAAGGGAGGATGGTTAAGATGGAGCCCAGCCCCGGCAACTTAGTGACCTAGGGAGACCTTGTTTCCAAATAAGAAACAGGGCTGGGCACAGTGGCACACGCCTACAACTGCAGCACTTGGGAGGCTGAGGCAGGAGGATTGCTGTGAGTTTGAGGTCAGCCTGGGTACACGGTGGGTTCAGGCCAGCCTGCACTACATAGTGAGACCCTGTCTCAAAGTAAATAAATAAATAAATAAATAAGAAAAATTTAAAAAAAGAAAAAGGAAAAATAAAGCCAGCTGGGCGTGATGGCACAACTGTAATGCTAGTACTTGGGAGGCTGAGGCAGGAGGATTGCTGTGAGTTTGAGGTCAGCCTGGGTACACGGTGGGTTCAGGCCAGCCTGCACTACATAGTGAGACCCTGTCTCAAAGTAAATAAATAAATAAATAAATAAGAAAAATTTAAAAAAAGAAAAAGGAAAAATAAAGCCAGCTGGGCGTGATGGCACAACTGTAATGCTAGTACTTGGGAGGCTGAGGCAGGAGGATCCCCTAAAATTCAAGGCCAGCATGGGTCACACAGTGAGTTAAAAATCAGCCTAAACTATATATTGTGACCTGTTTCAAAAAACCCAAATAAAAACAACGCAAAAGGAGAGAGTAGCTTAGTGATATAGGACTTGCTCTGGGCTTGAACCCCAGCACCAGAAAAAAAGTTCAAACTCCTACATAAAGTATAATAGTATTCAATAATTTTTGTTTTGTTTTGCAACACTGAAGATTAAACCTGGGGTCTCACACATCTGTCTTCCAAAAACAGTAATTTGCCTGGCATGGTGGTGCATGCTTGTGATCCTAGTACCGGAGAGGCTGAGGCAGGAGGATCGCTGTGAGTTGGAGGCCAGCCTGGGCTACACAATCAAGTTCATGGCCAGCCTAAACTACATAGCAAGACCCTGTCTCCAAAAAAAAAAAAAAAACAAAAAAAAACCAGCCGAGTGTGGTAGTGTACACCTGTAATCTCAGTACTCGGGAGGCGGAGGCAGAAGGATCGTTGCAAGTGTGAGACCGGTCAGGGCTACAAAGTGAGCTCAAGGCCAGCCTGAACTGCATCATAAGGCCCTGTCTCAAAAAGACCAAAAGAAGGAAAAAAAAAGAGAAAGCCAAGAGGACCAGCAGAGAAGCAGCAGTAGCCCTGGTGACAGCAGTCCTGAAGGAGGCCTCAGCAGAAGGGCCAGACAGCACATACTTCAGGCTCTGGGGACCAGATGGTGTCTGTAGCAAGCACAACACTACCACTGTCACAAGGAATCAGCACACGGCTCCCAACTGGGACAGCCGGGGCTGGGTGTCCCAATAAAACTCCAAAGGCAGCAAGGCGAGGTAGCAGCACACACGTGTAGTCCCAGCTACTCGGTCTGGCCATGTAGCCCAGGTAGGCTCTGAACTCGTGGTGATCCTCCTGCCTCAGCCTCCGAAGCACTGGGGTTACAGGCATGTGCTGCCTCTCTTGGTTTATACTTCCTATAAATTAGTTACGAAGTATTACTCACCTTGAGCCTCCCCTCCCCTCCCACACCGCAAAACATACAACCACCAGCTCATAGCTCATCTGATGACATAGCTCACACGAGGACGGTCACGTCTATCTCTCCCCAGGAGCGTGCCAGCTGCACACAGGAAGGGCCAGTGCGGTTGGTCAGGGCGACTGCTGTCCCTGTTCAGAACCCCAGCCAGGGGAGGAGCCCAGGACAGCAGCTCCAGGGCGCGGCTGGTGCCCTGGCAGTGGGACAGGAAGCCTGTGGCTCAGGAACGGGCGAGGGGAACAGCGTAGTGGTGACAGCAATACCCTCCCCTACTCGGGACCCCTGCCTTCCTGCAGCCACCCTGTGGCCACGCTGCCCGCCGGGACAGCGCCCTGCTTCCTCGAGGGTGCTTCAGCAACTGCCATGGGACACCGCCTAGAAGGGGATGGGGCGGGTCTCAGCAAGGACCTCAGGACTGGAAGGCGCTGGCAGCTGAGAAGTTGTATTTATAGCTGTCACCACCCCTCCCCCTGCCCCTCCAAGACACCTCCAGGGGTGGGGGAGGGGTGCCGGGCTGGGGCCAGGAGGTTTCGTAATGGCCGGGACCGGCCTGGGCTCCAGGCTTCCTCAGAGCAGACCTTGGGCTCCCGGCCCATGGTGATGCCAGGCCTTCAGCTGGTTTGCCTGGCAAGCAACTCACCCCAGGAGTTTGGGGGTGGGGCAGACCAGGGCCAGTGTGGCTCAGGGTGAGGACACAGGCCCTGGAGCAGAGGACATACGGACTTGGGGGCTCCCTGCTCCCTGCTCTAGGCCCTAAGGGGACAGAAGGATTCACACCCCTCCTTCCCTCCTGCTCCTCTGGCTCCAGACGGGCTGCTGGCCAGGCAGGGGACAGCGGACGCACACGCGTGCACACACGCCCCCATGTGCAGAACACCGGGGGCCCTCAGCACCCTCGGGAAGCTCTCTAAGCATCAAGAGGGGCAGCCAGGCCAGCAGACGGGCCGGGCCCGGAGCTCAGTGGTAACACGTGTGACCCTGGGTGCTCGGCCCGCCCTCCGTCACCCTTGGGACCGCCTGACTGGGGAATCCTGGAAGCCCACAGAAACTGGTCTAAGGGCTAAGTAGGTGCCCTGAGCCGGAGAGCCCCAGCCTGAGCCTCTCTTGGCTTCAGTTTCCTCATTTGTAAAATGGGGAGAACAGCGACCCCATGTACAACACAGTGGCCACACTTGTAATGCCAGCACTCGGGAGGCTGAGGCGGGAGGCTTGCTGTGAGTTTGAAGCCAGCCTGGGCTATGCAGTGAGATCCTGTCTCAAAACACAAACAAAAAACCCAAAATACCAAAGACAGTGCTCCAGGCAGGCCCCAGGGACTCACCTGACGAAGTACATGAGTCCATTCAGCGTCACTGTCTTGGGCGCAAAGGACCAGGGCGGGAGTTGGCCACAGTCCACCAGCGACCACAGGTCGGTGTCCGGGTCGTAGCACTGCATCACCATGGTCTCCTTGCCGGGCAGGGACCCGATGGCGTAGAGGCGCCCGCGGCACGCGGTGGTGGAACAGTTGTCCATGGGGTAGGTCATGGGCCGCAGCGCCTCCCAGGAGTCGGCGGTGTGGTCGTAGCGCTCTGTGCTGTCCGCAGCCACCACGTAGAGCAGCCCGTCCAGCACGGAGGAGCTGTGGTACTCACGCGCCTTCAGCATGGGCGCCACCTCCGTCCACTCGTTCACGCTGGAGTTGTACCTCCACACGCAGTCGTAGAGCCGGGAGCCGTCAGACCCGCCTGCCGGGACGTGCCGGGGGCAGCGGTCAGCCCTCCGCGAGTCACCCGCCTGTGCCACCCCGAGCGTCCGCCACTCCCCCAGGAAGAACGAACGTCACCGGACCTCCCCTCCCAAAACCCAGGCTGCAAGTCCCACGAGGACACATGCGGGTGACACAGTCCCACCAAAACGGGCTGGGGTGGAGTGGGGGGCACTTCTAAATGACCGGACAGGCTGTCTGCCCTTGAGGTCTTGGGCAGCCACAATGCATGGGGCTTGTCCACCAAACACTAGGATTCCTGTCCCCGGTCACCACGGCTGTGGGGGCAGGAGGAAGACGTCCACTCTCCGAGCCGGAGATGGGACACTCACTAGCAGGGCACTTCAGGGCTCCAGTCTCGATTCAGAGCAGCTGACAGGGGCGTGTTTTACTTAAAACAACTCACCAAGCTGTACCAGTCTATGCTATGAAACTAGTCCATTTCAAAATTCTTATCATTTTAAGACAGGGCTTCTTTTTTTTTTTTCCTGAGTATTTCAGATTTTGGTTTTTTTGTTTGTTTTTTGGCTTTTTGTTTTCTGAGACAGGTCTAGCTGCGTAGCCCAGGCAAGAGTACTGAACTCACGGCAGTACTGCCTCAGTCTCCTGAGTGCTGGGATTACAGGCGTAACATATGGGGACTGGGGATTTAGCTCAGCAGTGCAGCGCCTGCCTGGCAAGCTCGAGGTCGTGAGTTCAATTCCCAGTACCGGAAAAAACAGAACAAAACAAAACAAACAAACAAACTAAAGACTACAGGCGTAAGATAGAGTCTTGTTAAATTAAATAACCAAGTTGCCTAGGCTAGGCTCTGATTTTCTACCCTCCTGTCTCAGCCACCCAGAGTACTGGGGTTATAGGTATGTACCACCATACCCATCCGTGATCCTAAATTAAACCAGTCTATTAAAGGACCGCCACAGCAACACAGGACTCCAAGAATCCCATGGGCTGCATCCCCGGGCCTCCAATGCTGGCGCCACCGGGCAGAGCAGAGACATTCTGTCTGCCTCCCAGCCCTGAGCTTTTGGAGGCGGAAGACAAAAGGTCCCGGTAACACCCATAACTCTGGGCCTCCTTCCTTCCCCACGGAGCTGCGAAGGCAGCTGAAGCCGGCTTCTCCGCCCCAGGAAATTCCCCACCAGCAGCTGAGTGGAATGTTCGAGCCACCTGCCTAAACCCGAAGGATTAGCTGCGCAGCTGTGACATTTGCGGAAGGGTGTACAGAAGCCAGGCAGGTCCAGCCAGTTCTGGGGAGTCCTCTGCCCTGAATAACCGACCAGCCGGCCGCCAGACTCCGGAGGGGATGGGTGTGGTGGGGCGGCGGGCAGGAGGACACCGTCGCCAAACACAGGCCCATCCTGTTTGTCACAAGGGACAGACGGGCAGATTCCAGCAGAGCGCTGGACACAGGGCTGCCGGCCAAAGACTCAGCGGCCAATGAGCCGAGGAAGTCCCTGGGATGTGTCCCTCTGGTCAACTCCGGAGCTGCACCAGAACACTGACCTAGGTCTCCTGAATGCCCCAGGCCCGGGCACAACCACCGCCCGATATCCCTGCCAGAGCCTACCCTGCTGATAACAGCCGCTGGCTGGCTGTTCTTGCCTTATATAGCAGTCCAGAGACCGCCCCTGCTCGCCCCACAGGAGGTGGCCTCCCTCCTGTCTGGACAGGATTCACTCTCAGTAAAAAATGTGAGAGAAGCCCAGGACCCAGCTGGTCTGGGACCCGCCCACCATGACTAGGCACTGTTTTGAGGCTTGGGCCAGGCAACTGGAAGAAAACCTCTAACCACGTGACCATGTTTACAGTCGTGGGCGAGCTCAGCCTAAACACCATGTGACAGAGTGCGGGCAAGTTAGGTGTAAGCCCCAAGGGACCTTGTGGTGTGTGACAAAGCCAGCTGGAGTCAGGAGGCTCCCCGGCTCAGCAGGGAGGGGGAAATCCTCAGACTGGGGAGGAATGATGCCTGGATGCCTCACCAGGCGTCAGCCCCAGGCCTGTCCCCGCATTCCGCAGGGAGAGAAAGAAAGCCCTCATTGTGCGGGTGAATGTCCCGTCTTTTCCAAGTGAACCGGGGCAGGCATTTCCCTGGCAGGGAGGTGGCCCAGCCAGGGCACGGGGAGCCACAAGCAGCTGCTTGTCTGCTCGCACAAGGGGCTCTTCTTCCAGGCTAGAGGCCCCCGAGAACCCTGGCTCGTCCTCGGGGCGGCCCCGATTCCAGTTCTGCGAGTTTCCTCTCCTGCGAAGGCGGAGGGCTTCCCGGGAGCGCCTCAGCCGGCGCACTCACCTGTCACATAGATGTCGTTGCCCAGCGCCACGATGCTATACCCCCCGCCCAGGTGGTCGGGGAACTCGGCCAGGTAGCGCCACTGGCCCGTCTGCGGGTTGTAGCAGTCGACGGTGACCAGCTCGTCGCAGTCCTGGTCGCAGCCGCCCACCAGCACCAGGATCTCGGCGAGGCCGGTGGAGGGGCGCGGACGCATGCGGGGGCACGGCCCGCGGTCGTGGCGGTCGTAGCGCGCCGCCTGGAAGTCGCGCGCCTCGCGCAGCAG
>NW_004955486.1:6028875-6037250 GCF_000276665.1 Chinchilla lanigera | reverse complement strand
CCGCGCCCGGTGCGCGCGCTCGCCTCCCCGCCTCGGCCGAGGCAGCCCCTGGACCTCGGGCTGAGTCACAGTCTCCCGCGCCAGCTCCATCTCCGCCCTCTCGGGGCTTCGGGCCGCCCACCGCCGACGCCGAGCGGGGGATGGCGGGTAGCAAGTGTGGGCTCAGGGATCGGGGCCTCGGGACCTACCCACCACCCGCCTGGGCGCGCGACTCCAGGGCCACCGCCTAGGCGCGCGACCCCCGCGCCCCGGGGCGGCGCGGAGCCTCTGCTCCTTATTGGAGT
Organism: Chinchilla lanigera; assembly: GCF_000276665.1. Classification (NCBI taxonomy): domain Eukaryota; kingdom Metazoa; phylum Chordata; class Mammalia; order Rodentia; family Chinchillidae; genus Chinchilla; species Chinchilla lanigera. Next base: position 6,036,966 of record NW_004955486.1, on the reverse strand, counting down.
TTCTCGGGTTTCAGGTTAACCCCTAGAGGCACAGATTTCAAAAAACAGGATTTGTGTGCTTCAGGACCGAAGCACCACTCTAAAGGCTTTCTTTCGGTGATGCTTGTTTCTTGGCGCGTTTGTAAGCCACCCGGGACCAGGAACGCGCTCCCCGTGTCTCCGCCTGAGTTTCCAGCTCAGCAGCACAGTCGTGAACGTTAGGCAGCTCCTCTCCGAGCCAGTCCCCTTCCACCTCCGCAACCTCCCTGCCCAGGCCAGGCGGGCTGCGGGGCGCTCGGGAGGGCGGCCCCCCGGAGGCACAAGGACGGCTCAAGGTCAGAACCACCGGGAGACAAAGTCGCAGTCCCTGGAAGGCTGGTGGGAGAAGGTGGGGAAGGGAAGCTCACCTATTGAGTTCCTATGGTTACAGTGCCCGCTCAAGCTAGCTGCAGGGAGAGAGAAAAGGCCCCTTCTTGAAACTGAGTGTCTGGGTTAGGGTGGGCTTCGCGCCGTTCAGGGAGGACCCTGATTCTCCTCCAGGCCTCTCGGTTCTTGCTCCCTGCCAGCGCCGCCATCCACCCCACCCGTGTCCTTTGTGAATGCAGGAGCTGTCCACGTGTGCCCGGGACCAGCCGGACCCCTGCAGTCCTTGCTCATGTCGTTCCTGGCTTCCAGCTAGGTCGGCCCCAGCCTTGGAGGAGACATTTTGTTTTTATTCTGTCTCTGGAAAGAGAGCTGGGGATCTGGCGTCCTTTTGCCCTGCGGATGCATGGGGTCCCCATTTCAGGGCCAGCTCGGCCTGCGGGGCCTAACCGGGACACGCGCAGGTACCCGGTGCGGCCCGTTGCCCATAGAAGGATCGCTCACGGCCACTACCCGCACCGCATTCCTGCCCGGCAGTCCGGCCAATGGCGATCGCGCACGGGCTTTGTGACACAGTCCCTGCAGCCCGGAAGTGGGACGTTCGCAGGAAGAGCGCCACGGCCCTCAGGATCACTCCTCCACCTTGCACAAGTCCAGGGTCTCCGTGACTAATGTTTCTGTAGCTGCGAATCGAGTATAGGTTTTTTTTTCGCCTTCCTGTTTTTTGTTCTTTTTTTTTGTTTTGTTTTTTTTTGTTTTTTTTTCTTCCAGACAAGGATCTCTTTTGCCCAGGCTGGTCTCCAATTCCTGGGCTCAAGCGATCCTCTTGCCTCAGCGTCCGGAGTACCTTGGCTTTTGTTTTTGCATTCCTGACATCAGGGGAGTTATTTGAACATTTTGTCAACCTGATTATGCAGCCTTGAAGAATAACGATAATACTGACAAGAATAAAGATGGAGTTATTTATTGGAAAGATGTGCATAGCCAGGCGTGGTGGCGCACGCCTGTAATCCCAGCACTCGGGAGGCTGAGGCAGGAGGATCCTTGCAAGTCCGAGACCAGCCTGGGCTACAAAGTGAGCTAATGGCCAGCCTGAAGTGCATAGTGAGACCCTGTCTCAAAAAGACAAAAAGAAAAAAAAAGAAGTTCATTTGTTATGTGATCCTATGCCTGGAAAAAAAGGTTGTGAAATTAAAATTTTCTCAAGGTGCGTGGTATTTTGTTGTTTTGTTTGTTTTGTTTTTGTTTTTCTGGTAATGGGCATTGAACTCAGAGATTCTATACCACTGAGCTATATTCCAGCCCTTTAAAAAAATGTGTGGGCTGGGGATTTAGTTCAGTGGCACAGCAGCTGCCTGGCAAGTGCAAGGTTGTGGGTTCAATTCCCGGTACTGGGGGGAAAAAAATTATTTATGCTCGGTGTGGTGGCGCATGCCTGTTATCCCAGCACTCGGGAGGCTGAGGCAGGAAGATCGTGGCAAGTTTGAGGCCAGCCTGGGCTACAAAATGAGCCCAAGGCCAGCCTGCACTGCATAGCGAGAACCTGTCTCAAAAAGACAAAAAATTTTTTGTTTATTATTATTGTTGTTGAGACAGGTTCTCTCTGTGTAGTTCAAACTGGCCTTGAGTTTGTGACAATCCTCCTGGCTTAACCCCCTAAGTGCTGGGATTGCAAGACAGCAATACTATGCCCACCCAGACTCCTTTTTATTTTGCTTTTTTGAGACAGGGTTTCACTTTGCAGTTCAGGCTGGTCTTGAGCTCACTTTGTAGCCCAGGCAGGCCTCAAACTCGCAATGATCCTCCTGCCTCAGCTTCCTGAGTGCTGGGATTACAGGTGTGAGCCACCACGGCCGGCTTCCTTTTTATTTTGAAACAAAGTCTTCATAAATTGCCAAGCAGGACTCAAAATTGTGATCCTCCTGCCTCAGCCTCCCTTGACACTGGGTTTACAGACCTGTACCACTGCACCTGACTAGGTAGTTAGCTTCTATTTTTGCTTGCCTGCATTTTCTCTCTGTATTAAACATTTATACATAATTTATACATAGCTGTACCCCTTGTACTGAACAAAGAATAGGTTGCGTGCCGTGGCTTGTTTTGTAATCTCAGCTAGTCTGGTGGCTGAGGCAGGGACAGCACATGTTTGAGGCCAGCCTGGGCAATTTAGTGAAACCCTGTCTCAAAAATTCAAAAAGGGGAAGGGATATAGCTCAGTGTTAAAACACCTCTAGGCGCAATCTCCAGTATGGATAAACAAAACAGAAAGAAAGAAAAAGAAAAGATAGGAAAGAAGCTGGACATGGTGGCACATGCCTGTAATCTCAGCACTCGGGAAGCTGAGGCAGGGGGATCGTTGCAAGTTTGAGAGTAGCCTGGGCTACAAAGTGAGCTCACGGCCAGCCTGAACTGCAGAGCGAGACCCTGTCTTAAAAAAGACCAAAAAAAAAGAAAAAAAGAAAAAAAAAAGAAAAGATCAAAATGCAAAGGAGACTCCAGGGCTGGGGATAGGACTTAGGGTACAGCCCTGGCCAACCACAAGCCAGGCTGGGTTCCATCCTCAGCGTGGCATATTGCTGATACCCTGACCCCCGATAAACGGGCACACGTCTGAAAGCAGGTGTGCGTGGCTCAGTCCATGCAGGAATGTGGCCAGAACAGCAAGGCGGCGGCATTAGACCCGTCAGCTGTGCTTGGAATTCTGAAGGCTCACTCACCCCAGGCAAGATCTTTCTTTCCTCTTCGCCCTCATTAGCCTCATGAGTTCAGTGCAGGAATGGGAGAAATGTGTTTATTCTGTGGGACAACATGATCGTCACAGGCCTACTGTATAAATTACAGAAAGCTGCAACCAAACTATATTAACTAAGGTGATTTAAACTCCTGGGTCATCCAACACCTTGGTATGGTAGAAACTATTGTTTGGTGAAAAGATGTTAAAACTGCCAAGCCAAGCAAGCTGGCATGGTGGCACACACTTGTAGTCCCAGCACTCGGGAGGCTGAGGCAGGATTGCCCTTAGTTTGAGGTCAGCCTGGGCTACATAAGCAAATTCAATAGGGCTGGGGATTTAGCTCAGCAGCATAGCGCCTGCCCAGCAAGTTCGAGGTCCTGAGTTCGATCCCTATACCAAAAAAATAAACAAACAAACAAGAAACATAAACAAATTCAAGGCCAGGCTGAACTACATAGGTCTCAAAAAAACAAAACAAAACCAAAATTTATTTGTTTTTGTTTTTTTTTTTTTGTCTTTTTGAGACAAGGTCTCACTATGCAGTTCAGGTGGCTTTGAGTTTACTTTGTAGCCCAGGCTGGTCTCAAACTTGCAACAATCCTCCTGCCTCAGCCTCCCAATTGGTGGGATTACAGGCATGTGTCACCATGCTTGGCATATATATATTTTTAAAAAGTATTAGTGGTGTTTTTTGTTTTTTCTGGTATTAGGAATCAAACTCAGGACCTTGTTCTTACCAGGCAGGTACATGTGCTGCTGAGCTATATCCCTGGCCATGCAAACCCTGCCAAACAGTAGTTTGTGGGAAAATGTTTGTGTTTATTGATAAATTTCAATCATGACAATTCTAAAAGTTCACCTCTTCTAAAGTAAACTTTCCTTAAGTAACTTTTTTATTGTCTTGTTTTGATTTTTTTTTTTTTTTTTTGGTCTTTTTGAGACAGGGTCTCACTATGAAGTTCAGGCTGGCCTTGAGCTCACTTTATAGCCCAGGCTGGGCTGGAACTCACATTGATCTTCCTGCCTCAGCCTCCTGAGTGCTGGGATTATAGGTGTGTGCCACCATGCCTGGCTAAAAGACCTTTTTGTTTATGATCCTGTGATTGAATAATGTGATTTAACAAATAGTACCAAGCTAGGTGAGGTGGCACAGGCCTACAATCCCAGGATTTAGGAGGCAGAGGCAGGAAGACAACCAGGAATTCAGGGCCAACTTGGGATACATAGTGAGACCCTATCTCAAAAAAGTAAAAAAAAAGGCCGAGCATGGTGCTGCAGGACTGTAATCCTGGCACTCGGAAGGCTGAGTCAGGAGGATCATTGCAAGTTAGAGACTACCTTGGCCTACAAAGTGAGCTCAAAGCTGGCCTGAACTGCATAGCGAGACCCTGTCTTAAAAAGACAAAAAAAAAAAAAAAAGTACCAATCACTTAATGTGGGTATTTTTGTTTCTTTTTCAAGGTAGGGTCTTGTTATATGGCCCAGGCTGGTCTCACACTAATAGCACAATCCTGTCTCGGCCTCCCAAGTGCCGGGCTTACAGGCCTGAGCCACCACACTTGGCATTTTAATTTCGGATTTGAATTCTGACTTTAGGCAAACAGGACTAGAGGTAACTAAGACTTTTTCCCGCAAAACTGAGATTGAATCCAGGGCCTTTGCCTTGAGCTACATCCCCAGCTCTTTTTTTTATCTTTTTTATTTTAAGGCAGGGTTTTGTTAAGTTGCTAGTTGCCCAGTTTGGGCTTGAATTTGTGATCTTCCTGCTTCAGCCTCCCAGAGTGCTGGGATTATAGACATGCACCATCATGCCAGGCTCCTTCCTATATTTTTAAAAATTCATATGCTGGGTGTGGTGGTGCACGCCTATAATCCCAGCACTCAGAAGGCTGAGGCAGGAGGATCGTTGTGAGTTTGAGGCCAGCCTGGGTTACAAAGTGAGCTCAAGGCCAGCCTGAACTGCATAGTGAGACCTTGTCTCAAAAAGACCAAAAAAATAAAAAATAAAAACAAATAAATAAATAAATAAATAAATAAATAAACAAACCAGCAGACAGAACACAGAGGGGAAAGCATCTTGGACTTCCTCTTTCTCCTTGACATTGTTTATCCCTACATCAGGTGGCCTTCAGTGTAAAAGCTACACTGAGAAAAGTGATCAAACCGGAGTTGGCGTATAACCAACTCTGAATAATGGTAAAGGGCCGCTGTGGCACAGGTCTGCATGCCAGGTACTCCAGAGCCTGGGGCAGCGGGGCGGCAGACTCTAGGCCAATTTGGGCAATTTACTCATTTACTGTTTTTTTTTTTTTGAGACAGGGTTTTGCTATGCACCTCTGCCTTGAATTAGCAGAGACCCTCTTGCCTCAGCCTCCTGAGTGTTGGTATTACAGACGTGAGCCAACACGCACTCCCCCCTGGGGAAATTCAGGAAGATCCTGTTCCAAACAGTAAGGATTGGGGTGTAGTTTGGTGGTAGAGCACCCTGGATTCAAACCATTTAATTGTCCAAATGCCCCTGTGTCCAGGATGGTGTGAATTTCAAGGTGGAAATTGTCGTCTTTGCCTTTGTTGAAACAGGACAGCCACATAAAGTCCCTACTGCACACACTGTGACTGACAGGGACCGCCAGAAGAGGAACCCAAGCTGCAGCACCCACACTGGGCTGCTTTCTCTTTCTCAGCGGGCAGCTTGGTGCAGGTTGTAGGCTCCTGTCTCCAAGAGGGTCAGTCTTTCACCCCTGGCCACACCAATGGCCATGTAGAAGAGTCTGCCTTTTCCAGCTGCAGGAGGGAAAGGCAGGAGGAGTCTGAAGCCTGTATTTTTTTTTTTTGTCTTTTTGAGACAGGGTCTCACTATGCAGTTCAGGCTGGCCTTGAGCTCACTTGTAGCCCAGAATGGTCTTGAACTTGCAATGATCCTCCTGCCTCAGTCTCCCGAGTGCTGGGATTACAGGCATACACCACCATGCCCATTTTTTTTTTTAATATGTTTTTATTTTGAGATAGAGTCTCACTAAGTTGATAAGTTGCCCAGGATGAGCTCAAACTTGCAATTCTCCTGCCTCAGCCTCCCAGAATGCTGGGTTTATAGGTGTGCACCACCACTATGCCCAGTTTGAGGTGTTCTTTAACATTATACAGCCAGGTGTGGTGGTGCATACCTGTTAATCCCAGCACTTGGGAGGTTGAGGCAGAAGGATCGTTGTGCGTTTGAGGCCAGCCTGGGCTACAAAGTGAGCTCAAGGCCAGCCTGAACTGCATAGCGAGACTCTGTCTCAAAAAGACAAAACAAAAAAAAAAATATATGTATGTAAACAAGATGCTGTATGTAAAAACATTTAATCCATATTTGCTATTTTTTATATCCTAGCAGAATAAAGCAGAACCGAAGAAATTCACTTCTCTGGGTTTGTGTTTTTTTTTTTTTTTGGTACCAGGAATCAAACTCAGGACCTGGTGCTTGCCAGGCAGGCGCTTGTGCTGCTAGCTATATCCCCAGCCCTATACTTCCCTGTATATGGCTGGTTCTATTCTGCTCCACAGAAAAAGCTGGCAACACAGTTAAGAAACTATTGACTTTGATTATCTGCACACATACATTCATCCAGTATTTAAGGTATTAAAAGTTAAAAACAGTATGATTTTGAGGAATTTTCATTTTTCCCTCATCCTTTGGAAATAGAAGTGAGCTAGGTGGTATGGAAAGTAACCACGGAAGGCAGGAAGAATTCGTAAGAAAATCTCCTTTTAGCCAAGTGTGATGGTGCACAGCTGTAATAACAGCGCTAGAGAGGCTGAGGCAGGATGATGTGAATTCAAGGCCAGTGTGGACTACATATCCAGACCTGTTTCAAAAAATGAAAAAAAAAAAAAAGAGAGTCGTGTGTGTGTGTGTGTGTGTGTGTCTTTTTGAGACAGGGTCTTGCTGTGCAGTTCAGGCCGGCCTTGAGCTCACTTATGTAGCCCAGGCGGGCCTGGAACTTGCAACGATCCTCCTGCCTCTGGAATGCTAGGACTACAGGTGTGCACCGGAAGAACCATTTTAAATCCTTTTTTTTTGGTAGTGTTGGGTAAGAACCCAGGGCCTTGTGCATGCTAAGCAGGTGCTCTGTCGTTGATCTATATCCCCAACCCAAGAATGTACCAAAAATTTTAGCAGAAACATTAGGAAATTACTCTGAGAATAGTGTCAGGTCATACCCACACCCAGACTCCAGCTCCACGGTGGAAAGGGGAGTAGCAAGCTCTCCTGAATGCCCCCCCAAATGAACACAGTGTAGTCTTGCAATTTAGGGAGGTGAAGCTATATTTGGTAACTCAATTAAAATAACTACATTCTCGTGTTATTACTGGGAAACCAGGGAATTCGCAGTATCTTTAACTTGTCACAACTTGTGCTCACGTGGGCCTCTCCCCTCCTCTTCCCTGAGCGTTTACAATCATTCTCAGAATTACCATTCGAAACAGATAGAATTTTTTTTTCTTTAAAGCACAAAGCAAAGACTCATAAATCCAAGGCCCTGGCTAATGCGCTGAGTTACCCAAGGAATTCTAGATCCACTTCCTGGAGGCAAGCAGGAAGGCCGCCTGCAAAACAGACTAGACACACAGAGAAAACCAACCTTATTCCCCTTAGCTACGCTGCACTACTGAGCATGGGATGAGGACGTGTTATTTAGTGGTACCTGGGATTGAACCCAGGGCCTTCATGTTGAGCTGCATCGTCAGCCGTTTTTATTTATTTATTTTTGAGCATCTAGAATTGAACTCAGGACCTTGCGCTTGCCAGGCAAGTGCTGTGCCGCTGAACTCTATCCCCTTGGTCTTGCTATGTAGTACAGGCTGGTCTTGAACTTGTTCATGCAGCCCAAGCTGACCTTGAACTCAAGGCGATCCTCCTGCTTCAGCTTCCCCAGTGCTGGGATTACAGCGTGCGTGCCACCACACCCAGCGTGTCCACCATTTTTAAAAAGCTGAAGCCACGCATGCTGGAGTACCAAAAAGCAAAGAAA
>NW_004955486.1:6025027-6028145 GCF_000276665.1 Chinchilla lanigera | reverse complement strand
AACTTGCAAGGATCCTCCTGCCTCAGCCTCCCAAGTGCTGGGATTACAGGCATGCACCACCACGCCCGGCTCCTCTATGTGTTTCAATCATAATAATGTCCACGGTTCTTCCAAAGGGCTTAAATTTCTAGGGGAAGTTGAAAGTAAGACAACAAAGGCCTTTTCTGCTGGACACTTAAAAATCTCAGCTCTCTGGGAGGTTGAGGCAGGAGGATTCCCAGTTTGATCCCAGCATGAAATTTTAGACTCTAGTTTAAAATAAGAAAATAAAAAGGGCTGGGTGTAGCTCAGAGTAAAGGTCCTGGGTTCAATCTCCAGTATTCCAAAAACAAATATCCACAAGAAAGAAAATTTTTAAAGGCTCTTCCCCATTACTGTTGCGCCAGGAACAAAAAATAACACTCAGTATAGGTCATATCCAAGTACTAAGAACTTATTTATTTTTTTGAGACAAGGTCTTGCTATGTAGTTCAGGCTGGCCATGAACTTGGTTGTGTAGCCCAGGCTGGCCTCCCAACTCACAGTGATCCTCCTGCCTCAGCCTCTCCGGTACTGGGATTACAGGTGTGCACCACCATGCTGGGCAAATTACTGTCTCTTGAAGACAGATGTGTGAGACCCCAGGTTCAATCTTCAGTGTTGCAAAATAAAACAAAAATTATTGAATACTATTATACTTTATGTAGGAGTTTGAATTTTATTTTTTTCTGGTGCTGGGGTTCAAGCCCAGAGCAAGTCCGGTACCACTAAGCTACTGTCTCCTTTTGGGTTGTTTTTATTTTGGCTTTTTGAGACAGGTCACAATATATAGTTTCGGCTGATCTTGCACTCACTATGTAACCCAGGCTGGCCTTGAATTTTAGGGGCTCCTCCTGCCTCAGCCTCCCAAGTAATGAGATTATGAGGTATGCACTACCGTGCCAGGTTTCAAAGCCCTTTTTAAAACTCAATCTAAACAATTTGCTTAGGAAGAGCCTGGACATGGGCATCTAGGTAATGTCAGGACTGCTGCCCAGGCCACAAGCATCAGATAACATTCTAATTTTTTGGTTAAGTCACAGAAGTTGCTCATGAAATCCAGACAGGCTGAGGCCACACTCTGTTTTTATCTTAGTTGTTTTATCTGCCTATTATCTCATACAGCACCTCAATTTATCACCTCGGGGGAGCCATCTGGTGGGTTTTGATATGGCACAAATAATAAAACAACTATTTATTGAGCCAAGCATTATGCTATAAATTTTATTGTCCTGGGCTACAACCCCAGCCCCCGACTCACCTTTTACGTTTTGAGACAGGGACTCCAAGTAAGTCGAGAAAGTGCCCAGGCTGGGCTGGAACTTTCGATCCTCCCGCCTCAGCCTCCCAGAGTGTTGGACCACAGGCATGCCCCAACCGCGGTGCCTGCCTTGAGAAGCATTTCTAAGATAAACCCAGTTCCTTAATCACAACAGTTTCCATCTGAGTCATTTTAAGCACCGAACTAGCCTCGGCGGCGACTGGCCTGCCCCGAACTCCCTCCCAGTCCCATGGCTTCCAGCACGCTGAAGAGTCCAGCTTCAGATCTGCATTTACAAACGCTGGTGGGTCCCTTTCAGGTTTCTCTGTCGCTGAAGCTACCAAGCATGACGCTGTTGAATAATCTGCTTGGTTTGTGAGACGGAAACCGACTGGGTTCCGTGCAGTCACTTTCCCTTCCACAGGACTGCAGGGGGAACGCCAGGCCTCTCTAGGCCACTCGTCTCGGCAGTGACTAACCAGCAATCTTCACCCTCCGGAGTTGCAAAGCCCTCCGCGGTCCGCCCCGCAGCACCGCCCGCTCCACCTACGCAGCGCGGGCGACGCCGGTACCCACCGTGGCCACCCGGTCCGCGGACTCCGGGGGCGCAGCCGCAGGACGCGCAGCGGAACCCACGGCGGCCCGGGTCGCCAGGGGGGACACGAGCCAGCACGGGCGGGCAGCTTGACGGCGCCAACGTGGTGGAGGACGCCTGTAATCCCCACAGTAGGAGGCTGAGGCAGGAGGATCAAGTGTGAGCCCAGCCAGGCGATCTAGTGAGTTAGCCAGACCCTGTCTCAAAAAAACCCACAAAGAGCTGGGCAGCCAGGTCAGAGCGAGGGCCCCGGCTCGTTCCCCAGCGCCACACACGCCCAAGGGGCCGAGCAGGCAGGCAGGGGCCCTCCGGGCTTTCGCGGCGTCCACCTCGCTCCAGCAGGGGACCCGGCAGAGCACCCGCGGAGGCGAACCAGCGCGCTCCGCCCTCGGGACTTCAGCAACTGGACCCCCATCTCCCCCGCGCTGCCGGGACCCCAGCGCCACAAAGGCGCACCCCAAGCAGCGCAGCAAAAAAGAGGCAGCAGCCGCCGCCCCCCGAGACCCCACCCCGCGCCTCACCGCCCCCACGCGCGCCAAAGCTGAGGCACCGCCCCTCCCCCCACGGCCGAGCTGACGCGAGCCCCCGCACCTCCCCCGCTCGGCGGTCGCGCGTCCACGAGGCCCCGCCCCGCCCCCGCGGCTGCCGCAAAGCCCCATGGGGCTCGGAGTCCTGTGGCTGTTTCTGTGCGCCGCTGGACTGGGCCTGGGACTACAACTCCCAGAATCCTCCGCGCCGGCTACGCCACGCCCCTCACCGCGGGGGCCAGGCGTCCTGAACTACATTTCCCGACAGCGCTCGCGGCACTCCCGCCCTCCCTCCCGAGACACGAGCCGAACTGGGCGTCAGGTCGGGGAGCCGGTCGGGTTCCCGCTCGCCGCCGCCACCGCCTCCCGCAGAGCCTCTCCCGCCTCTCCACCGCGCCGGCCGCGAGAGCTGCATCGCTCACTCTGCTCGGCTGTAGAGCCGCCAGGTCCGGAGCACCGAGCGCCACACGCGACCAACCGAGTCCCTCGTCACCTCACGCTGAGGCGACCCCTCCCGGGTCCGCCCTCGCCCCGCGCGGCCGCCGAAGCCCCGGTCCGGAGGGGCCCCGCGCCCCATCCCGGCCCCTGTACTCCCGCAGCCTCCGTCCTCCGCCCGAACATGGACTCCGACTCCTGCGCCGCCGCCTTCCACCCGGAGGTGAGTCCGAGCTGCGCCCGGCCGCCCCGGCCTCCGCGCTCGACCCCCGCGTCCCCTCG
>NW_004955486.1:6017527-6024342 GCF_000276665.1 Chinchilla lanigera | reverse complement strand
CCCCCACCCCCGGGCGCCGGGCGGCCGTCCGGTCCCGGAGAAGTTAGTTGTGCCCGAGCGGCGGGCGGGTGCGGCCCTCGCGTTCGTCCGCGCGGGAAGGGCCGGGCGGGAGCGAGTTGAGCGTGTGTGGGAAGAATGTGGCGTTTTCCGAGGAGAAGTGAGGGGCTCCTGTCCGCGCCTCGCTGCTCTCCCCGCCCCTCTGCCGGGGAACCGCCCCGGAGCCGGCGTCCTCCTTCCCCGGCGGCCCGCGGCCGCACCGACGGGGGCTCCCGGTGAGGGGCGCGATGCGGAGCGGCGGGGCAGCGCGGGCCGCCGGGGCCCCTCCTCCCGGGGAGGAAGCCCGGGTCCTCGCGGCGTTCCCGCCTCGAGTGGGCAGGGTCGGGGGGCTCCGGGGCTGGAACCTCCCGCCTGCGTCTGAAACGTGCGGCCGGCTTCCCTAGTTCATTGCGAGCCTGGCACCCCGACTCTCAGGAGTGGAGGGGCCCCCTGAGCCCCCAGACTGGGTCCTCCCCGCCCCTGGCTGGGCAGCAGTCAGATCGGGAGAGCTAGGAAGATACGCCTTGATTTTTGAAATGACTTAAAATACTTCAGTTACAGATCCAGCTGAGTGTAGTTTCCAAGTGGAAAATCTGGCGAAAACCCTAGTTAGTCCTGATAGGCGTGCAGGGATCAGTAGATAAGGTCAGAGAATGCCACATGAGCCTCAACAGGTAGACTTTTGTGCAGGCTTTTATCTCCTGTCCAGTTTCCCAGTGTTCTTGGCACAAAATCCTACTACTCCTCTTGCAGCTTTATGAAAAGTGTTATTTTTTGACCCGAACTGAGCTTATCTTGTTTCTAGGCTGTAAATCCAGCAGCCCGGGCTTTGAGTGGCTGACAGTTAAAAAAGCTCAGCTCTGCTGTTTGTGGGTCCCTGGTAGGAGCCTCTCCTTGGCTCACTCCCTTCTCTCCCCCTCACAGGAGTACTCCCCCAGCTACAAGAGGCGCAGGACAGTGGAGGACTTCAACAAGTTCTGCACCTTCGTCCTGGCCTATGCTGGCTACATTCCGTACCCGAAGGAGGTAATGCCCCACCGATGTGGAGGGTGCCTGGTGGGGCGGGAGGCGCGGCGGGGGGGGGGGGGGAGCAGCGGGCGGGCCGAGGATGACCTCAGGCTGTCGTCTGGCAGGAATCTGGTCCTGGGGAACTGAGGGCAGCTGAGGCTCGGATAGAAAGTACAGACTTGTGTAGACGATGTAACAAACTTTCAGAATTTATTTGCAAATGATATGTTTGGTATTTGTCTGCTCTTAGCAATGGCCAGTGCTTACTGTGGCCAGACGTTGTTCTGGGTCCTCACAGCCATAGGAAATAGCTATTTTCTTCCCAAAGATGAGGCCATCTGAGGCACAGGAAGGGAACTACCATGCCCTGGGGCTGGGGGCCATCATCCCCTGCTCTCTGGTCCTGTGGTTTAGAGCATCACTGGGTCTTCAAGGACTTGTGCCCTACGCCCTATGTGAATGGAGAGATTTGGTTTTTTCCTGAGAAATGGAGTATGGGTCAGAGCTGCTGTGGGGCTCAAACTTCAGAGTTCTTGTTCCTCTCATTGAGGTACAGATAGAAGAATACATTGCTTCTGGAAGCAAGTTCCTGGCACTGTTTTATTGTTTCCCCTTGCCCTATAGGTAGGTGGTGCCTGCTTGCTGCCGGGTAGAATGTTGCTGTTTGTAAAAAACATGCTTGACGGATCCAAAGAACCAAGAGTTTAGTTTTTTATTTTATTTAAAAAAATTTTTTATTTATTTATTTTTTTAAGAGCTAGAATTTAGCTTGCTGCTTTGGGGCGGTAATGACGTTTGACTTACCAATATTTGGGATATTTTTAGGTATTTTTAAATAGGAAATGCTCAACTTACATTCAGTTAATTAAAAAAAATGTGTCTGGCAAGGGCAGGGAAGGGGAGAAACTTCACAGTGAGGGAAAAACGAGAGGCTACGAGAGGATGTCTGCAGCAGGCCTTTCCTGGCTTTTTTGTTTGTTTTGGGCAGCATCTTCTGTAGCCCAGTCTGTTCTTAAACTTGTAGCAGTTCTCCTGCCTCAGCCTTGGGAGTGCTGGGGTGACAGGCGTGCACCACCATGCCCTGCTGGGATATATTTTTTGCATGTGAAGGCTGGAACTGGAACCCAGTGCTTCCTGTATGCCAGGGAAGTATCCTGCTGGGCTACCCCAGCTCCTGTCCTGGGGTACTGACAGCAGCAGCTGGGCCCAGGGTTCCTCTGTGGCTGTGTTGCCTTAAACCGCTGGTCCTCAGTGTGGTTCAGGGCTGTGCTACACTGCATGTCGGTGGAGTCTGGTCCTGGTGGGTTGGGCCAGGGAAGCTCTGCCTGGGCTGGCTTTTGTCACTGGGCCTGTCCGGAGTAACTAGAACCTGTCCCTGTGCCCTGGCCCTTTCAGGAACTTCCTCTGAGGAGCAGCCCCAGTCCTGCCAACAGCACCGCTGGCACCATCGATAGCGACGGCTGGGACGCGGGCTACACCGATATCGCGTCCTCCGTGCCCCTGCCAGTATCTGACCGGTGCTTTAGCCATCTGCAGCCCACTCTCCTGCAGCGTGCGAAGCCCAGCAATTTCCTGCTGGACAGAAAGAAGCTAGATAAGCTGAAGAAGAAGAAGAAGAGGAAGCGCAGGGACAGCGATGCGGCAGCGAAGGAGGGCTACAGAGGGGGCTTGCTGAAGCTGGAGGCTGCAGATCCCTACTCGGAGACCCCCACAAGCCCCGCCCTGCAGGATCTGCCCCAGGCCCCCGGCGACCCCTGCTCGGGCTGGGACTCCGACACTCCCTCGAGTGGCTCTTGTGCTACCACCGTGTCACCCGATCAGGTCAAAGAGATAAAAACTGAAGGCAAACGGACTATCGTCCGGCAGGGCAAGCAGGTGGTGTTCCGGGATGAGGACAGCACCGGCAACGACGAGGACATCATGGTGGACTCAGGTCGGTGGCCTGGCAGGTTGGAGACCGCCGGCTGGGGGTGGGAGAGGATTGTTCAGTGTCTTGTCTTGGGGTCGGAGGCCAGGCCCTGCCTGGGACGGGAAGGGAGGGCAAAGTGCAGGAGGGGTGCCAGGTGCTCAGGAAGGGGCTCGTGGCTGCAAGGGACAGTGGGTTCTAGGCCAGGGCAGAGGGTGTAAGAGCCAAGGTGTTCATAATTGGCAGGGGGTGGGTGGGTGGCACCTGATCATTGCAGTCTGTGGCACACTTGACATTCGGAGTATTGGCGTTGGGGACAGTGGAATGGATTTTCAGACAGGGTTTTGCCAAGTTACCTAGGCTGGGTTCAAACTTGAAATCCTCCTGCTTCACCCTCAGATGTGCAGCAGCTTCCTGGCTTCCCCTCTTCTTAATGTGTTCTTCTCTTTATAGATGACGATTCCTGGGACCTAGTGACCTGCTTCTGCATGAAGCCATTTGCAGGCCGCCCCATGATAGAGTGTAATGAGTGCCACACCTGGATTCACCTGTCCTGTGCGAAGATCCGAAAGTCCAATGTTCCGGAAGTGTTTGTCTGCCAGAAGTGCCGGGACTCCAAGTTTGACATCCGCCGCTCCAACCGCTCCCGCATGGGCTCCCGGAAGCTGTTTCTGGACTGACTGCGGGTGGCGGGAGACGCCGGGCAGGGGGACGAAAGGGGCGGGCTCTGTGGCCCTCCCTCAGTTAGCACAGAACTCCTAGCTCGGTGTGGGCAGATCTCTCATTCAGGTGCCTAAGCAGAGGACAGGCTGTCCCAGGTAGAAACTGTATATAGCCAGCGAGCGGAAAGCCTTCGTCAGCCCAGGCTGCTGCCAGAGTTGTGTTCCTGGCAGCAGCGGCAGTGGACCAAACACCCAAGCGCAGTGGCCTGGTTTAGCCGAAGGTGAGGGTGTGTGGTCCTGAAAGTTTCCCTGTCATTGTTAGCAATTCCCACTGTTTGGAAGAGTGCCAGCTGTTACTCCTGCTTCTGCGGTGCTGGGGAGAGGAGCGGCTTGGTGTCCCCAGCCTGCAGATGAACAGCCATATGTGTGTCTGTTTCCTGCGTGTCAGTCTCACCTAAGTGTCTGTGCAGCCGCCGTCGAAGTCGCCCCTTGCTTTCTTTGTGGTCCACTATCTGCCTGTCTTGGCCACACCTGTGGAGCCCAGGAGCTGCTGTGGGGTTGGGGTGGCGGGTGAGCTGGTGTGAATCTTTAGTTTCCCCTGTTAGTTAAAAGGGACAGTGTGTGGCCACCTCTCTGTGGTTGGTTGGAGGTCAAGGTGGCCTGTGTTCATAACTCAGTTTCCCGTTTTGCACGATGTATAAACCTGTCTTTTTGCACGACACAGCCAAAGCATTGGCCGATCCCTTGCTGGGTGCCCTTTCTCTAGTTGGTGTTCAAGGTCCTAGGGGCCCAGATGAGCGTCTCTTCTCTCACCCAGTCCGGTAGCACACGTAGCATTCCTTAGGAAGTGGGTGGTGGCCTGCAGTAACCAGTGGAACATTCATGAGCTGGCCTGCTGCTCCATGGCCAAGGTTAGGACTGCAGTCCTGCTCTTGGTGGGGATCGGTGGGAATGGGTGTGAGTGGGTGGCTGGAGCTGTCACTTAGGCCTTCAGGGTTGCTCCGGAGGCCCCCAGGCCAGCTGTGGAGGATGTGGACTGCAGGGCAGCCCTGCAGTGCACCCAGGGGCGGTGGTTCTGGAGCAGGGCAGAGAGGGAGGGGTCGGCTTTCTCTGGGTTGGCAGTGCGAGCCAGCGGCTCACAGGTTCTTAAGGCTGCCGCAGAGAGGTGGGTGAGTGTGCCCAGCGGTTTTTCTGGGGTGTGGAAAGGCGGCGTGCTCAGGTTAGCGTTTCCTTATTCATAGCCAGGTGGGGTCTGCGCTCTGTGTGGCTCCTTTGTGCGCAGGCGCCAGCCGTTCTCCCCTCTGCAGCACCAACGGGCTGAGCTGTCATTGGTCTTACCAGAGAGCCCGGTTTTTTGTCCTGGTGTCCTGGACACTTGTCCAGTCTCCTTAGTTTTTAAAAATCTTGTTTAAAGTATGAAAGTGGAGATGGCTTCTGAGACTCAGCTTATGGTGACGGTCCTGAAGGAGAATTCCGCTGTGGAGAAAAGCAGCTGGCTTAGAGACATCCTTGTCCCGGGGCTGTGGCTGGCCTTTGCCTGGGGCAGACAGCAGGGCAGGTCGGGGAGGAGTTTGCCAAAGATCTGCCCGCTACAATACCTTTCCAGTCTGCACCGTGAGAAAAACCAAAGTTGCAAAGTGCGTTTCTTCCTTTTTAGAATTCCACGAGATTTTAAAAGTGTTTAAGAATTCACGCGATTTTTAGAGCGGAACTGCCGACCCTGGTGATTGTTCTGTGCCCTGGAAGGTTTTAAGCTGCCTCTGGAACACGTCCGATACTCATCTCAATCTCTGTCCCTTGAGTTGGTTTTGTTCTTTCACACATCTGTTCCCGGGAGTGTTCGGTGTGCCAGGCACCTCGGTTTCGGGTTGGATTGAGCTGGGCGGAGGCCATCAGCTTCTTTATGCAAATTAGGCATGACCCATGGTCTAGGGGCTGCTGGTTGGCGGCGGAGGGAGGGAGGCCGTCACCCTGAGTTAGCCCCTCCTATTGGCTTCAGCCAGGCTGGACACTCGCCATCGTTTACATGGTTCTGTGTAATTATAAAGTTTATGTGTATAAAGCGAGGTGTTTCTGTGAAACTGTATATTTTGTAAATAAAGATATTGCTACTTTGAGGGGTCTGGTCTGGCTTCAGGTGTGTGTGCCCTGTGCCCCCATACCAGGTTCGCAGGAAGAACTGCAGGCAGAAAGGAGAGCTGGGGTGTGTGTGTGGGGCGGGATGACTGCACCCCAGTGCACCCTGCTCACGAGCTCTGCAGAAGCGAGCTGCAGCATGAGCAGACTGGAAAAGCTCTCGGGGCCGGGGATAGAACTCGGCGGCACAAGCGCCTCGGCGGCAAGCGCAGGGTCCCGAGTTCGATTCTCAGTAACAAGCTCAGTGTCCTGGGCACATGAGGGCTGAGCAGAAGCCCCGGGGAGGGCGCGTCCGCCCGGAAAGCCGCAGCCTCCGGGGCTCGCAAGCGCGGTGCACAGCCCAGGGACACCTTCGGGCAGGGCGTCGCTCCGGTGCCCGCTGGCCGCTGGGCTCCGGCTCGGGATGTGGAAGGCGCTGGCCTCGCACTCCGATCCTCCCCGCGGCTGCCCAGAGTGCTGAGGTCACAGGTGTGCGCAGCGAGGCCCGCGGGACTCCCCAGTGACGTCAGGGGGGCCCTCGCCAACCCCCCGCTCTGAGGAGCGAGTCTTGGGGGGAACCGCAGCCAGGAGACCGCAGCCTTTAGCGAGCTGGGGTGAAGCCTGGAGCCCGCTGACTCGGGACGCGTGTCACCAGGGCAACGGGGGCTGCGGGGGCCGCGGGGGCCGCGGGGCCGAAGCACGGATGCGTTTTCCAGAAATTTCCGTGACAAAGCGAGCTTCCTGAGGGCTGAGGCCATAAGTCGGCCGTGAGGGAAAAGCAGCTTCTGGAGACCCGCAGGCCTACGCACTCGTTGTAGGCTGCAGGGAGGAAAGGCAGCGCCAAAGAATGGCTGCCACGGGCAACCACGAGCCCGCTTAACCCTGTGCGCATGCGCGCGCATGCGCACAAGACCCGCCTGTTCCTCCGCTGTAGGTTCTTGGCCGTGCGTACCCCCGTGTGCCATCTTCCTTGCTTTTCGCAACCTTTGACAGCCCAGCCAACTAATCTAGGACCTGGGGTGTTAGCTATCTCCTACTGTCTTAGTCCATTCAAGCTGTTATTTTTAAAAGTACCATAAACTGAGTGG
>NW_004955486.1:6012556-6017427 GCF_000276665.1 Chinchilla lanigera | reverse complement strand
TGCGGCTCCCTGCAGGGCGCAGCGCCCGCGGGCGGGCGGCCGGCCGGCGCCTTCGTCCTCCCCTGCGCCCTTTCAGATGGTTTTTCTGGAGTCAGACATCCAGGTAGAAAAGCGCGTGCCGCAGCCCGCGGCACCGGGAGGCCCCGGCTTTCACCCCCTCGTCCGCCCTCCTCCGCTGCCCGCAGGGCTGCAGCCCGCCCCCGTGAGAGCCGGAGTCTGGCCGCGCCTTCTCTCCCTGGCTCCCCGTGATGTTTGTGAGGGGCCTCCTTGCCAGTGTGGCAGGGGGCATTCCTTTTCACGGCCGCATAGTCTTCCATGAATGCACGTGCGAGAGTTTGGCTCTCTACAGGTGGCAGTGGCGAGGCAGTTTGTAAGAACCGCTCCCCGAGCGTGCATCTATCTCTCTGCTTCTGCTGAGCATGCGCCGGGGTACGAGGGCCTCCCCTCCATTCTCTGTTGAAGACTTCCGTCCCCACTGACCCTTATGACACCAAGTCCAGCGGTCTGACCCTGTCAGGTTTTCTTTTGTGGTGCTGGAGATCAAACCCACAGGTGCTCTGCCACTGAGCTACCTCCCGGCCCCTTTTCACTGAACTTTTAAAATTTTGAGACAGGGTCTGGCTGTCCAGGCAGGACTTGAACTTGGGATCCTCCTGCTTCAGCCTCCCACAGCGCCGGGATTGCAGCTGTGCACCACCATCGTTTGAGCCCGCTGCTCTCTTGTCCTGCTCTGAGTCGACACATCGTGGTCCTCTTTGTCACAGATGTTCCTTTTCAGGCTCCTTTTGCCAGATGCCCCCTGTTTCCCACTCTCGATTTTATTACCCCTGGGCCTCGGGATTGAACCCACGGCCTTCATACCGAGCTTTATCCCTAGCCCTTTTGAAATTTTAAAATTTTGAGACAAGGTCTCTGTAAGCTGCAGGTGGGGCTTGAACTTGCCATCCTGCCGCCTCAGCCTCCCAGGGTGCTGGGCTAACAGATTCACGCCACCATGCCAGCAGGAAACTGCTTCCTGTTGGGTGTGGTGGCTGCAGGGCCCACAGGCGAACCTCGCTGCCGGGCTTTCGGAACACTCCCAAGGCCCTGAGCCAGGTGATCCCGAGCTTGCTCACGCTGCCCAGTCAGATAGACACTGCCAACCCCCGGCGCCTCAGCTCTGCGGCCCCTCTCCCATTCCCTCCAGTGTCTGCTCAGATATCACCTCTTAGCTCAGCACAGTGGTGCCTGTCTGTCCTCTCAGCTCCTTAGGAGGCTGAGGCGGGAGGAGTGCAAGTTGGAGGCAGCCTGGTGAGTCCCTGCCTCAAAGCAAAACACTAAGAAAGGGCTGAGAGTGTGGCTCCCCTCGAGAGCACTGCCCGGAGGGCTCCAGGCCCCAGCTGCACCCATCTCTAGGGAGGCTGTCCCTGGCTGACCAGGGCTCTCTCCTGTGTCCTCGGCGGGCACTGCCTGAGTCTGCAGTGGCTTGCACTGCCCTCCACCGCTGCTTTCTAGAGTGCAGGGAGTTTGTCCTATTTACTCCTGGGTCCCTAGCTCAAGAATGGGGCCTGGCCTCTGGCTCCTGCTGAAGTGGGGGCCACGTTGCTCGGGAAACACAGCTCACTGGGATTCCTACCAAGGATGCCATTTAAAAAAAAAAATAAAGCTGGGTGTGGTGGTGCACGCCTGTAATCCCAGCACTCAGGAGGCTGAGGCAGGAGGATCGTTGTGAGTTCGAGGCCAGCCTGGGCTACAAAGTGAGCTCAAGGTCAGCCTGAACTGCATAGCAAGACCCTGTCTCAAAAAGACAAAAAACAAACTAAAGAAAAAAAAAAGAAGCCAGCTGTGGTGGCGCACATCTATAATCCCAGCACTTGGGAGGCTGAGGCAGGAGGATTGCCAGGAATTTGAGGCCAGCCTGGGCTCCGTAGTAAGTTTAAGGTCCACCTGAACTGCAGAGCAAGACCCTGCCTCCCTCCCACAAAAGGAGGCCTGTGACAGCCATGACGAAAGCTTCTAGAAATCAGCTGTTTGCTCCCCAAGCGAGATTATTTTGCTGTCCCGTGGTGGGGTGAGCCTGGAGCGCAAGACCTGGCTGGCCTAGACCTGCCCCTCCTGTGTCCAGGTTCCCATTCAGCCGGCCCGAGCTGCTGAGGGAATGGGTGCTCAACATCGGCCGGGCCGGCTTCGAGCCCAAGCAGCACACGGTCATCTGCTCTGAGCACTTCCGGCCCGAGTGCTTCAGCGCCTTCGGGAACCGCAAGAACCTCAAGCACAACGCCGTGCCCACCGTCTTCGCCTTCCGGGAGCCCGCGCAGGTAGGAGCGTGGCCGGGGCCGTGTCTTCAGGACAGGCAGAGGCCGGGCTGAGCAGGGATGGCCTCAGGGGCCCTCAGCCCTGCCTGCCCGCTGGCCCTGCTGGCCCTCCCTGGGCCTTAAGAGAACTTTGTAACGTATGTGCTCTTTCCTTTTTCCAAAACAAGGGAGCTGAAGCAGGAGGATTTACGTGAGCCTGGGAGTTTGAGGCCAGCCTGGGCCACATAGCAAGACTTCCTCTTATTTCTTGTGTTTTTCAAGATAGGGGTCTTACTGTGTAGCACAGGCTGGCCTTAAACTCAGTGATCCTCCTGCCTCAGCCTCCCTAGCGTTGAGATTCCCCCATGCCTGGGAAACCTCATTTTAAAAAATCAAATCGTGCTTTTGCTTTACAGCAGGGTGCTGTTGAGGAGGCCGAGGGGTCAGTGCATGGAGTGCGTGGTCCTCGAGGACTCACGAGGGCTGGAGGCCGCCCGGTGGTGACCCAGTGCTCCTGTGCCAGGTGCCGGTCGGGCCCCTCTGGGTGCTGAGCGCATCCGGCTGGGTCTTCGTGGTGTGGGCAGAGACTGGCGGGGGTGGAGGACAGCGGTGGGGGCAGGCCTGGGGCTCCGGTGACTTAGCTCAGGCTGCACCAAGTACCCAACTCTGGTTGAAAAGCAGCATTTCTCTCTCGGGCCCTGGAGCCAGAAGCCGGGCTCAGCGTCCCCGTGTGCTTGGCTCCCGCTGAGGCCCTGCGTGTGTGCAGCTTGTGCCGTAGCAGGCAGCAGAGGGTGCAGGATGCCCCCAGGGCCCCACCCTCCGGGGAGCATTACCCTGGTGTCGGGGGGCAGCAGGGGCGAGGCGGCCTTGGGAGGCTCACGCCGGCTGCAGGTGCAGTGAGCTGACGGGATGCCCGTGACGCCCCCTCGGCGTCCCTGCGGGGCATAGCCGTTCGTGGAGGTGGGCAGAGGGGTATGCTCTGCAGATCTGCCAGGCTGAGAGCCAGCGGGACTGCGAGATGGCTTCGGGCAGCCAGACTGACGGACATGGAGGTGGCAGGGTTGGCTCAGGAGAGCTGGACGCTGAAGCCGTGCGGGTGCCACACCCAAGGCGTTTGGTTTTCTAGGGGCTAAGAGGAGGGGAGCTGTGACTGCAGGAGAAGGAATAGCATTCGGAATGTTAGGGAGAGGCTGGGTGTGGTGGCGCACCTCTAATCTCAGCACTGGGGAGGCTGAGGCGGGCAGATCACTGTGAGTTCAAGGCCAGCCTGGACTATACAATGAGACCCTGTTTCAAAAGACCAAGAAAAAAAAAGCTAGGAGAATCTCCTGCCTGGCACCTGCCCATCCTTCACGGCCTCACCCTCCGCGTCCCCTCTGTCCCGTCTGTCCCTCTGTCCCTCCCACCACAGCCAGTCCCTGCTTGCCGGCCCCACACAGCCCTTTCTTGCCCTGTCTTCCTAGTGCTGTGACCTTGAACTGGCGACCTTCAGCTGCCCTGGGGCTGTCTCCACCCATGTCGCCCTGCGTGCTGTGACGGCAGGGACTTTCCTGCTGGAGGCCTGGCCGGGCGCCCTGGGCAGGGGCCCTCGGTGTGTGTGTTGGTGGACGTTGTTTCATCCCAGTCACGCAGGTGTAGAGCTTGGTGGCTGGGGCTGGGGGACGCTGCCGTGTCCCCGGTGCTTCCGCACCAGGGTCGCGTTCCTGTGGCCTCTGCTGCCCGCTGGATGAGCCCCAGTGCCCCGCGGTTTGTCTTGCAGCTGGTGCAGAATGCAGACCCCGCAGGCGCGCGAGACGCTGGCTCTCCGGAGGTGAGGCTGCTCTGGGCGCCCCGCACCTCTTGGGCTGCCGCAGGGCTTGGCTGGGGTCAGCAAGGCTGCCTGCCAGGGCCCCCTCCCGTCCTGCCTTGGAGGCCTCGGGAGACAGCGCCGTGCCTCTCAAGCCGCCCCGTCCGAGTTGGGAGGACGAGGCCGTGTGGCCGGCCTGGCGCAGCCCGGGCAGGGGGTACAAGCGAGGACGGTGGCGGCCATGGGAAGGTCCAGTCCGCCAGCTCGGCCAGCCTGACTCTGCCTGCTGTCCCCAGGTCCGCCCCGAGGCAGGGGCCAGGGAGCAAAGCCCTTCCTGGAGCACAGACGCTGCCCGTGAGGAGCTGCAGCTGCTGCCCAGGACAGAGGGGCCGCTGACTCAGGTCAGGCTGTGGGCCTTGGCAGCAGGGTGGCGTGGCGTGGCGTGGGGTGGTCCCGGCACAAGGTGACCTTGCTGCAGGCAAAGTGCAGACAGCGGGCCCCAGGGAGCCAGCTGCAGTGGCAGGAGCAGGGCCGGGGGCTGCCGCCGCGGCTTCCCGTGGGGGCCCTGGCCCATCTGTGCCGGGACGGCAGTGCGAGGTGGCCTTTCTGTCCAGGCGCCAGGCTCACTCGATGGTGGCCCCCCGAGCCCCGCGGGGGACCTGGGGTGCCGGGCTTCTCTTGCTCCCTCTGTCCCCAGGCCGTGCCGCCGAGGCCGGAAGCGGCAGCAGGCGCAGGTGCAGCGGCCAGCCACGCGGGCCCACGGAGAGCCCGCCCCGGGCAGCCGCCCGACCACAGCTACGCCCTCCGGGACG
>NW_004955486.1:6006748-6011751 GCF_000276665.1 Chinchilla lanigera | reverse complement strand
CCTCTTTTTAATTTAAAAACGGAGATAAGTAAGACAGAACTGGTTCGTCTGCGCTGCTTTTAAAAACCGGAGGAAGGGGGGCTGGGGATTTAGCTCAGCGGCAAAGTGCCTGCCTGGCAAGCGCAAGGTCGTGAGTTCGGTTCCCGGTACCGGAGAAAAACAAAACAACAACAAAAATAAATAAATAAAAACCGGAGGAAGGGGGCTGTTTGCAGTGGCTCAGGCACGGGACGCACACAGCGCATGCCGGGGCCAGGCCCGGGTCTAGCTGCCCACTACCCAGTGCCACCTGCTGGGCGCTGCCTGGAGGCACAAAGCCCAGCAGGCCCGGGGTCCACACCTGGGCTTGGCACACAAATGCCCTGGTCCTGTTGGCTTTGCCCTTTCCTGGGGGGCGCCCTGCATTGCAGCGCTGAGCCGAGGGGCGGGGAGGCCGCGCCGTGTGGCCAGGGCTGCTGGCCGTGGTGGCAGCCAGCCCAGGGCCTGGGCGAACAGCTCCGGTCCAAGCCCAGGGCCGAGGAATGATTCAGGAGGCTCTGCATCGGGGAAGAAAGAGACCGTCTCCAGCCGTGTGTTCTCGGATAAAAAGCAGTTTTATAGACGGCCGTCCTCGCCGGCCCCGAGGCGAATTTCAGCAGAGGACGGGGTGTGGGGATCTGCTCGGCAGATGCCCCACTCGGGGCCTGGGCCGAGACCCGTCCTTGCCGTGCTCCCCGCACTGTGTGGACTCGCAGGACGGGGCACTCCGAACAGCTCTGGGCGGGCAGCCTGCCGGGCACGGCCTGGGGACCTGCCCACCAGGGTCGCGATCCGGGGGGTCCGCGCCTGGCCCTGTGTGGCGCTGTCCCAGTCCTCCCCGCAGTGCCGTGCTATGGCGTCCGCGTGTCCCTGCACATAATTCATAGGGGACCACCTTCTAGAGGAACAAAATAAAACAGAACATCTGATCTCCAGGTTCCTGCTTCCAAATTTGTAGACTCCCAGGAAAAGGTCTCTCGTAGCCTCTTTGAAACCAGGTTCTCCGGCAGCTTATCCGTCCGCGTCGATCCTGTGAGCTGTAACGGAAACGGCAGTGCAGGCTAGCGGGGGCTCACCAGTGTGCCGGCCGCGGGTGGCTGCCAGGGAGCCAGGGCCCAGGCTGCTCCCCGCGTGGCCACCGCGCTGCTGCCAGCCAAGAGCCCTGTCACAGCACTGGGGCAGGCAGGGCTCAGTGTCCCCCAGGCCGCTAGCTGCCCACACCCCTGCCAGGGCTGCGTGTGGGTGGACACTCACACTGCTTTGGTATCCGCAGGGCCTCGCTGTCAGGCACCATGACCTGGTGCAGCACGCCCCGGAACTGGTACAGCACCCGCAGGCTCTTCTCCTCGCCCACGCACGGGTCGTAGAAGCCGGGCAGCCCCGCCTGCAACACACGCACGTCACCTGCAACCTGCCCTGCGGAGGTGCTGCTGCGGGGTGCCACAGGGGTCTCCGGCCACACCCCTTCCCCACTGGGTCTCCACAGCAGCCTGTCATTCTGAAGTCCCCACCACCTCCCCTTGCGGGGAGCTGCGTGCGCACAGGGATGTGTGGCAAGGGCCGGGTGAGCACCTGCTGGCCACACAGAGGACACCAGGGCCACGCCACGGCCGTACCTTGGAGGCCTCGGTGAGGATGAGCTTCGAGTCCTTCACCAGGCACTGCAGGGGCACGGTCACGTCGATCACCTTCACCTTCTCCCGCTTCTTGCTCTTGTCGTTGACGAACTTGCCGTACCAGGCGTTGACGATGATGAGCCCTGAGGACAGAGCAGGCAGCAGAGGCGGCCTCCTCGATGGCGGCTCCAAGGAGGGACCCGGGCCCGCCTGCCCGAGGGAGGGGACGCCTTCTCACCCATTCTGGACTCCTCGGCCTCGATGATTCTTCGGACAGATTCCTGCATCAGACGAACCTGCAGAGGGCAAGACGAGCGGTGTCGGGGCCCCGCGCCTGCTGCGGCCAGGCCTGGCGCCCGGCCCCCGGAAGTGGCAGGGCTTTGCCGTGGCCGCGGTGGGGGACATTAGCGGCCAGAGAGGCACTGGCACCGCAACAGAGATGGCACAGGGAAGCTACACCCAGCTCCTTGTGGGGAGGGACCGGGTGCCGCACAGCCCTGCCGACGCAGACGGACTGCCCGGGCTCTCCCGACTGCCTGGGTGCTGAGTGCCCACCTCAGCCCCCCTCTGCCTGCAGGCATCCCACGACTGGCCACCCGTCCAGACGCACCAGCTGCCCTGGCTACCTGGGGGAGAGGCGCCATGCATTCCAGGCCGGCGCGGTCACCAAGCTGCGTCCCCAGCTTTGTGCCTGTCACTTTTTTTTAAAAAGATGATAGCGATCGAACCCCAGATCGAACCCTTCTGTACTGAGCTCCGACTCCAGTTCTATTTTTATTCTGAGACAGGGACTTGTGATGTTGCTGAGGCTAGGCTTGAATTTACAGTCCTCCTGCCTCAGCCTCCCGGAGTGCAGGGATTACAGGCGTGCAGCACCACCCTGGGAGGGCTGACTCTGCCCCCAGGAGGGGCTCTCGGTGGGGCACTGTGTCCCCAGGCCAGATGGTGAGTGAGGTTTCAGGGAAGGGAGGAGCTAAGGCCCCTGCACCGTGCAGGTGTGGGACAGAGCAGGAGGGGATGGCAGACAAGGACCCCAGGATAGGGGCGGCCCAGGGCACTCACAGCGGCCTCTGCCTCCTGCTTCTTCTGCAGGATGTCACTGGCGGTGTTTTCCCTCTGCTTTTCCAATTCCCTTTTGAGAAAGCAAAGCCACAAATGAGCATGATGTCACTCTGCACCGGGTCAGCAGGGCCCCATGCTGGACCTGCCCCGAGGGCGGCTGCCTGGGTGCTCAAGTCCTGGGACTTCTGCGTCTGGGAGCCCTGGGAGTAGCAGGCCCAGGCAGCGTCTCATCTGTCCGGACAGCTCCGCTTCCTGCCACCTCACAGGCCCTCAGAGACCACTGTCGTTCCGGGGAGAAGACCTTGCCCGGTGTGGGTGCTGGAGCCCCAGCAGCTAGTCTGGGTCAGTGACCAGCCCGTGCGACGCAGGCCAACTGCTTTCCTCTAGCAGGGCACAGCACCCGGCTCAGCACCCACCGGTCCCACTGAGGACTCCAGCCAGCACATTCTGTCCCTGGCCTTGGGCCTCAGGGGCACCGGGACCCCAGGCTGCAGGAGTCTGACGGCAGGGGCTTTAACTGTCCCGGTCCTCTGAGCTGCGTGCCCCGTGAAGGAGACGGCAGAACAGAAAGCCCCAGGCCCCCATCTTGGTTGGGGGCTATGCTGTCACTAGGGCCTTGAGAATCAGCTCCAGGGACTGAGACACAGGCTTTCGGGGACACCCTGGAGACAGCGAGAGCGCGGCCCTCGGGAAGGGAACGCACTGCTCAGTGCCGGGGGAAACGCGGGGGTGGGAAAAGAGCTCGTTCTCCACTCTCCCCTTCCTCGCCTCCTCCGCTGTTCCTTGTGCGGGTGGTGCGGGGTTGGGACCTCAAGGTGCTCCACCATTGGGCTGCACCCTCGGACTTCCAACCCCCTGCCTGAGCCTCCTGAGTAGCAGGGGTTACAGACGTGTGCCACCAAGCCAGGCTGAAAATGTTGTTTCTTGTGGTCATGGTTTAGGCTTTCAGTATTTCCCCCTCATACTGGAAACTGAACTTAAAGAGTCTTTGCACTGACCTCCCCAGACCTTTTATATTTTGAGAGAGAATCTCACTGAGTTTCCCAGGCTGGGATGAACTTTCGATCCTCCTGCCTCAGCCTCCCGAGTGCTGCGATCACAGATGTGCGCCACCGCTCCTGGCCAGAGCCTCAACTTTACAAGCGGACTCCAGTCCCTTCGGACAGTTACGGAGCACCGTGACCACCCAGCCACCGAGCCCCGCGCTCTGTACGCCCTCACTGCTGCGGACCCCTGCCCGCGCTCTGCGGTCCCAGCGGGACAGGGAGGCTGCGTGCGGTCTGACTCACCTCTCCTTCTGCGCCCGGAGGTACGGTCTGATGACGAGGCGGTGCATGGCGAAGTAAACCACGAGGGGCCCCACGGTGGCGTAGAACACGGCGCTGGGCAGCAGCTGGTCCGTCAGGTGGATGGGGAAGAAGTAGGTCTGGCTGGCCCTGTTCAGCCTGGGGAGAGACGGGCGGGGTGAGGCAGCATCCGGGAGGGGCAGGGCCGCACAGCACACAGCGGCAGACCCCGAGCACAGCGCCCCCAGCACCCACCGCGACGCCCCGCTCCAAGGCTCAGGTGCCGGGGCCCACGGCTGGCTGAGCTCGGGGAGAGCGACAACGCCCTGAGAAGTCTGAAGACTCAAAAGCTAGCGAAGGAAGAGCCGATTCCGCGCCTGGCCGAGCGGTCACCGCTGGGTGCCTGTCCCACCAAGGCAGCTGCACACTTGCCACTTACAGACTTCATTCACTGTCTGCGCTACAGTCCTGCTCTACCGCTCGGCCTGGCCCGAACTCCTGCGCTCAAGTGATCCCCCTGCCTCAGCCTCTGTGCACCACTGCACTGGAGCTGAGTCAGCATTTAGTTTTTGTTTTAGATTCTGGTTTTTTGAGACAGGGTCTCATTGTAAGTTCAAGATGGCTTTGAACTTGAAGTGATCCTCCTGCTTCAGCCTCCTAAGTGCTAGGACTATAGGCATGTGCCACTACACCTGGCTTTGTTTTTAAAATAAAAATGGCTGAGGCAGGAAGACTGCAACCTGAAGGTCACTCTGGTCTACACAGTGAGACTTTGTCTCAGAAAACCAAAAATAAAGAATAGTCTTCAAAGCACTGAGCAACAGCTGAAGCAGGCGCACACCGGAGGGCGGGGACTCAGGAGACTGTGGGGATACCGGGAAGCTGCTTTTTTTTTTTTGTCTTTTTGACAGGGTCTCGCCACGCAGTTCAGGCTGGCCTTGAGCTCACTTTGTAGCCCAGGCTGGTCTCGAACTCCCAACAATCCTCCTGCCTCAGCCTCCCATGGCTTTTTCATTTTTCT
>NW_004955486.1:5991204-6006648 GCF_000276665.1 Chinchilla lanigera | reverse complement strand
AACTCCCAACAATCTTCCTGCCTCAGCCTCCCATGGTTTTTTCGTTTTTCTTTTTTTTTTTTGTTTTTTCTCCGGTACCGGGAACCGAACTCACGACCTTGTGCTTGCCAGGCAGGCGCTTTTGCTGCTGAGCTAAACCCCCAGCCCCTTCGTTTTTCTTATGCTGGAGCTTGAACCCAGGGCCTTGTGCACACTGAGCGTGCAGTCACAAAGTCCCACCCCCACAGCCCTGTTTTACTTATTTTTTGTGGTACCAGGGATTGACTCCGAGGCCTTATGCTTGCTTGGCGAGGATGCTAGCACTGAGCTACATCTCCAGCCCTTTTAAAATTTTATGCTGTGACAGGGTCTCTCCAAGCTGCTCATGCCTTGACCTTGTCAGCCTCTCACCTCTGGGATTACGCTGGGTGGAGCATGTGTGAGCCACGAGCCCAGCAGTTCTTTTTTATTAGTTTGGTTTTCTAAGACAAGGTCAGGTTGGGTAGTTCAGGCTGGCCTCGAACTCAGGATGTAGTCCAGGTTGGACTCAAACTCAGCAATCCTGAGTGTGGGGATTACAGGTGTGCACCACCAAGCCTGGCACCTTTTTATTTTCTTAATTTGAAGACAGAGTCTTGCTTAGTCACTAAATTGCTTGGGCTGGGCTTGAACTTGTAATCCTCCTGCTCAGCATCCGGGTGGCTGTAGTGTTGGTTTAACACTGAACACTTCGTGTGATTTATCGAATGAAATGTAGGCAGGAAGTCTGAGAAGAGCGACTGCCTGCTCTTGCTGACCTCTGGTGCTTTCCGGCTGAACTCGGGCTGGCGCAGGTGGAGCAGCCCTCCTCTGCAAACCCAGACTGTTTCAAAGCCTCAAACTTCTGTGCACCAATGTAATGGCCCCAGTAGAAGTTCACCTGACCCTAACACAGGTGGCAGGAAAGGCGCAGGCACACTAGAAATGCGTGTGAGGTTACTTCGCGGCTGTGCGTCGGGTGCATGAGACCCAAAGGCCTGGACTGGGCCCCACTCCAAGCCTCTGGTTCCGAGCGCGCAAGTGAGCCGAGCCCTGGACCAGTCCCGAGCACTCAGGAAAGGGCCGTTCACTGCTCTAGCAGAAGCGCGGAGAAGCCGCACGGCTGCAGAGAACTCAGCTGCACGCGGCTCCTGCTGGGGAGAGGGAGTCACTCCCGACGATACCCGGTCAGGAGTGCGGCAGAGCCCGCACACGGGGTCTGGGCCTGTCACGCCCGACCCCAGGGCCCCAAGTCGGATTTAGGAAGGGGGTTGGAGAGTGACTGCAGAAACCAACAGCTCCACTGGCCCTGTTACGTCTCGGGTGTCCCCGGGCCTCAGAGAGGACAGATGGCTGACGTCAGCTCCGAGCCTGGCGAGCTCTGCTCACTCGAGGCGGCCCTCGCGCCCTCTCCCCCAGCTGCTGTTCCCCCGGGGCACAGGGGCAGGGCGGTTCTGTGATTGGTGACCTGTGAGCAGAAGCCCGAGGCCACCACAGGAAGCAGCCACCTGCTGGTCTGGACTGGAGGGCGCCGGCGGCGCCTCGGGGACATGGGGGGTTGGGGCGGGGGCGGGGCAGTGAGGACCGCGGTCTTTGCCCTGGACTGCAGTCGCTGGGGGATCTGAGCCGGGGCTCACGCTGGGCCCCAGCCCTAGGCCCAGGACTGGCGTTTTGAGCAGAAGAGTGACAGGCGCTGGGTGGCCTGAAGGGCCCTCTGCCTGCACGGAGAACGACGACCTGGGGCGAAGGAGATCAGTTAAGGGGCGCCGCAGCCTCTGAGATGAGGGATGGGCGGCAGAGAGGCCGAGAGGAGCAAGCCAACCCCGGCCACCCTTTCCGAGCTGACACGGGGACGCTGAGGCGTGTCAGTTCACGTCAGGTGTGCAGGGCCGACAGGACCACGTCGAGGTGTGGGCGAGCTGCTGGGGGCCGGAGCGCTCTTCACTGAGGTGAGCGGGAACCCAGGCTGTCCTGGACACGTGACGAGGGACATCCGAGGTGCTGCTGGCCACCCGAGCTGAGATCTGGGAAGCAGGCTGGGCACAGCAGGCCCCCTGGAGAACGCGGGGCACCGGGTCCGTGGTGCACGGAACCCACACACACAACCCGGCCCCAGTCAGCTCTAGATGTGACAGATGCGCTCTGTCCTGGTCAGGGGACGGCGCTAAGCAAGCAGCCTGTGCGTGCTCAGTACAGTGCCGTTTTCCTTTAAGCACTGCCCCTTCTCTCTGGCGGCACAGGGGACGGCCGCGCCCCAGCCCTTTTCTCCTTTATTTTGTGGCAGGGTCTTGAGTTGCCCAAAAGGGACTCAAACTTGCAGTCCTTGGCCTTGGCCTCCCTAGTGCTGGGCTGCAGGCCTGTGCCACCAAGCGCAGCTGTTTTGTCCCTGTGAGACAGGGTCCTGCTATGTAGTTTGGAACTCGTGATCCTCCTGCTTCAGCCTCCCTGGGGCTGGGATTGCAGCAACACCACTTGATGAGCTGCTGCACCTGGCTCCAAGCATTTTCCGTGGACCTGCCTGACCTGCAGCTGTGGGGCCCAGGTCTGCACATGAGTAGGGGTTCAGGACAGGTCTGGCTGGCTCTCGGGGTGAGAGAGCAGCGCCTGAAGGCACTGAGGTCATGAGGCTAGGAGGCCCCTCGGAGGGAGCCCAGGAGAGGAGGTGCCTCTGGCAGTGGGAGTCTGGGAGCCAGCGTGCTGGCAGGAAAGCCCAGAGCCGTGCCAAGTGCCCTGGGATCCCGGGACTGGCGCAGGGAGGCTGTGAGGCAGGTGGACTGCCAGGGCGAGGGTGCCTCTGATGGCTGAGAGAAGCCTTCGCCAGGGCGCTGGAGGGCAACGCTGCATGGCAGAGCCATCTGCAGAGGGGAAGCTGAGGCTTCGGGTGCTCCCGGTGGTGCTGTGGGGGCGAGCAGGAGCTGCCCGGCCTCCAGGGGGTCACCCAGTGCCAGCGGAGAGGCGGCCGGACCAAGGCCTCCCCAGCTCACTTCGGACTTCGGCACTCTCTGACCTCTGCTTAGGCAGTGGAGACAGAAGCACAGGGCCCTCTAGGACCTGACCTGCACACCAGGCGAGCGCACCACGCCTGGGGAGCCTGGCCGGAGCAGCCGGGTCTGACTTACTTGACCTTGAGAGAGACGCCCTGCGGGACTCCGATGCTGACGGCCGCACCCAGGACGCTGTGCCTGGAGATCTTCCTCTCCGCGCCGTACTCCACCACTGTCCCGAAGAAGCCCGCCCTGTGGAGCAGAGGTCAGTCTGTGCAGAGTCCCGCCGGCCACCGCCCCGGAGCCTGAGCCCACTGCGCCTGCAACCCACCAGCCCGCAGGGCGACTTACTTAAGGGAGCCTTTCACGCGCGTCTGATCGTCGTCCTGGAACTTGTGCTGATAGCTGATCAGCGCGAAGGAGTGGGGGATCCCCAGCTGCAGAGACAGGGGGACAGGACCAGGGCCCTGTAGCTCCCCACGGCTCTGGGAGCCCACTGGGCACAGCCCTGGAGCCTGGCGGTTGGGCCAGGCACGTGAACAGCTCCTTGTAGCCAGCAGCGGCGGCTCAGGCCGGGTTCTGAGGGCCCCAGTGACACCAGCGCTGCGCGGACGTGTGCACTTGCGCGAGCTCGCGTGCGAGGTGTTTTGTGCACCAGCTCCCCCGTGACGGAGGTATTCACGAGGCGTGGCAAATGTGTAGTGAAAAAAGGCAGAAAGGGGAGCCTCGGTTAAAAACAAAAACCACACTGGGGTGCCACATAAAACCGTCTTCTAGCTTCTCAAGCAGCAGGGACTTGGACACGGGGGCGCCCATGCAGCGAGGTGGTGGGGCCGCCGCTCTGGGTGCCTCTGCCCCGCCAGCTCCTGGCAGTGCTGCACCAGCTGCCCCCTTCTGCCCTGGGACTCCACCTGCCGACCAGACCCCCACTCCGTGGGCCTCCTGAACAGATGTAAAGACGCCATTCTGCTTCTAGGTGAACCGAACATGGACTCGTGGGTCTGAGAAGCAGCCGTTCAGCCCCCTTCACCCCCGAGCGTGCAGAGCTGGCCCACGGCCCGGGGCTCAGGCCGGCGCAGGGCAACCAGGACGGGGGTGCTCCGGGCCCCTCCGCTCACCTGCAGGGCCACCGTGAAGTGGCTGGTCTTGGTGTCGCGCACGATGCTGGTGTTCATGGCTGACTGGATGCCCCACCGCCACTGCAGGTAGCCCACCGTGTTCTTGTCCAGGTTCCGGGCCAGGACCGTGGTCAGGCCGGGCCGGATTCCACGGGAGGAAAACTGCAGGGCACAGTTTGTCGTCACGAAGCTGGGGGGACACAGAAAGGGTCTGAAGACATCTGCTTCCAGCTGTTCTGTGAGTGCCCTCTGCCGGGGTGAACACCCTGCTCAGGACCATGCCCATGAGCCCCCGGGCCAGCTCCCAGCCAGGACAGGAGGCTGTGGAACACTGCGGCAGTGGGGCGAACCCTACCCTGTCCCACCCTGGCAGGACGCTGTGCTCCTAAGCTGACAGTGTGATCCTGCTTTGAGTCCCAGGCACTGGGCGAGGCTCTCAAACAGTGCAGCCCAGGAGCCCCAGAGCTTGGCCGAAAACTGGCACTGCCCCGCTGACCCAAAGCCACTGCCGGCTGGCTGTCAGCTAAGCCAAGGATCCAGATTTCTCCTGGACGGGGTTGGCATGTGAAAAGCCTACATTATGCAGTGTGAGACCCACTTGCCTCCAGAAGCCCCAGGGCAATTAAATCAGAACTTCCAGCTGGGGTGCCGGCTTCGGGATATTGTGAAAAGCTGCCCACAGGATCCTGACTTAAGGCCATGGCTTGCGCTAAGGAGCCCAGCAAAAGGATCCAAGGTGCGCTTCCGAGGGCCTGCAGCGCCATCTTCTGGCTGCAAGGGGTATTTCACTTCCCCACCAGGGACGCGGCCCTTCACTGAACGTTGACAGCACTGACCACATCAGCTTGTTCTGCTGCTGCTTCTCTTCTTTTCCCCCTTCAATACTGAGGATTGAACCCAGGGCTTCTCTACTGAGTTACATCTGCAGCCACTTTAAAATTATGTTTTAAACTTTGAGGCAGGGTCTCGCTAAGTCCCCCAGGCTGGGGTTGAACCAGATTATAGGCATGTGTCACCACCTCGCATGCCTTTTCTCTTTTCTAACCTCTGGAGGTAAAGCTTTGCCATTCAAACAATTAGTGTGGTGATTCCTTTTTCCCCTTTTCTTTGTTCTTTTTTTTGTCTTTTTGGGACAGGTTTTGCTCTGCAGTGCAGGCTGGCTTTGAACTGTGTAGCCCAGGCTGGCCTCGAACTCATGGAGATTCTCTTGCCTCAGCCTCCTGAGTGCTGGGATTACAGGCATGTGCCACCATGCTCAGCTTGTTCTCTTTCTTTGAGACAGTGCCTAGCTAAGTACAGGCTGGCCTGGAACTCAGTGGTCCTCCTGCCTCCGCCTCTAGGGTGCTGGAATCACAGGCATGTGCCATTACACCAGGTAGGTAGTGACTCGTGTCAGTCGTCTCACCCCTCTACTCCCTGCTAGTAGCTTCTCCCTCACCACAGCCCCACCCGCACTGTGACCGGGCTCACACTCTAACCTCGCTGGGCTGCAGGGGCGAGCACGGAAGACACGGAGTCTCACTATGCCACCGAGGCAGGCTTGGAACTCGGGACCCTGTCTCAGGCTCCAGAGTAGCTGGGACGACAGGTGCCAGCACTGTACCCAGCTTCACACAAGCGACCTTTAACTGCAGCCTGGACTTGCAAACAACCTGACCTTCGGGCGAGGGAAACCTGCATAGTGGCCATAACTAGTCTGGTCACTGTCCCTTAATGAGCTGGCAGCTCTGTTTATAACCCGCCACCGTTTATGAATCTAGATTCTGACGCCTGATAGCCTCTGGGCACTGAACAAAACTCCACTTCCAGACCTGTAAGTGCTGATGACCAGCCAGCCCTGGACCACTGGTGACCATGCATGGGACTCGTGGCCTGATGCCCTCCTCAGGGCCGCAGCTCCTCACCCGGGTGCTGATGTGAGACTCCTGGGCCCCGCCTGGCCTGGAGGGCGATCTCAGCTCTCGCAGTACCCGGCTGCACCCCACGCAGAAGAGGCCAGGACCACACTGACGTGAACACACCAGCCCCTGACCCTGCTCAGACCTGTGAGCCAGGCTCCTGGCAGACAGGGCCACGGGTGCCCTGGGGACCATGCCAGCACTGTCCAAGCCACGCCTCTGCCAGTCCGCAGAAGCTCCCGGGGCCTCCTGCCCATTACCTGTCCCCTCACTGCGCTTGTGTCCTCCCACCTCCCGGCTGCAGGCCCCGGAACAGCGTGGACACAGCCCCCAGGAGGGCATCAGCTTTCACTTTGCCACGGGCTGTGCCCGCAATGCCCGCAGCTGTCTGCCCAGCAGAGGAAAGCAGGGCAACGCCGTGTTTCGGGGAGTGATGGATGGGAAGTGGCGGGGGGGACACCCCAAGCACTACGTCCCCTTGAAGGCCCCTCCTCCATCATCCGTGGTCCTCAGGAACATGAGAGTTCTCAGCACGGGGGCGAAGGCTGGCCAGGCCAGAGCAGGGCCCCTTCCCACCCCGCTCCTCCGGTGCACATCCAGGCTGGGCCGGGCCCGCGCCCACGGAGTGCAGTAACCTCAGGACGCTGTGCCCAAGCGACCGCGGGCACGACACAGGCTCTTGTCTCCTGTCTACCGGCCTGGCCAGGAGGAACAGCTCTTGTGTTTACCATCTGGGGGTGAGATTACGGAACAGCTTGAGACCAAACAATGGGCCCTGGAGGTCGCCAGCTCCAAATTCCAACTGTTTGAGAGGCAGAGAGAGAGAAAGAGGAAGCATTAATGGTTTCTGTTCTTTCTGGTACTGGGGTTTGAACCCAGGGCTTTCCCACTAAGTTGTATCCCCAGCCTATACGAATCACAAATATATACGCATACAAAAGTCTATGTAACACACCTATAGAAGATGTGCATGTATTTGGCAAGTTACTTGCTGTACTGCTGAGAAGCCTGCTGTTTTGCTTTAGTAACACAGTCCCACTAGGTGCCACAGGCTGGGCTCGAGTGACAGGCGCGTGCCACCGCGCCCGGGATTAACAGTCGTTAACCTCGGGGCTCTGACCCAGCTGTGGTCGGAATCCCTTCGGCTACCCCTGCCAGGGCTGTACGTGGAGGCAGACTTTGAACCTCTTGGTGCCTTGGCCTGGGGCTGCACAGAGGCGCCCCCCCGCAGCACACCAGCCCACCGGGACCTCCGCTCCCCAGCCTGGGCCAAGCAACGATGGGCTCTTCGCGCCTCTCCTGGCCGCCACCTGCAGGCCCCACGCTGCCCATGTCCTGCACTGTGCCCCATGTTCTGCCCGAAGGTCCCACGGGCGACAGCGATGGGGCCTATCAGCAGCTCTACACGCGGGCCCTGGCACTGCAGTCCTTTGGCCGCCTCATGGAGCAGCTTAGGTGACTTCCTTTTTTTGTGGGGGGTGACATTCAAGGCAGCCTGTCAGTATTCATTACACGCAGCTCCCTGTGCTCGGCAGGCAGAGCTGGCGGCCCCGTGCCTACTGAGCTGGGCACACCTTCACCTTTCTTTTTCGTATTGGGGATTGAACCAGGGCCTTAACAGTGAGGTATATCCCAAGCTCTTCTGAAAATTACTTATTTTGAGTCAGAGTGTAAGATGCCCAGGCCAGGCTCAAACTTGCAGTCCTACTGCCTCAGACTCCGGAATTACATGCCGGGGTTACAGGCCTGCGTCACCACGCCTGGCTTGGCATCCTAACTGGGAACTACTGGGCATATGGGCACGACTTTCTCTTGGACAAGAGACGCATTTCCTCTGGGGCCAGTCAGCGTCCGAAGCCTGCCACCTGGCACCGACTGCTTCCACGGTGATGCTGTGAGGGTCCGAGGGGGACGACCCCACAGAGCCCACCCGCCTCACCTCGCCCCAGCCCTTCGCAGAGGTCACTCGGCGGAGCGCGAAGTTGATGGAGCCCCCTCCATTGCCGTTCTGGGTGGAGAGGCTTCCCGAGAGGATGGCCGTGTCCGTGGCTGTCAAGGGGGCCTAGGAGGAGACGTTTCTGGTGAGAAATGGACGAGACCAGAAGTGCCGCCTGGAGACGCGCAGCGTGCCGGCCGTGCGCAGAGGACAGAGACACGGGGACTCGACGTCCCAGCTGCCCGGCCCCGCACAGCTGGTTATCGGAACTGCGGGTGTGACCTGCCATGGCAGTGCCACATCTTATAGGAGCTTTAGGGGAACCTGTCGCACACCCACAGGGAGACGGGGACTAAGTGTACCCAAGGCAGGAAGAGCACAGCCCCTCCGCTGTGTGCCTCCCGCCCTGGGATTCCAGGCCTCGCCAGCCCTTGTTCAACCCAGGGCCTGGCAGGGACTGAGGACTTCCAGGGCTGGATGACCAGACTCGGGCAGCTCTGAGAGAGGACGAGGACACTGCTGCAGGCTGACAGGCTTAGTGAGGGAACGAGGCAGGGGTTGCTGAAGCCAGAAGGCCTGACCTTGCCACCTGAAGCAGCGGGTGGAAAGGTGACATTTCAGGGACAACAGGGCTCAGCATGCAGGCCTGCCGTGGCCAGCGCTGCCTCCCGGATGACCCATGGTGGTCGTCCTTCCTCCTTCCAACACCGGGACCTCGGCCTCCACTCCGCCCGGCCATGAACTCCTCCCAGAGGGCGAGGGCTGGGCCCTGGGGCAGTGCCTGGAGCACGAGCTCTATCTCTCTTAAGTGGCTAATTGGATCCTTTCATAAATGAAGACGAGAACAGGAGCAGACTCATCCCAGCCCCGCGGGCTGCTGCGCCTCCTTAAGGTAGGCCCCCACGCACTCGGGGAGGGGCCTGTGTGCTTTACCTCGATGGACTGGGATATGTGCATTTTATTAATTTCAATCTGCGGAAAGCCACTTCCAGATACGTCCTCATACTCCTCGTCGTAGCGATCAAAAAGGTCAGTGGCGTCTACTCCGACGCTGATGGTTCCCTGGGGCAGAAAAACAAGCAGTCAGCAGGCAGGGGTGGTGGCTGTGGAGTGGAAGGCAATGCTGCGTTCTTGCAGCAAGAGGGGCCTCCGTCGAGCCGGGCATCTGACTTCGTGGTCCCCAAGCTGAGGCCGTCAGGAAACCACAGGGCACCGATGTCACCGCGCAGGCCGAGCAGCTGCGCAGCCCGCACGTCTGCAGGGGACAACGAGCCAAGGACAGGGTCTGTGTAGGTGACACTGAAGCGATTTGGTCCTCAGAGACCAAACAGGACCGCTGGGTGCGCAAGGCCACCTACACGCTGGCTACGTGAATGACACATTTCTCTGCAAACAATGATGTCACAAAACCACCCTAAAGCTCTTTAAGCCCTCAAAGATGAAGCACTGGCAAAATAAGCTATGAAGAAATGGGAGACTTAAACATTACGCTGTCCCGGTATTGTGGTGCACGCCTGTAATCCCAGCACTATGGGATCGAAAGTTCAAGGCCAGCCTGGGCCACATACTAAACTTAAGGGTGGCCTGTGAGGTGGGGGAGCCCAGGCTAGAACATGAGGTAGAGGAAGATGCAGGTCCTCTGCTGCGGGACCGGCTGTGGAGGGGGAGACTTGAGCAGAGCCACCCTCCACATCCGCCCACCAGCTGCCAATCAGGAACACGAGGCGAAGCCCAGCGGGGCCCAATCCACCTGGACCACAGCTTCGACGTGCTGCTGCCAGGCACTGCGTTCTGGTGTGGTCCGTCCTGCAGCACCCCGTACGGAACCACAGGAGCGGGGCTAGAGACAGACAGCGCGGCTGAACTGCGGGGATTCCGCGAACCCGAGCCAGAAACGACGCTTCTGCGAGGGGAGCACTCCACGCCAGAGGCACACCCCCAGTCCTGTGTGTGCTGTTCCTGCTCAAATCATCAGTATCATTTTACTTTTTTTTTGTATCGGCAATCGAACTCACAGCTTTGCGCTTGCCAGGCAGGTGCTGGGCCGCTGAGTTAAATCCCTGGCATCAATATCATTTAAAAAATGTATCTAAATATGTGTTTTAAGAAATAAATTTTTTAAAGAAAATATTTAATTTTTGAAGTCAATCTTAATAAGCCACTCTATAAGTTGACAGCATAAAAGCAGTGTTCACTGATGCATCTTTTAAAAAGATGACACAGTTTTCATTATTTTACATCCCCCCGCAATATCTGAATTTGAAGAATGGCAAGGAATCCCTAGTAGAAGGCGATCCTGGGGACACTCAAAATGAATGCAGCATTGAGCAGCGACCAGGGCGGACCCGAGGCCCGCAGCGCCCCCTGGCGGCTCCGTAGGGTGTCGTCAGAGCGGTCGCCTGGTAGAAACTGCTTTCTTCCGGGGTATGCCACAGCTGGCAGCCTCCAGCTCCTCAATCCTGGCAGACTTCCTGCGGCTCTTTGGGGAAAGGCAATCTACCATGGGCCTTATTTTAGTCTCTTACTATGTGTCGAATTGTATCGGCTAAAGCTTCTACTGTTTCGGTTTTATTTCCTTTCCCAGTAAAAAATTGTAAGTGGTAAGTGCTTGTGTTAAGGCCACACTGACAATCACCCGACTCACCCGAGCATGCAGGAGCCTGTGGAAGTTTAAAACCGCCACCCAGCCCTTATTTTCCAACTGCTGTTTCTCCCCTAAACA
Source organism: Chinchilla lanigera (assembly GCF_000276665.1). Lineage (NCBI taxonomy): Eukaryota > Metazoa > Chordata > Mammalia > Rodentia > Chinchillidae > Chinchilla > Chinchilla lanigera. The sequence continues at coordinate 5,995,993 of NW_004955486.1, read as the reverse complement.
AGGACACCGTAACTAAAAACTCCAACGAGCCAGGGACTGCAGATTTGCCAGGCCCTGGTGCCGACCGAGGCCTACCGGAGAAGACCAGGCGGCACTGCGGGGGTGAGCAGGAGCGCTAGGCCCAGGTGCCACTCGGCGAAATAAGCCGTCCCAGAGGTGACGGGCCAAGTCCTTCTGGGTGGACAAAGACATTTCTTTACGTCAGAGGGGCTTGCAACGCTGCCTCCTGCTCTCCCATCTCAGGGAAGTGACCTTTGGAAAATGGGCCAGTCACTGCACTAGGAGGGATGGGCTTCCTTTCCCTGCGCCAGAGAGGCGGGCTGCGGTAAGCCTTCCTTCACCCGCACTCCACGGCCGCAGGCTGGTACCGGATGGACTCTGAGTTTGGGAGCAGTGAAGGTGACTTTCAATTCTAACACAGAACCAAAAACATAAAGCAGGAGATAAGCAGAAATCTACTGCTGGATATGTCAAGGGGTCACACTTTCCCGGTAACTTCCCAGTCTCTGCAGGTTGATATCCAGTCCACTAAACAGTGATTAAGCCATGCTTCTCCCTCTAAGGAGCCTCCGCCGTCGGGTCCAAACTGCAGACCTTGTGAAGTACCCACCTTTCTGCTACCCGCATGTTTCACCACAGGCTTTGGAGCAAGGTCGTCACACCGCTGTGACAGGGAGAAGGGACATTTGGGGCGTGAGGGCTGCTACTGCTGGGACTGCTCGGCCCTGCTGCTCTTGGTGTTGGGGTTTGGAGGGCTGAGACCGGGTTCTGCCCACAGCAACAAGTGAGCGTGCTGTGCTCTAATAAAACTTTAATGAAGGATGCTGAAATCGGAGCCTCATATAATTTTCATGTGCCACAAAATACTCTTCTGCTTTTCTTACGGCGCTCCCAATGTAAAAGCCATTCTTAGCTCACAGGCAACAAGCTGCGGCCCACCGCAGAGCGCTTGTGTTCTTTCCACAAAGCGAGCACTACTGTGACACAGCTGACGGGCTGGCTGTAGGGACTGGTCTTGTTTTTTGCACATAGGGTCTTGCTATATCGTTCAGACTGGCCTTGAACTCACTATGTAGCCCACACTGGCCTTGAACTTGATCCTCCTGCCTCAGTCTCCTGAGTGCAGGGATAACAGGCTTGTAACACGTTGCCCAGCTGGGATGTCTTTTTTAACTGGAAAAAAAAAAAAAAACCCAAAAAACAAAAACTGGGGCTTGAACATGGCAGGTGAAAGCTCACCACGGAGTTACGCTCCCAGCTGTTCTCAGCTTTTGAGACAGGATCTTGTTAAATTGCCCAGGCCCGACTTGAATTTGGAAGCCTCCTGTGCCAGCCTCCTAAGCAGCGGTGACTGTGGGTGTGCACCACCACGCCTGGCTTAGCTGGGGCTGTGATGAGAAACGTGACGGACGACAAGGAAGGCTCCTATGCGGCTGTGAGAAACCGTAAGAGATCCCACGCGTCCTTCACCGAGTCCCCTACAGGCGTCACGCGGCTACACGCAAGGGGCTCACTCAGGCCTCCTGCTTGCCGTGTATGTGTGTGCGCGTGTGCGAGAGACTTCGACACAATCACATGCGAGGGCGCACGTGTCCCCACTCCAGTCGTGACAGAGGGCGGCCCCATCATGAGGACTCCAGCGTATTTTCAGGCCTGCGCCCTGGCCGGGCACCGTGACCGTCACGGTTCCGAGTCTCTTCACGAAGAGCCGTGGGCGCTGGGCTGGCGTGTGCCTCACGAGCGGCTACGGATGTGCAGGGCAGTCTTTTCTAACTTAACTGTCTGCAGGAGAGGCTTAGGTTTTGGTTAAATCACCAGCACTGAACACACGTCTGTCTCGGTGTCCTCCCAAAATGACACTGAAGGAACAACAAAGGCACAGGGAGAAAGGAACAGGAGGGGAGTCGGTGGCAGGTACGAGGTGTGGACAGGTTTAGTCGGCGAGAAATCTGCGTGTGACTTGGCCCCTGCAGCCTCCGCACCTGGGGCCAGGAGCCCCAGAAAGCCGCGAAGGGCAGGGCCGCTCCCAGGCCAAGCAGGGCGTGAGTGAGTGAGTGTGTGTGTGTGTGAGCGCGCGCATGCTGCCCAGTCCTACTACCTCTGATTTGGAGTCAACACGGAGCAAAGACGAAAAAGAAGAGGAAGAGGCCAAGAATGCGAACCCCAAAGAAAACCTCAGGAAATGCACATGCCGTCTCCGCAGGAAAGCAGGAGCTGCTGGGTTAACAGGACAGCTGTTTGGGAGGGGAGGGCTCCTGCCGAGCACACACGGCTGAGCAGTGGCAGGGAGGACCCGAAGCCCTTCAGGCACAAAGGCCCTGTCTGCGCCTTTCCCGAGGCAGAGAATAAGGAAACTCTTGGAAATTAAAATTGTTACGGCAGAAAAATTTTAGATCGGTACAGAGGTCTGAAAGTAACATAGAAAAAAAATGTACGTTTGACTGGGTTTGAGTAAGAGGATCTAGGAAGAGAGAGGAGGAGGCAAAACAGAAAAGGAGCAAGACTTTTCCGGACAAGAGCTGGAGTTTCGGGCGGAGTGTCCACTCCAGAGGAGCAAGCGCTCAGAACCGCAGCTGGGAGAGGACCAGGGTGAGGAGGGCAGGGCTTCCCGCTGAAGTTGCACACACAACCTTTAGATCTAAGACAGAAACCAGCTATTTCTTATACTGATATAAAGACACAACCTAGTACCAAATTAAAGATACTCTGCGGCTGGATGTGACGGTGCACACCTGTAATCCTAGCACTCTGGGAGGCTGAGGCAGGAGGACCACAAGTTTGAGCCCAACCTGGGCAACTTGGTGAGACCCATGCCACTCAGGCGGGGAGGGGCCATTCGAAATTTCAGTTTTTTGGTTTCAAATTTCAAAATATTTAATGGACAAATGAAGCTTTCATATATTTAAGGTGTAAGATGTGATATTACATGTGTTAATTGTCTTGTGGTGATCACAACCAAACTGATCACCACATTCATCACCACCTGGGCCAAATTATTATTATTAGCTTTTTGAGGCAGGGTCTCTTATGTCGCCTTGGCTGGCCTCCAACTTACAGTGATCCTATTGCCTCAGCCTCCTGAGTGCTGGGATTAGAGGCGTGTGCCACCACACCCAGCTTGATGTCAACCCCTTGAACCCCCTTTCTCTCTCTGACAGGGTCTCACTATGTTCCTGGTCTGTTCTTAAACTCCTAGGCTCAAGTGATCCTCCTGCCTCAGCCTCCCAAGTAGCTGGGATTACCACGAGCACCTGTGTGCTGCCTCTCCAGTCTGTGTTTCTCTGTGTGGCCACCAGGGGGGTGCATTTCTGTCAGCTGCGATTTCAAAGGTAACTTGAGGTGATGTGAACTAGGCCCAAGTTATCCCTGCCCAGCCAGGGAGGCTCCTAGACAATCACTTGCTCAGGGCAGACGCTCCTCCTCCCCGACAAACCCCAGCCGCAGCAGCCCATTTCTGCAGGTCCCCGAGCTCGGCGAACACACAGCACAGCCGCCCTGCTCCTGCACTCTCGTCCTGCAGCCGAGCTGGCTGGGCTGTGCAGCACCAGGACACTCCCATGCAGCAGACCGAGGCCAAACTTCCGGCTCAGTCAACGGCTGTGATCATCAGCCAGGGCGGCCAAAGTCTCTTTTACAAAGAAAGTTCTACAAAAATACTAGTGAGCAGCGCACTCACCTATCTTGATGAAAACGTTTTGGAACTTAAAACGTCTTTCTTATGGTTAAATGCCTACCCTGATTAAATTTTTTCTCTGACGAAGGGAAATTAATTATGCCAATGCTATCGCATGAGGCACACTAGCAAGGGCACCTTTCTAAAAGCCAGGGTGTGTGCCAACCTCCGTGACGTGGGAAGCGTGGGATGGGCCGCAAAAGGACACAAGGGTCTCCATGAGACTATTTTGTAACAGAGTCAAATAAGTATGTCCCAGCACTCGGGAGGCTGAGGCAGGAGGATCACCATGAGTTCAAGGCCAGCTTGAACTATAGAGCAAGATCCTGCCTCAAAAAAAAAAAGAAGAAGAAATATAGGCCTTTAAGGACAGTCAAGCCTCCTAGGACCCCGGGAGGCTGAGACAGGAGAACTGCAGTGAGTTCGAAGCCAGTGTGAACTACATGAGACTGTTTCAACAAACAGCGGAAAAGAACTGAACTAGCCAGTAGAAAGTACACACAGTACAGAATAACTGTCATCTTATACCTGTTCTGTGACCTCGGTCTCCAAGGCAGGAAATGGGGATGGAGTAGACAGAACAGGGACCTAAGGACGGAGGGTGGGTGGACAGTGAGGTCTAACCAGACACCAGTGCCACAGCAGGTCTCAGGACGAGCCCTGTGGCCTGTCAGCTCCTCATTCCCTCTCCACACGGCTCCCTGTAGAGCTAGAGACACCAGGACCCCAGCCCCCCGGGCTTGGAGTTTTCTAGCAGGAAACACAGACAGAGGACTTCACGTCCACAAAGCACAGTGAGGCAGGAGACAGCAGTGAGAGGCAGGGTCTCAGGACTGGTCTGCTGCAGCCCACCTCACACACTGGGAACTGGCTGGGCTGGAGAACACGCCTGACCAAGCACAGACCGCAAGTGGAATCTGAGTCCAGATCCAGGGCTCTTGACCCCAGGCCCAAGGCTCTCCCACACTGCCCACGCGGGTGCACGCCCTTCGTCATGTGACAGCCCCACACTACCCACGCAGGTGCACGCCCTTTATCACGTGACAGCCCCACACTGCCCCACGCGGGTGCACACCCTTCGTCACGTGACAGCCCCACACTGCCCACATGGGTGCA
>NW_004955486.1:5967236-5990989 GCF_000276665.1 Chinchilla lanigera | reverse complement strand
CCCTTCATCACGTGACAGCTCCACACTGCCCCAAGCGGGTGCATGCCCTTCGTCACGTGACAGCCCCACACTGCCCACGCGGGTGCACGCCCTTCGTCACGTGACAGCCCCACACTGCCCACGCAGGTGCACGCCCTTCGTCACGTGACAGCTCCACACTGGCGCTGGCGTTCTATCGTTCCTTCTGCACCCCACACTGTGAAGTGCAGGGCCCCTGGGCATGGAGGAGGCTGGGGTGCGATCAGAGGGCCACCGCTGTGCCCAGCTGACAAAGCCCGCCCAGCCTGGCCGGAGCCGAGGAGCTGCCTACCGACCCCGCAGCCCCCACGCAGTGCCGACGGAAACGCCAGAGCAAACTCAGGCTCTGAACCTCACCTCAGCTCTAGGACCACTTGGCTTCTACTCTGCTCATAAGTTAACATCCATTTTATGCTTACTCGATCTTCCAACAGTTGGCACGGTGAGGGCACAGGTCCTCATTCTACAGACAAAAGCCTAAGCAGCGGCAGGCATCTGCTCTGGGCTCTGCCTTCCTGTGCCAGCTACCGTTTCTCAGCCAGCCTTTCTTTCCACTGTCCACACAGCCCACTGGCTTGCTGGGGCGACAGAGAACAGGCTCCCCGGTGGCAGGTGGCAGGGTCACAGGGTCACCCAGCCTGCTATCCCCAACAAGCTGGGTTGCTGGGGGTCCAAGTGTCCTCCCCCTATGGGCTTGTTCAAAGAGGAGAGCACCCCTTCTTGGGAGGGGATGTCCCAAACTTTCTGCTCACCTTGAAAAGTGTGAAAACCGCTCAGAAATGGAAGAAAAATTCAGTTCAAATCCCCTTCTCAAAATGCTGCTGCAATGTTTTACTTACTTGCAAGCAGTTTATGGAAGCGCAAGGTGTTAGTTTAAAATGTTTGTGTGCCCATTTCAAATGCCCCAGCAGTGCCCCCTCCTTGCACAGAAACATGGCCAGCAGGCACACAGCCCAGGGGCCCCATCAATGACAGCCACACTCAGATGGCCACAGCACAGCAGGACACAGGGCAGGACGAGGGAGGTGGCAGGATTCCAGCCCGAAGAGCAGAGCCACCAGGGCAACAATAGCTTCCTCCCGCCCGGCCCGCCCTGTCCCCATCCTCACTGCATCTGCCAACACCGCCCTCCCAAACTAGAACCCAGAGCGCCGGCCTGCGCCCACAGGACTTCCAGCCTCAGAGACGCCGAGCTGGGGCCTCAGGCGTTTCCGACTCTCCAGGGACTCTGAGCTCCCCGACGTACAGCCAGTCTCAGTCTCTACCTCCATCTGGCCAAAAGGGAACTCATGGGAACTGAAGCTGTCACCTCCCGGGTGTGCGCGTGTGCGAGCCATGGCTGGGCAGTGTCGTCGGCATTTACAAACATAGTTGGCCTCTATAGCCACAATTCCGTATCTGTGGATTCAACCAACCACAGACTGAAAACAGTCAAGAAAAATCATGACTGTACTGAACATGTACAGGTTTTTTCCTTCCCTAAACAGTGTAACAACTGCGCACAGCGCATTTACACTGTTATTTTAACAGTATTCTGTATCAGCGCAGTATAATCTAGAGAGAAGTTAAGAGCACAGAAGAATGTACAGGTTATATACTAATGCCACACAATTTTATGAGGGACTCAAGCATCTGTGGACTTTGCAGCCTGTGAAAACTTCTGAACCTGAGCCTGTGGGAGGCTGAGGGACCACCGCATACCTCTGAAATGCAAAATTCAAGCAAGTACGCCTGTTTTGAAATGTGGCCCTTCAAATGCTGTTGGGGGTCTTTAATGAATTTGATCAAAGGTTTACCGTGCTGCGCTTCCCAGTTTAATTAAGCCGGCACTGGTCTTTTTAGAACACTGAAAGAAAAACGAGGATGCTTCTTACTGACTTTGTACGGCTTCCCCCTCCTCCCGACAATGCCGGCTCACACCGGCCGCGAAGCCTTCGGGAGGAGGTGATGAAGAGCTGTGCGGCCGCCCGCTCCTTACCACGACAGATGCACTACGTCCTGGCCACCCTGATGGGGCCTGGCCACCGAGTCCTCTCATTAAACACCGAGGAGCAGCGTACGGGCCCAGTCGGCCACTTGCACGAGGGGCCTCTGGAAGGCACAGTAGCCTACTCCCACAGGGCGGGGCGCACACTCAGCAGTCGGAGGAAAAAGATCTTGTACACAGGACTGCAAGCAACTCTGTCTCTATCATTACTGGGTTAAACAACTCCGCTCCGCCGGGGACTGGGGTCACCCTCCAGCTGCTGAGACAGCCCGGTGTCTGGTGCTCACAGCACGGACATCCTGCGCGAAGGAAGCGTGCCTGGCCTGCTGCAAACTGGAAATGCCCTAGGCAGCGCTGGTGAACCTACCGCCCTCGGCCTCTGAAGACTGCGCACCAGGAGTCCTTTGCCTGGATGCTTGGCTGGGAGGTGGGGGTCCTTCCCTGGCCATGGCTCACGGCTCTTCAGTGCTGAGGCCTCGGGCAGCACAGCTGGAGAAGGTCTTAGCCTGCGTCTCTGCTCGGGAGAGCCTGGCTCCGGGAACCCTGGGGACTGGCTGTGCCTCCCCTCCACGTGGCTTGAGACACCCACCTCCAGATCCCTACCAGCAGCAATACCGACACTCAGGGGGTTCCCCCAGAACACCACTGGTGATAAAACAAGTGGATTTCCGTGCCACCCAATTTTGTATGCTGTTACCTTAGAAACCCCCCTCAATTTAATTTATTTCAGCCTGCCTTCCACAGGGCACAGTTACCTTGGGGTTGGTTCGCTGCTGCAGCCTCCTTTCCTCCCGCTCTCTCTGCAGCCGCTCGAACTCTTCCCTGATCTCAGCCGGAGTTCGCCTCCTCTCCACAACCTATGGGGGAACCAGAGCCAGATGAGGACCGCGGCACCAAGGAAAACACCTCCCCCAGACCTGGAGGGAGGAGGGGAGCACGGCTCTCCAGCAGCCTCCGCCCGCCCGCCCGCCCGCCCGTGCGTCCCTGGCTCCTGTAACCCTCCACGTCTTTCTTCATTCTAGAGCCTTCCCTCTGAGGCTGCAGGACTCTTACAGCGAGAAGCCCACAGCTTCCATTTCCCAGCGAGTCCCAGGTCCCAGCCAGACACCGTGAGCAGAGGCACCGCTGAACACCTGGGTGGGCTTCCTGGACCACTGATCTCCAGCACCAGTGGTGTCCTAGCACCGCAGGACCCTTCTCGTGCACTGTGCCAGGACCCTCGGCACAGCCATGCAGTGACACTTTTGTCTCAGTCCAATGACATCGAGGGACCGAACGGTAGACTATGTACAACTCCGGGGTGTGCAAGGGTGTCACGACACCTGTCTCAGCTCACAAGAAGAAAACCCAGCTAGGCTGCCAGGAGCTGGGGGTGGGGTGGGAAGACGGGAGAAGGGCAGGGGCCCCACCTGAGACAGGACAGGGGGCAGAAAGGCGGAAAGTGGTGACGCCTCCTCTACCACGAGCAGGCAAGAGGTGGCCAAGGACAGGCCCCGAAATATGTTCCTCTGTGGGAACAACACAGGAAGTGTGAGACGCTGCTGGGAGCATTTCTAACATGACGGACGATGAGGGAAAGCTACCGGGAAATTCCAAAACAATACAGGCACAAACCCCAGACAAAACAAAACGAGTCGCAAAAACCGAACACCAACAAAACCAGGACCGAAAGATTCCCACTTTACCCGCATTCCCTCTTCTCACAGGCTTGGATTTTTGGTCTCTTCCTAAAACCCTTCTTTGCATGTATGTTTGCATGTTCGTGGGTACCTAAATACCTTGACCATGTGCTCATAATTACATTTTTTTACAACCTGATTTTAATTTTATTTATTTATTTATTGGTACCAGGAATTGAACCCACGACTGCACGCTTGCCAGGCAGGCGCTGTGCCACTGAGCTATATCCCTGGCTCTTGATTTTAGTTTTAACAACAGAAAAATAGTTACCTATCCAAGTAGAAAAAAATAAAGAGAACAGTGTTTTCTCCTCAGATAAAACAATATAAATCAATAATTACTGAAAAGGAACTGATTCTTTTTAAGGTATCTTTACAATGACAAAGCTCGTTAAAATCACCCATGAGAAATGGAAAGGCCTAGAGAAGGCGTGAGAGTGACCGCCCTCCTGGACTCACAAGAAACCCCAGGCACACCTCCCCGGCGGCAAGCTCCTGCCCCAGCTCACGGGCACTGAGGGCACCGAGCCTGTTTGGGGTGCATTTGCTGCCTCCAGGCAGAAGCCAGGTATGGCTTTCAGGGTTCCCAACACCTTCTCAGCCTCCTGTCAGCCTCTCCTTCACCCAAAGAAAAGAAAAACAGGAGCTTGAGGGAGTCGGCGGGGTCCGCCGGGTGGTGAGGAGGCCTGGCTGGGTGGGCACCGCGGCCACAGACCTCTGCGCCTAGTTGGTGGGGCACACATGCTCTGGACCGGGCCGGAACCAAGGCACCTGGGAGCCACCGCTCCTGAGCTCAGCAGCTCTCACAGAAAGCAATCAGGCATACAGCACCCTGTAAGCACCAGACAGGGTCCCTGCCTCTTGCGAGCAGCGTGTCCTGCAGCAGAGAATCTGCACCCATGCTGCGCACCCGACCACCACCTTGAGGCCCATCCCGGTGTGGCCAGGAAGAGCAGCTTTATGGATGGGGGTCAGGACACTGGCAGAGGCAGGTGGCAAACTGAGAGTCAGAAGCCTACGCTCTCTCTCTGATGTGGCGTTACTGCTGGGTGACTTCCGGGAAGTCACCTCTAAGCTGTGTGCTGTGAAAAGAGGACAAACCACACAATTCTGAAGGGGTCACCTGGACTGAAAATTCTACGATTCCACTCAGTCAACTTTTAATTTCAGAACAACTTCATATAAATATTTAAAACTTCAGAAAGCAGGGAAAGTTCTAGTATACCAGCCACCCAGGTTTCCTTGAATGTTAACGTTTACATAACCAGCGAATGCCAATCAGATCTAAGAGGTCAACATCAGTATTTTTCAGATTTTTTTTTTTTTTTGTCTTTTTGGACAGGGTCTCACTATGCAGTTCAGGTTGGCCTTGAGCTCACTTTGTAGCGCAGGCTGGTCTCGAACTTGCAAAGATCAATCCTCCTGCCTCAGCCTCCCGAGTGCTGGGATTACAGGCACGTGCCCTCACACCCTGCTCAGACTTTTCAGATTCTACTTGATTTTTCCTCCTAACATCTTTTCTCGGTGTCAGGATCCAATCTGAGATATCCCTCACATTCCCTTCCTTTCATCTGCAGTGTGGCTTCTGTCTTTCCTTACTTCTCACGGTCTCGACTGTATCAGAGCCCTGAATGTAGAGGGGGGTTTCTTAGGCACTGCAAGACTGATGTCAAAGACAGGGAAAAGTGGAATAAGGACAATGCACATCTGACAGAGCTGATTATGTGGTTTCTGCTCCCCTTGCCAGCCTGCAGCAGAGTCAACACCATCAAGAGTATTCACAGTTCAGATGGATTTTTGTCATTCTGAAGAAAACACGAATTTCCCTTTCAACATTCACACAAACATTAACTTAACTCCAAGAGCTTAACGCGGCTGATTTTAGAAGCTGGGAATGGTTACATCTCATTCCTTTGGAATTCTGCCAGTTAATGAGAGTCTCTTGAAGGTTTTTTTAAAAAAAGTGAAAACTTAAACTAATGAGCAAAAACAGGGCCAGTATTTTATACAAACTAAAGCAGCACCAGCATTACCTCCAGTGTCCACCATCACACAGCGGAGATATGACGAGTGCTTTGAGGCCTCTGGCGTGAAGGCCTTTCAGACATGTGGCATGCCCACAATGCCCTTCAGCCTTCGCTAACTACCCATACGTTTAGTGTAACAAATAGGTGGCAAAGTCTAGCAGCCCAACCATACCAGCAACAGGATGAAAGGAACAGCGCGTCCCGTCTGGGGGGAAGCTACCGCTGTGCGTCATAAACAGTCCACCGAGTGGAGGGGTCTGTGGCAAGGTGCTGGGGCGTGGGGAGCTTTCGCCTTTAAGTACAGACATCAGGCCGCCCTCCTGCCGCACGTTAAGCACTGCCAGCGTGTGGGGTCTGTCTTCACATCCTCCTCCTCGGAGGCATTTTTATCTGGCAGTGACGGTTTCATATCAGTATGAAAAAGGCCAATTCTGACCCACCACAACCTTATTTCCTGAAAGTAATCTACTAAAAGATAGGAATGTAAAGTCTATCCCATTCACCACCTGGGAATACCTACACATTTCTTTTCTTCTGTGTCTTCTGTTAACAGCGTGTACTGGTGTACAGATGACTGGTTTCATGACATTACAGTCATTTGTACACGCACAAAACATGTTTTGATTGTTTTCCTCTCTCCCAGTACCCCCATGCTAGGTATTCCCAGTCACTGCTGTCTGGGTAGCTTTGCTTCACTTCTAGAGGGAGCTAATCTGGGCTGTGAGCGGAAATCAGGCAGTATCTCACTGGAAGACCCCGCGCTCCCAGAGAGCGGGACAGTGCTGCCAGGCACTAACCCTGAGGCTGCTTGGTAGGAACATGGACCACGCCGACAGTTCTGGGCGATTCCAAGTGCCGCACTGAAAACATGTCACCAAGCCATGTCTTCAACCAGGGGACTTTAAAGTGGTATGTGAAGTGTGAGGAAAAATTTGTAAAGAAAACAGTATCCATTTTCCTTTTTGGATAAAAACAAAGACCAAACTGCTAGACTTAACACTGAGCTATAATGAACTAAGGCAACCCAAAGCACTGCTATTTCCATCAAGTCAGAGGCCGCAAACCAACTGCCCAGGGAGCCAGGCGGGGCAGGTGCAGTGACAGTGTGGGGAAAGGGGCCAGGCGCGGAGCCCAGTGTGAAGGACTGCGTGCGGGGCCTAGGTCAGTCACACACAACTGGGGCTTCACGGCGAGAAGCGTGGGTCCTCACAGTCTCCCCAGTGCGCAGCAATCCACACATGGCTCCAGGTAGGACGTGGCCACAGCCAGCAGCGCACCTCAGGAGGGCAAGGGCCACAGCCCGCTCCGCTTCCCTCCACCGTGCCCCGCAGGCCGTTAGCAGGCGCTCAGGCTAGAATCACGAGCGACACGCACACGCACACACAGGACTACACAGCCACAGAATTTCGAGGGAAATCAATGATCAAAGGGAAAAAACCCAAGAGGCAATTTAGTGTTATTAACTAATACCCTGCCAAGATGTCTTGGGGATCAAAATGAAGTCGCTTTCATGACATTATGTATAAAAGCACCTATATCCCTGCAGTACTTTAAAGTTCTACGTAATTCTTATGTTCGTCTATTCCATCCTTACATCTTCGCCTCTCAGCACAAAGCAGCCACGACTCACCCAGGGCTCTAGACGCTGTCAGCGGCAGAGAAAGGAAACTGCATAGAGGCCCCTGGGTTTCTGTAGCGCGTTCCCACAGCACGGGCCGCCCAGGGCCACCTACTCCACAGACATGCTCGCCTGCTTTGTCTCGCTCCTTACATTAGCAGTGTTCTGGTATACAGTACCAACCAGAGGCACTGCGCGATTCTCAACTGTGCTCTGCAACATTCCCAAGAGGAGCACTCCCTAAACAGCCTTCACAAGGAAGGAGGAGGGGGCACGGGCGGCAGAGAGCAGAAGCCAGCAAGCGTGGACAGTCGCAGCCTGGGAGCAGTCATCTCGCCTCAGTTCCCCGACCCACCGCTCCCACGCAGGGCCCAGGGTTCAGCCTCCCAGGCAAAGCCCGTTCTAGAATTCAACCTTGCACACACAAACACAAGGCGAGGCAAGGAAAGCCAGTGTCTCAAATATTCCCAAGAACAGGCTGCAGGGCCGCAGGTTACGTAGCTGTTTAGCAACTTCTCTGGGGCACCAGGCGACACCTGGAACAGGTTCTCTTACCTCCCATCCTTCCATTTCCAGTCCTCGCTTCCCATATATATCATAGATGGCCCTGGTTTGGGGGTCACTAAGCACTGCAATTAAAAAAAATCAAACATGTCACAAAGTTCAAAATGCACCTTTCAGTCCCCCCTGAGAACACCGGCTACGATGTCACTGGGTAAATTCGTCTTTCTCTTCCTGCACCATCGCAGCCTCTGGGAGGCGCTCTTCCTTTCCTAGGTGTCTGTCCTCCCGCCTGCTGTGGGCTCCAACCCAGGAGGTGGCTGCAAATTTGCAGGTGCTGCCAATGAGCAAAGTCAGCCTCCCAGGGCCCACGCTCCTCCTAGGACTGCTTGGAATCTGCACCGCCTCTCGCGCCACTGAAGGACCCTGCGCTTCAAAATGCACAGCACAGGACGCACACTGACTTGGCAGTCCATTCCAGTTTTCAGCAAAAAATCTGACTGATTAGTGTTACTAACTCCTAAGGCAGTGTACATCCTGTGTGTGTGTGTGTGCGAGCGCGCGCGCGCATGTGTGTATACACACCCTCTTTATCTGCAAATCATTTAAAAATACAAGGTTGTTGGCCACATCATCTAAAATACGTAACAAAAGGGCTTCTGGTAAGGGCAGGAGTTATTCAAAGGCTATGCAAACTGAGTGGGAAAGCCAGCAGCAGTCACTCTCTCTCTCCCCTACTCCTTTCTATTCAGGACCTCTGCATCTTCCCCTGAGAGCTCCCATATATTTTTAGGCCTAATTAAAAAAAGACACAAATGAGTCTATCCATATTCAAATCCAGTGGGGAAAAGGAAATGCTGACCACTGGAAAATGTGAGGGCCAAACTTCTTGAGTTCATCCCCAGGATTTAATAAGGAAGTATCTGGTCACGGGTTTACTTCTCTCTCTGTTTCGGTGAAACGCTGGGGCCAGGGCCGCCGCCGCAGCATCCTCACAACCACTGGTAGGTTTCCCCGTTAGCTGTCCCCATCGCCAAGTCCACAGGCAAGCTATGCGGGTCCTTTAGACAGCAGCAAACTAATGCGGCCTTGTAGACCACGGAATACAATAACAGGATGCCTTTTGACCGCAGCCACGTAAGTGGTGTGAACAGTTAAATTTGGTGACGAGACCACACTGGCGGCTTCTTGCCCGACTCTCACTGTAATTAACATTCAAGTTCTTGGTAGAACTGTAATGTGAACAACAGCATTCCTTACTGCGTCTACAGGGGGAAGTCACAGTAGTTATGTAACGAAATGCATTATTATGTCGTTTTGGTCTCAGGGAGCGAATCACCAGATGGTTTTACAATGAACCACTTCTCTTACTTGATATGTACCCTAAGAGTGAGTTAATGTATTTGTTGTTTTCTAATTTTTAAATTATGGTGAAATAGATACAACTTTCCTTTTTTCTCGTGGGTATCAGGAATGGAACTCAGTACCTCATGCCTGCCAGGCAGGTGCTGCGCCACTGAGCTATACGCCTGGCCCACAACTTTCCATTTTACAATGTACAATTCATTTGGGCATGGCAGCACGGGCCTGCAAGCCCACCGCTCAGGGGGCTGGGGCAGGAGGATCACTGTGAGTTCGAGGCCAGCCTGGCCTACACAGTGAGGCCTTGTCTCAAAAAGAAAAAAAAAGGGTACAATTCAGCAGCACGAAGCATTTACAGTGCTGTGTAATCATCATCACTATCTATTCTGAGTACTTTTCATCATCTTCAAAAGATGAACTGTATCTATTAGTGACTTTATAAGCAAATATATATATACAAACATATAAACAAGTACATATTTTATAAACAAATATATCACAATTTTTCTTTGTGATATATGTAAGATGTGAGTCTAAAAATCTTAATTACTTGGTTCTATTTCCTATTAGCGGTCTTCTGAACATTACTTTCTTTTGTAAGAATCTTCACTGAATGCTACAGAAACAATAAAATTGTCATCAGATAAAAAAACGTCCTTGTAGCTTCTCACAAAGGAGAGAACAAAGACAGCTTCTCTGTACCGATCCGTTTTTCCCTCTCCGAGTTCCCTTCAGAAGAAAGCGCAGACGATTTAAACTGGAGTATTCCCCTACAGTCCAGACCCCAGCCCATTACTTCAGCCGGACTCTCATTTTCTACTTACTGGACACATATTGATTTCCAAAGCAAAATACTACTCTTTCAAAGGACCCTGTCAGTAAGAACTACTCAACTAGCCACTTCTTTTATACACCTCTAAGGACTCTCTTTTTCTGCTCTCTACAAATCAAGTCTCTTAAAAATCGAGTATCTGCTACCCCGTGCTTCTGTGAGGCCGAGCCCTCCGCTGACCTTCATAAGCCTGGTGAACGAGGTTAAACAGCCGTTCTGCTTGTGATTTGAGCTCCGGGTCTCTGTGCTTGTCTGGATGGTAAAGCATACACAGCCTGCGGTAGGCAGCTTTTAGCTCTTCAGAAGAGGCCTAAAGAAAGAAAAATTCAATTAGAGAGCAATCAATGGTACTTACACATTATCATCATCAGAATCAGCCTTGAAATGGGAACCCGTCAGCCATATTCCAACATGTTTGTTCTCTCCATCCAGGATATAATGAAGTTATGCTTTATTACCTCAATAAGGCTTCTTTTCTCCACAATTAATAAAGTGATCAATTATGTACATCAATAGCGACTGTGTTTTGCTAGGGCACACTGCTGTCAGATGGAACGAAAGCCTCCGTGTCTGCATGGGCCCACTGCGCTCTGAGCTGGAGCTAAAATGCCACAGGGACCTGCTTCCCCTTAACCCAAGTTATCGGACGGAAATCACGTCTGGGAATATGTTCAAAAGGAAGAATCTGGGGCCATCAGACAGCAATGACAGCTGCTGCGGTGGTTTTGACAAAGAACACTGAAAGCGTATTAATGCTAGAACACCAGAGGCTGCACCATAAAAGCACACACACCTGGCTTTCCAGCTGATTCCAAAAGTGGCAAACACGCCTTCCTACCCCCACTAAGGCTCCTTCCCAACACGTAACCCTCCCTTCCGGTGGCCAACCAGAGGGGGTACGCAGCAAGGGCCACAAGAACTGTCCTCTCCTTGGCCTCCTCGCCCGCCATCACTGAGGTCACAGCCACAGCCTCGAGGCGCCAGTGCAGCCCACTCAGACGTGAGGTCCACGTGGGAGCCCCGTGCCGGCCGCGCTGGCCTCAAGGACCCCTTCCGGCCGTCGGAAGCGATGCTGCCACTGCAAGCACAGAGGAGAGGACGACCCATGGAGTGAACAGCAGCTCACTCTGGGCGCAGCCCCAGCATCTCGACAAGTGCAGCACGTATGTGGGTCACTGAGCGATCAGCCATCTGGGTGGAAGGGAGAATGGGCCCGGTCCCCAGGGAGGCCACCCGGGGGGACCAGGCAGTGCTCTAGGATCACGTCCTGGTACGTGGATCCACAGGGACAGAACGAACCCAGGCACCAAAGTTACCAAGGAAAATACTACACTATTTCTCTAAAATTTCCACAATTTTCAGTATCTTCCCATTCCAGGACTAATGAATCTTTTTCTACCCCACAACCCCCTGTGCCTTAGTTCTATTCTTTTGACATGAAACTGACCTATTTCCTACAGCACCATGTCACTCAGAATCTAGAGGGCCAGGAGATGTGTGTGAGTTTAGCAGAGGTTCTCAGGTCAAATTCTGAAGACTGCAAAGAGGGAGATCATAAAGGGGATTCCAAGGACACAGAGAGGACAAGTGGCCTGCCAGACCCGTGTGCCCAAAAGGCTGCGGTGGGGTCCGCTCCGCGCCCTTGGCACCTCCTCCCCTCTGTCTGAGCCCCAGCCTGCTGGGCTTGCTACTCAGCAAAGCTGCGGGAGACCAAGCCAGGCACCTGGCCCTCGGGCCCGGCCAGAAAGCTTCGCTGCTTTCCATCAGGAGCTCCTCGAAGGATCCCATCAGCTGCCCATTGGGAAGGGTCCAGGATCCTGGGAGGGAGTGGACTCCTGCCCCTCCCACCTGATCGCCCCCTCCGTCTTCTCCTTGGGTGGCCTCTGGGAACGATGCTACTGAACACTTTGTAGTTACGCCTCTCCCTCCCTGCCCACCGGGTTAGCCGTGTGATTTACTCTGTGGCTACACACTGACCTTCCATTTCAGTGGCTGAGAACGAGGGCTCTCGAGTCAAAGGGCCCGTGTTTGGGTATCAGATCTGTCACTTCTGAGCTTTTTGACTCTGGGCAGGTGACCTTCTGATCTTTAGCTTTCTCCTCTGAAAAGGGACAACACACCTCCCAGGGACAATGTGGGAATGAAGCCACCAGTGACTTTAAAGTACTTCACATGTAGCAAAAGCTTACAAATTGCAGCCTTTTCCTGTTTTTTTTTTGAGACAGGGCCTTGCTGTGTGGTCCAGACTGGCCTTGAGCTCTGTGTAACCTACACTGCCCCGGACCTTGTGGCGGGTGATCCTCCTGCCTCAGCCTCTAGAGGAGAGTACTGGAATTACAGGTGTGCGCCACCACATCCGGCTACAGCTCTTTCCAATCCTTCTGTCTCATCTGAAGACTGGCAGACAGTGCTCTCTCTCCCTGTTGCAAGGTGGAAGGCAGTGACTGCACGTGCAAGAGCTCAGCCACACCTGACACACAGCAGGGAAGAGCCACCCCTGGGACCATCGCTGTCACAACTGAGCTCCACCTTTCTGGCTGCACTGGGACACTTGAGCGCCCCGCAGCTCGGCAGCAGCCTTCACGTGAGGCCGTCCGTCCTGTGTCCTGTGTGTGTAGGACACCGGCGCTTTTCCGCCCTCATTCTGCATCACAAGAGCACAAGGCTCCCTGGGAGAGACGGAGCTGCGGCTGGGCGCTCTCTCCTCCTTCGGTCACAGGCGCCTCCGGGACGGGACGGTGCTCACCGTGCAGTGCCCTTCCCGCCACGCCTCCAACACCTATGAGCGAGCGCCAAGCCCGGGCGCCTGAGGCGTAAATAACACCGAGTAATGGGAAAATAAAGTACATTTTCTCCTAGTCAGTTTGGGCATGTGAGGGTGTAAACGGAGCCTGCTTGCTCCTACACAGCACTTACAAGTTATTTTCTTCCTGCAGATTTCAATTGTTTTTCTCCTGTAGCTTATAAAAGTTAGAAGCATAAAATTAGATGGATTTGAGTGACTCCAGGTTAAGGTGCTATTTCCTGGGTATTAGAATGAACGCAGACGACAAGGAAGCAGAATATCTAGCCTGCAAGACCTTTAGTCATATTAATAAATGGCTTAATGTGCTATTGATTAAGTAATGGAAATGAGAAGTTTCATTTTTAATAAATATCACATTCAATAAAAGGTTAGATGAGGCCTTTCATCACGAGTGAATAGCTAAGGTCACTGGTTCGATATTTCATAAATGATAACCTTTCCACTATCATAAAAATATCGGTATCATTTCAAAGTGTAATGAGATATCATTAAAAATGATACCTAAAGTTACATACTTACTTCTACATTTCTGTAATAAAATTAAGAGAGGTATCAAGGTGTAAGTCTGAAAAGTTCTATCGTCTTAATCATCTGGTTTTATACTCCCTGGACAGACAGACCTTGTGTGAGGTCCCAAATGAGGTCTCTACAGATTTTGAAAGACTGACACCACACAAAGTACCAGCCCTGCCACACAGCATGAAGTTAGATATCAATTACAAAAAACTAGGAAATATATAAATTTGTGGAAATTAAACCATACACTCTTAACCAGTCGATTCAAGAAGAAATCACAAAGGAAATTAAAAAATACTTGGAGACAAATGGAAACAAGAAGGCAAAATGCCAAAAGGAGAGGAAACCAAAGCCACCCCACCAGCCTGGGCCAGCCGCGGAGGCACCTCAGCGGCAGGACGCACGCTCGCCCGCGCGAGGCCTGGGTCTGACCCCAGCGCCACAGAACAGCAGCACTGCGGGAAAGCGGTCAGACCCTAACCGTTCACCTACGGAGAGCAATGGCCTGCGCTCGCTCCTCGTCTCCTTGTGAAGGCTGGCCTAAGTGCTCCTTCCCACGTACTGCAAGGTGGAAGGCAGTGGATGCACGTGCAAGAGCTCAGCCACACCTGACACACAGCAGGGACGTAGCCTGGACCCCAGCGTGGAGATGTGATGGGGTGGGGGGTTGGGGGCTTCAGGGCGGGGGAGTGTCCTTGTGAAGGAGCTCCTGAGGGGCCTGGCTGTGCTCCAGCTTCCTGTGACCTTGCCCTCTGCACAGGCTTCCACTGTTGCCCGGCTGCAAGGCCTCCACCAGAGCGAGCGGGAGCCAGCACCAGGCCTGGAGCCCCCAAGCTGGAGTGAATAAGCCTCTTTAGAGAGCATCTTGCTCTGAGTACTCTGCTACAGTAATGGAAAACGACTAGTATCAGGAACTAGAAAAAGAACAACAGGGTACTTCCCAGGAAGTCACCCCTAGGAAACGGGAAGTCCAGATGGGTCTATGACTGGCATGGAGACCGAATTGGCAATCAAGACCTCTGCAGAGGAAACCTTACTAGGGACTCTTAAACACTTAAAAAAAGGAACTTGCAACAATTCTCAAACTTTTCCAAAACATTAAAGATGAGAGAATGCTTCCAAATTCACTCTGAGAGGTCAGTATTACCTGATACCAAAGCCCAAAGATTCCACAAAAAGAACCACAGACTAGTAGATGCAAAAATCCTGAAGAAAATACTAACAAAGTTCAGTAGCATGATAAAAAATTGTACCAAGGGATGAGCTGTGCGTAGTGGCATAGGCCTACAATCTCAGCACCTGGGAGGCTGAGGCAGGAGGACTGCTGCGAGTTTAAGGCCAGCCTGGGCTACAGAGTGAGTTCAAGGCCAGCCTGAACTACAAAGTGAGACTCTATCTCAAAAAAATCAAACCAAAACAAACAAAACTATACCCAAGTAAAAGTGAAATTATTCTTGGAATGCAAGGATAGCTCAACATATGAAAATAAATCAACATAATACATCATAGTAACAGAAAGAAATATTTAAAAACCCTGCATCATTTCAACTGGTGTGGAAAAAGCAATGGGCAAAATTTAAGACCCATTTGTGGTAAAAGTAGGAATTGAAGGAACTACTCTGACGTAACGAAAGTCATACATGAAAATCCCCAGTGAGTGCTAAAAGACTGAAAGCTTTTTTCTAAAATTGGGAACAACGCACAGATGTCTGTTTTTCAAACTTCAATTAAACAAAGTACTGCAAGTTCCAGCTAGAGCAATTAGGCAAGAAAAAGAAATAAAGGCCTCCAAGTTGTAAAGGAAGCAAAGTTACCTCTGTTCTCACAAAATTACCCCCTGTACACGGAGTCCTCTAACGATCTCTGTCTTTCTCTGTTTCTCTCTCATATAATGTTAGAACTTAAAAATGAATTTAGCATGGCAGGATACAAAGTCAACTCATGGAAACCACTGTTTTGTTCTGCTGGCACTGGAAATCGAACCGCTTCACACTGCACTACATTCTCTAGCCCTCCTTTCCCACTTAAAATTTGAGACAAAGGGTCTCACTAAGTCACCGTTACTGAGGCCGGGCTTGATTTTTTGATCCTTCTGCCTCAGCCTCCCAGAGTGCTGGGATTACAAGTGTGTGCCACCACGCCCACCTTAACTTGTGTTTTAAAACACTAATGATGAACAATCTAAGAAGGAAATCATTCCAGGTTAATATGCAAATACTACCCAAAGCAATCTACAGACTCATCACAATCCTTGTCATAATCCCAATGAAGCCTGGCCAAGAAGGAAAAGCTAGTCCTTGAACTCACATGGAACTGCAAGGGGCACCAAAAGGCCAAAGCAACCTTGAAAAACAACATACTTGGATAACTCAAATGTCTTTATGTCAAAACGTAGTAAGACAGATATGCAGACAGACTGGCCTTGAACTCCTCATGCCTCAGATCCCTGAGTGCTGGGACTACACAGGTGCACTGTGCCACACCTGGCTACCCTCACCCCTTTTGGTGCTGCAAGCTGAACCCAGAGTCTTTGTGCTTCGTGACAGAGATAGGGATTCCACGTTGCTAACTTGCCCAGGCTGGGTTTGAACTTATGACCTTCCTGCCTCGGCCTCCCAGTCAAATCTAACAACTGTTTTATTTTCTAACTTCTGCTATGATGTCACACCTAGGAAAGTCTCCCAACTCCAAATCCATGACACTAGCTTCCCTGAACAATCAAGCAATTGCAGAAGTCATTACATTTACACTTACTGAAATGCTGGCAAGGGAGACCATCTCTGCAACCGTCCCTATGTCTGGCACATGTTCAAACAGTCTCCTGCCACTGAGTCTTCTTATTTTTTTTGGTACTGGAGATTTAACCCAAGGGCTTTGCACTGAGCTACATCTCTAGCCATTTTTTATTATTCCATTCCATCCCACTCCATCCCATTCACTGACAGGGTTTTGCAAAGTCTCTGAAGTTGTCCCCCCTGGGTTTGAACTTTCAGTCCTCCTGCCTCAGCCTCCCCAAGTGCTGGGATCATGGGTGTGTGCCACTACACCCAGCTCTGCCTTCATTTCACCAGGCTAAAGCACGAAGCTGTCCGTCTGCAGGGCAGAACCGGCTTCATGACACTGTCAGACTGAGCTGCTGCCTTTTGCACCCGCTTTGCTCCTGAGCGAACGGGGCGCTTTCTCGAGGCTGCATGAGTTGTGCTCACACCACCGTCTGGCAGCCAACGGAAGGCACTATACGCATGCCTCGCATTTTCTAGAAAATTCTAAAGTGTAATTTTAGACTATAAATTAGAGTTTTCAGACAGGAAGTCAACTGGTTCCCAGTGTTCACAGTGTTCTTGGTGTCTCTGATGACACTTGGAATGACATTTAGATGTTGGTGACCTTCTGTCGTTATTGTCCGTTACAGCTATTTTGAAAATCCTTACGCTTTTCTTGAGCCTAACTGAAGCACAAGTATATTTCTATCTGTGTCTTGTTTTACAACAAAAATCTCTCAATTACTCGGCTTTAATTTCTAACGGAATATCAGGAGCCGTGAGCCACATAAACAGCTCTTTGGGACGCTCTGTAATTTAAGAACGTCAAGGGCCTAACACCAAAAAGCTTGTGAACAGCCGGACTGGACGATACCGTGGTGGCAAACCCCACACTCCACAGGTGTGTTTCCAGGTCCACTTCTGGCCAGCTCTGCTCTGCCTGGTGGTGTCCTCAGCCTGGGCTGACAGAACAGTCGCCCTTTGGAACCTCTGCCCATCACCACACCAGAGGGGAGAGCAGGAGACCTCTGGTTCCCACGGACATGTAGTTACACGTCACTCCACTCAGGCCACTGTCAGACCTGATCACAGGCTCACTGACCACAAGGGGGACCAAGAAGCGTGGGAGCAGCCGGCACGTGGTGTCCAGTCCTGCAACCACCACGCTCGTATTATTCACTTCAAGGCTCTGAAGGCTGAACACAGCTTGCAAGTCACAGCTTGGCCACCCTGAGTCCTTATGTTCCCTTAAGGAATACAGAAGCCACCCTGTTTTTGTTGCTGAAGCTTCTCATTTCAAACTCAAGAATTTCAGTAACTAAGTCTCCACAAACTATATTCTGCTGGATTTTGGGAAGTTTGCCTAATTACCACAATTGAAGATTCATTACTGTCCATATGTTCCACAATAATCTGATTAAAACAAACTGCATCAGCTAATAAAATCTGCACTTTTAAAAAAATGATACTTGGTGCTCATACGCTTTAAAGGGAAAAGCAGATTTCAGAGCTAATTAACACCAGGCCAGCAGGGCTGCTTTGTGCTGAGTAAGGGCGTTCCATGAGGGGAAGGGCGCGTGTTATCTGTGCCATTTAGGAGGCACTGCTTGTGCTAGGGACCAAAAAACAACCCCACAACCGGGCTTGGTAAAACATCTCTAACTTTATTTTGTAAAGGCTCCAATTATACGGCCTGGCATTCTACATGATAAATCCTTCTCATACACAGCCCTACCATGTTCTAACGCCACTCTCCTGCTGGAACTGATTACCAGAAGGAATAGCTCAGTTTTCAGTTTGGCAACCAGAGTAAGTCACCACCGGACTCTGCAGGCCTGTGAATATCGTGCTGGAACACATGGACACAGCCTGCCCCTTGCTGGGCCTGTCCTTGGTCATCTGGCACATAATGTCCTACCCAGACAGGGAGAGGAGAGGACCAGCGAGTGCGGACTCTTCAACCTGTGAGCTCACTGATGGTGGCCAGGCCCCAGGCAGCACTTGAGGCACAAAGGAAAAAGCACAGCCTTCTCCCCCTTCTGTTTACAAGCGGAACATCTTTGGGGGCCTTGAAATAAGATCCTGTACACGGGATTCATCTTCCATATTGAGAGACCCTAAAACGTATTTGGAATCATTCTACAATGCTAACCATGGCATAGTCTGTACTAATTTGTTCTGCCTGATCTCTGAATGAATATTTTAAGTAGAACAGGACTTAATAGTAAGACTGACCTTGTGGTGGATTAACTAACGGTCAATTTGCAACATCCAGTTGAACTGAACCAGCATGGTGCTGAGTGCAGAAGGCCCACCTGAGGATTGTTGCCAATAGCATAAAAGGAGAACTGGAGGGGAAGAGGGTGTGCTGTTGGTTTTCCTGGAGAAGCTTGTCAGGCTGGTTTTCCTGATATGAGCTCAGCTGTTCTAATCCATGGAGGAGTCCGAGTCCTCACTGTCACTGAGGATGGCTGTGGTTCTCCTCTGGGTAACCTCTGGTTCTTAGCTTGAGTGTCACTTCCTGGCTCCAGGGCAGATCCCCCAGCCTGCTAGCACAGATCCTTCATCCCGTTGGCGCAGACTTTCTAGCTCTCACCCCTGGCCTCTGGGCCTTCCCAGTGCACATTTGTGAAACAGACTTGCATGAGACATTCTTGTGGGCTCTTGCACGAGTCCACCTGGATTCGTGCAAGACACTGCCGTGGGACCCAGGCCCTCAGCTGGATTCTTCGAGTCTCTAATGCATGGAAAGATTTCCTGCACTCTTATGCATTATAAAGTAATCCTATAAATTTGGGGTGAACATTATAAAATAATCCTATAAATTATGTGTCCTGTATTTAACCTCTTCCCTTGTAAACTCTGATTACAACAAACTTGTATGTACTACAGAAACTCACTGTTTAACTGACACAAGAAAAACTACAAAAATGTATCTGATCCATCTGAAACATATTCTCTTTCACAAACATCATTTGTGGTGCGGATGCAAAAGATGATAAATGGGCAATCTTTTCTCAGTGCAATACAGAAACCTACGAGGAAGACGGTATGGACCGATGAGGCAGGGCCAGACTTGCAGGGGACAGCAGTGGCTATGTCTTCCGGCACCCAGTCTCCGACAGCTGGACTCTGGAGCCTGAACACCACAGTATGTGACTGAACTTGCTCTCTTCCTCTTGAACCTGATTTTAAACAATTTTTGTAAGTGAAAATTTAGATACTCCAAACTGAAAACTGAGAAATTCGTTTTCTATCAATCAGTTCCTCTAGAATTATTTGATTGCAAAAGTTGCAAGGTGCTCCAAGAATCTAAGTATTCCACAAAGCACAATGCAGCTAGATGGCGGGGAGGGCCAGTGAATGCGGACCTTCAATCCCTGAGCTCCCCGGCACCACCCCAGGTAGGAAAAAGAACACAAGATGGTCCCTGCCCCGAGGAGATCAGGAACTGGATGCCTGTCTTCCCAGCTAAATGGATTTAATTAAGCAATATAACCAGAAATGCTAACATTAAAGGCTGCAGAAAAAAGCTCAGGGCTACGAGAATAGAAAGAATAGACCCAAGCAGAACACAAAGGGTTGATTCTGATCTGCTCTAGGCATCCCAGAGGGGCTGGGGCATTTCAAGGGGGAAACACCCCAAGGAAACAGGCCGGAGTTGGGGAGACAAAACGCGGAACACTGATTATACACAGGCAAGAGTAAAGGGATAAGGAGGCAGTAAATGAATTTGGGCATCCATCCACCTGCGGTTCAGTCTGCGCAGTCTGCGCCGCCCGACAGCAGGCGTGCGCCTGAGAAACGCGCTGTGTCGCTGTGGACGGCACAGGGCACTGACACAGATGGAGCGGCCGCAGCGCCACCGGGAGCGGGCGTATCGCAGGACCCCCGTTTTACGTGCTGCTTCTGCGGTGTGACTGCACCTGTGATGCGCCAGCGCCGTGCGGGGCAATAATGGCAGAGCAGAGTGCAGAAGTGGAGCGCGTGGACGTCCTCTGGTGGAGGAGGAAGACCACCGCCACAAAGCAGGCAGAGCACTGGAAACACCTGACCACGCGGGACTTGCAAAAAGGAGGTACGTGAACCAAAATACACCGTAACAGAGCCAGAGAGGGTGTGGCGGCATGCCCATAACCCAACACTCTGGGAGGCTGAGATGGGCAGATTGTACGTTTCAGCCCAGCATGGACAATTTAGTGAGACCCTGTCTCCAATGTTTTGCATTTTTTTTCGGAGATAGGGTCTCACTCTGTGGTCCAGGCTAATCCTGCACTCACTTGTAAGCAATGGCGTGAGTCAGAGACCAACAGAGAGCACCGGGCTGTGTAAGGGCAACGTGGAATGAAAGTAGTGTGTGTGGGCACAGGCAGACAGCGCGAAAAGCCCGTCTGTGTGTCAGCACACAAGGGAGCCTTTTTATAGGGACGGGGCAAAGCGAGGCAGGGGCCTTAGGTGAAGAGGTCTGGGCAAAGCCAGGAGTGCAGCTCAGTGGCACAACATGGCCTGGCGAGTACGAGGACCTGAGTTCAATTCCTTTTTTAAAAAAAAAAAATAACAATTGAAACAAGGGATCTGGGCAAACATCCGTGTTTAAAGTTCTATCTGGTGCCTCAGTGGGCAAAGTCCTTAGGGTGTCCTGTGTAAACGTTTGGGTGACTTCATATGTCCTGGTGCTTGGACAATTCCATGCCCTATTTTATCTTTTTATGACATCCTGCGTTTGCCCAGGCAACAGCACCAGTGCTGAGTTGGGTTTTCTCTGAGACACTCTGCTGACAAACAGGTTAGGTGCTGGGAGAGTCATGTCCAAACTGAGCCCAATAACTACGGTGCCCAGGCTGGCCTTGAACTCATGGCAATCCTCCTGCCTCAGCCTCCTGAGTGCTGGGAACAGGCGTATGCCACCATACCCAGCTCCTGTTTCAAAATTAAAAAGGGCTGGGAATGTAGATCAGTGTTAAGGCCCTGGGTTTAATCTCTAGTACCATAAAAACTAAGTAAGTAGAAAATTAAAAAGGAAAAGGGAAAGGAAAAACAAACAATATGTTCAGTACTATTTGTTACTATGAATCTAATACAGCTAGGCTAAAATAGACAGAAACCAAAGGTGGAGCCAGGCATGGTGGTATATGCCTGTAATCCTGGCTACTTGGAAGGCTGAGGCAGGAGCATGGTGAGTTTGATGCCAGTCTCAGAGACTCAGCGAGATCCTGTCTTAAAGTGGCAGGGGATGTGAAGGCTCGGGCTTCGATCCCAGTTCCCCGACATAAACACAGGAACAAACTGAGAAGTCAAAGAGAACGGGTGAGGTGTTAAGGCGGTGGGGTCAGTGGCCACTTACAAGCTGGACAGAGATAAAGGCAGCAGTGTGGGGTGACTGATCCAGAGGACGCCCAAAGGGGTCAGTCCCTGAGAACTAAATGGAGAAGAGTCCACCCGGGGCCTTGCCCTGGATGAAGGGCTGGGAGAAGCCGAGGGGCAGCGGGGCTTGGGGAGACAGCGAACTTGAACACTTACTTTATTTGTACCCTGCCTTGTTCAAAAAGAATTTCAGACACCCAACAGATGAATACATACAACTTTAAAAAGGGGCACCTAAAAAGGGGGGCACATGTTTCAAAAGCTGAGGGTTTCAGGGTTACCGAAGGTATCACGGATGCACATGTACAGATGTCCACTAACAACGTAATTTCCCTGGATTCCCTCCCATTGAACGTGCCAGGATTCACAGACCACCTCTGGGCTGCAGTGAGTCCCTCGTCTTACAGCCCAATGCACTGAGCAAAAAGGTCACACGGCTGCCTACAATGGAAAAGGAAGTTTGCTTGCTCATGGATCCGTGACCTGAAAGCCGGCCAGAAGCTAGTAATTTGCATGGCCTGTCTTTAAATTGTTTGTGAAAGTGAAAGAAAACCTACAGAGAGAGACAGTGCAGATATATACAACATATATATATATACCAGATCAAGGACTCACCCAAAGGCTGCGTAGTTAATACGCTTTCCTTACTAACTTTTATGCTTACCATACTAATAAAAGTGCACTGGCATTTAAAGTAATAAGATGCATGGGACCGTGTAGGACTTGCAGGCCTCAGCAGTTACTTTTCACAAATGGTAAAAAGTGTTTTTTTTAAAGACAGGGTCTTGCTGTGCAGTTTGGACTGGCCTTGAACTCCAGGTGATCCTCCTGCCTCACCCTCCCAAGTGCTGGGATTACAGGCATGTGCCACCACGCCTGGCTTTAAAAGTGTTGTTTATGGAACAGTTCGGGGAGGTTAAGTGACCCGCTGGAAGGTCATATGAGCCCTGACGCCACAGACTGTGCTCCTTAAAGCCACCACCTTCACAGGGACCCTTCTGAGGAGCCCGCCACCTCTGGACATTTCCCACCACCGCCCGCAAATGCTCAGTGCTTAGTATGGAAGGTGCTGGCCCAGGCTGCTCCAGGCATCCTTCTCCAGACTCCTGAGCTCTAGCGTGCCTCCGCTGCGGCCAGCGCTCGGCAGACACTCAGGCTAGCGTGGCTGTGGAGGCCGGCCTCCTGTGGCCGGGTTAGGACTCTTCAATTGGAAAAGATAAGTGCTTAGGAGAGGATCAATCACATCGTGAGCCGGAAGAGCCCACGGGAGACTGCTCAAACAAATCCGAGTTTCTACAGGTGGGAATAAGCTTTGACCCCTAAGTAAATTCTGTTAACCTCGATTCCTGTTTAACCCAGAGTTAACTAGAAAACAAAACTCATAACACAATACCCCCAAGGTGGCAATATAAATCCTCAAAAAGAACTAGGCGATCAGCAATGACAGAATTCTTAATAACAATAATAGGCAGGAGATACATTATCTTCAAGGTTCAGAGGGCAAAGGAGAATCCTGTTCTTCAAAACAGATCTCTGCTGCTGACAGAACCATGAGAACAAACGGGCCGACTGGTGGAAATTCTGACGCCTCCTTAGAGGTCATTCCAAGGACTTGGGAGAAACCCCCCTACCGCTGTGCAGCTATATTTTTGTTACTCTTCCTGGCCAGGTTCGAATATTTGTTTGGTACCCTTGAGTCACACTCCTAAAAAGGCCAAGTCTCGAAGCAAGCTCTTGATCTCTTTTCCAACTTCTGAGTTCCATCAAAATTGACAGTTCCGGGCTGGGGATACAGCTCAGTGGCACAGTGCCTGTCTAGCAAGCTCAAGGTCCTGAGTTCAATTCCCAGTTCCAAAAAACAAAAGAAAAAAAAAAGATGGTTCCCATCCTTAAGATGGGAATTAATTAATTAAGAACTTACCTTATTTTCCCCTAAAAGCCTGACTTTGGGCTCTCCTCCACCTGCAGCCAGTCCATTCTGCAAACTCAAGCAGATTTCTTGTGGTTGATCTATTGGCCTGAGGCCTTACTGTGGAAGCAGTCTCAGCACCTGAAGATTGGGGGTCCTATTGTACCCCAAGACATATAGAAGTGGCTTCCACAAACAAGCTGAACAGGAACCCAGCTGCCAGGCTGTCCGTCCCGGGAAGTTGCCGCTCCCAGCTCTGAGCAGCTCTAGAGAGGCAGATTAATGTGTGCGCCCCCATTAGTAGCTTTAAAAAAGAGCAAAATTTTCAATGGCTGTCTTTCTTAGGAACGTGTGCTCTCTTAAAAAAAAAAA
>NW_004955486.1:5961319-5967073 GCF_000276665.1 Chinchilla lanigera | reverse complement strand
GCAGTTTTATTTTATTTATTCATGTTAGTTGTCTTAAATCCTTTCTTGAATAAGGTAGGGTATGCATTTAGAAAATAAAACGCAAACAAAAGCTTAATAAATGTACCCGATTCCCACAGCCATGCAAACATGCCACCAGCATGTGCCAAGTCTTTCCTTCTATTGTTTTATCAAACAGTAAACAGAAAAGCTTTCAAGTGAATTCTCTTTAAGGAAGAAAAGAAGTGGTATTCTGGTAGGTAATACAAAAGCAGAGCACAAGCATCTCAAGAAGCAACTGTCTCAAATACCCACAGCAGGGAAGTGCTAAGTGGCTCAGGGGTCATTAAAGGCACACCTGCTTAAGGTTAACCTCTGTTACGTGCTGACCTCCAAGAAGGCACTAGAACTGGCCGCACACCCCGACAGCTCACAGATGCTTCCTCCAGTTCACTCAGCCCTGTGCTCGCCTCCTCTCCTTCCTACCCAACCCCTTCACACTGACAGCTCACAGCAACACCCTTGGGTCCCCCTCTACCTTTAACCCAGACGCCATGTAGATTACCCCTGAGCCTGCATCCCATTGCCAGGCTTAGCACCACCTTCCAGGAAAACCTCCAATTCCATGCCACAGGAAGCGTAGTTCAGAACGATAACTGCTCCCCCTCCGCAAGGTCTTGCTATATAGCCTGAACTGGCTTGGAACCCTAGGCAATCCTCCTGCCTCAGCCTCTCAAGTGCTGGATTGAAGCATGTACCATCATGCTTGGTTCAGAAAAACAACTGTCTCCCTGGGCATAGTGACGCACACCTTTAATCCCAGGCTGAGGCTGGGAGGCCGAGGATGGAAGATTGCTGAGTGTTTGAGGCCAGCCTGGGCTACATAGTGAGTTCAAAGCCAGCCTGAGCTACAAGCGAGACCCTGTCTCCAAAAACAAAAACAAAACAACCCAAAGAAAGATAACTGTCTATAAAAGAGAATAAACAGCACTTTGAAAAAAAGAGTGAAGAATATTTTGGGCATTTACAACCTAATACTTAGTTAAATTTTGGCACTATGATCTTTTCTTTTGTAGTTCTGAAGACCAAACTCAGGGACTTGCCTGGGGTAGTCAAGGCTCTACCACTGAGCTCCCCCTCCAGCCTGCTACCACGTTTTCTTAGTACTACCCTTGAGGAACGGCAAATGTAGCCAGGATGAGACATATTAAAGCCTTTTATGAACACCCACGCCTTTTAAAGCAAAATCTCACACTCAAATCCAAAAACAACAATAAACATTAACTGAATACCTGTTTACGCAGGGAACTTTATAACTTTTTATACATTCTTACCATATAGCAACATGTCTCACCTGGGAAGTACTTAGAATACTATTATTACTGTTAGCTACATTTCAGTGTTAACAAGTTACATTGTAGCCCGTTGTGCTGGTGCAGGTGTAATCCCAGCACTATGGGAAGTCTGAGCCCAGCCTGCAGTGAGACTCTACTTAAACAAAAAACAAAATAAAATAGTATTAAACTACAAGCAGTGGGGCACAAAGTCCTAGCAGAGTAAAAATAAGCTTCCAACCAGGACTACCTGGCTGCAAAGCCCACACCTTTCCTCCCTCTATCTTTCTTTGTTTCAGATTTTTGTTTTTTTGAAACGGAGGTCTCATCATGTAGTTCAGGCTGAGGCAATCCTGCCTCAGCCTCCTGAGTGCTGGGATTATAGCCGCATGCCACCGTGCCTGGCTCTCCTTCTATCCTCTTAATAACCTCTGCAGTACAGTGCTGTTACTTTCATTTTGCAGGTACATTTAAGGAGGCTCTGAGAGGTCAAATAACTTGTTCAAGGTCACTCAAGGGGCAAGTGGCATGACTCCAAATTCTTGTTCCTTAGCTCTTGGCTTCCAGGACGCCCTAAGGAATGTGGTCATCTGGATCACTTCTGGCTGGGGACAGCCAGGCTTAATGCGACACGACCAGGGCACACATTTAACGAGGGTCACTGTTTAAACCTTGAACAAGATGGAACATGTCCTCACAAAGACCAAATGCCAGCCATCATGAGGTCAGAGAGGCAATGGGTGAACACGCATGCCACCTCACACCCAGGACCTGAGCACTCGCAGCCCCCTCAACCCCAAGGACGCCCCTCAACCCCAGGGACCCCGGCACACGCAGCTCAGACGACTCCTACAACCCAGTGCCTGCATGAGGCCGAGCTGACTTGGTGTAGCCTGCTGCCTCCGTCTCTGCAGGTGACTCCGAGCCCAGGTCAAGCCTGGGAGCAACCAGCCAACCTTCCTCTCCTGTCTAGGGCTCTCTTCCCACAGGCGCCTCACGCTGGCTGCAACCTGCTGCCAGGGAAACCCAGCCAACGAAAAACTGTGGAAAGAACAGTCTGCCCTGAGCCAGGAAAGGAACGCACAGGGCTTCAGGGAAAAGTGTTTCGTTGGCAGGTGGCACCTCTGTGCTTTTAGTCTCCTGGCCATTGAGCAGGACGAAAATCACAGAACACTAACTCCATATGTGGGTTCCTGGGAAAGAAGTTTTTACTTAACATCTGTGTTTTTTAAAAGAACTGTTTTAAACGTGGAAAGGAGGCTGGTTTCTCAAGGCTAAACTGGGACCAGAGATCGCAAACAGGCTACAAGTATGACTCGATGTGCTACAAAGATTCCTTCAAGAGGTCAGATTCCATTGTCTAGGAATGAATTAGGTTTAAAATGTGTCAATGAAAATTTCTATTAAAAAAACTTAAAAGACAATCTTACTCTGATCTACTCTAATGAATCAATTCCCCAAATAAAGTTTGGAAAATCATCCTAGATGTCTCAGATGAAACTGGGCTGTCTGGCTCACGCGTGTACTCCCAGCAGTCTAGGAGGCTGAGGCAAGAGAACTAATTCAAGCAAGGCTTAGGCAATTTAGTGAGACCCTGTTTCAGAATAAAATAATAAAAAAGGCTGGAGATATAGCTCAGT
Organism: Chinchilla lanigera; assembly: GCF_000276665.1. NCBI lineage: Eukaryota > Metazoa > Chordata > Mammalia > Rodentia > Chinchillidae > Chinchilla > Chinchilla lanigera. The sequence goes on along the minus strand of NW_004955486.1, from coordinate 5,964,120 downwards.
GTAAAGGCCTTGGGTTAAATCCTCAGCACTACCCCTCTCCTGAAATCTCAGGCAAGATTTTAGGGCTCTGATCATGTATCTAACAATTCTGAACCAGAAAGCCATCTGGTGCTGGCGTGCTCAGTAAATGATAAATGTCCCCCCCTACCATGTGAGCCCAGCAGGTGATGGCTCCACTCTGTAAATAGGAAATCTAGAACATAGACAAAGGACTTGTGAAAGATCACGAGTCCCATTTATAGCAGAATTTGGTGGTCCTGTCTCGCTGCCTTCTTCACTCTCAGGAATACGAAGTTAAGATGACATTATAAAGTTTAAAACCCAGGGAAGCCAGGTGCGGTGATGCACACCTGTGAGGCCAGCACCCAGAAGGCTGAGGCAGGAGGATCACAGTGACTTCGAGGCCAGCCCAGGCTATGTAGTGACTTCAAAGCCAGTCTGAGCTACAAAGCAAGGATTTATCTCAACAAAACCAAACAAATCAACAACAACAAAAAAAACCTGGGGAGACTTTTAAAAGGTGATGTTTGACATTTCTGTATTTGGTCAACTATATGACTATTATCTTGTAAATTTTAAACATAATTCCATGGGTTATTTTGGGTTGCTTCCATTTGAGATTTCCAGGAAAAGTCTCTAAACTCCACAGCACACTGAACATCTTGAAGAGAAGCTTCGAAGGAGCTGTGAAGTCCTGGCGAGGAGAGCCTTGGTTGCTATGGCTACGCTTAAACAGCATCATGCCCTAGGACTGATGGCAAACACACAAACAGGAGTTATTCTCTTGACCACACATGTAAGAATGGAGATTACTTCTTTTTCTCTAACATAATTATGCTGTTTTGTGTTCAGGTTTGACTTTTTGGGGTGAAAAAAAGAACCTACCAAGCATCACCATCACCTTCAGAGCCTGTCTCGCGGGGATATCCTAAGACAGAAAATCAGCGCACCACTCCTGGTGCCGGCATTTAGCGCCGAGTCTGTCCACAAAGGCAACAGAGGCCTGTTTCATAAGGATTTCACCTCCTACAGTTATAAATACGGGAAGTGCCTCTGCTCACTGGGAGAAAAAAAAATTAAAGTGTTTTTTTGGCTCCCATCCATCAGTTCAATAAGGACAGACCCTAAACTCCAGCAGTTTTACATTAGGTCTTTCAGAAACGTCTTTCTGATCACCTGCAGCTATGGCTCAGTGAGCCCGGAAAACAAGCAAATGGCTGCCCAATTACTGATAACCCAGACAAGTGCGAATGAGCAGCAAGAGAGGCGGGAAGACTGGCTTCATTTACCACTGCGCTTCCCAAACTAGGGAAGGAAGAAAACAAACAAGCAAAAAACCTGTAAATAGCTAGCCAGAGAGCTTCACTTAATGAGAAAGCGACTGAAGTCCAAAGAGGTGATTTACTCAAAGCTTTGGCATCGATTCATAAACAAATTGAGAACAAGAACCCCAGGTGCCTCCTAACAGTTTAACAAGATAGATCGATCGATCTATCTATCTATCTATCTATCTATCTATATTTTGGTCTTTCTGAGACAGGGTCTCATGGTGCAGTTCAGGCTGGCCTTGAACTCTCAGTGATCCTCCTGCCTCAGCCTCCCCAAGTGCTGGGATTACAGAATCTAAAATTCCCCAACACTCTTTCACAGTAAATAGTGAATGCCAGGTGTGGTGGTGCACACCTGTAATACCAGCATTCGGGAGGCTGAGGCAGTGAGTTCCAAGCCAGCCTGGGCTACCTCGTGAGTTCAAGGCCAGGCTGAACTACACAGTGAGACCCTGTCTTAAAACACAAAAGAACCAACCCCCCCCCCCAAACAAACCCATAGTAAATAGTGAGTAGCACATTTGAAGGTCACGCATGCGGGGTGCTCAAGGACACAGTGCCAGAACTAGCAGCTCTGTAGTCTCGGGTGTGGTAAATTGAGGCACAGCAGAAGTCAAAAGCCGAAGCTACTGTGCCATGCTGCCCAGGGCAGAACTGCAACCCCTGCACTTTCCAGCGCTGTGACTTTGGAGATACTTAATCTATGACTCCTCAGTTTCCTCAATTATAAAACAAGGTTCGTAGAAATAATGGATACTGTGATACTCCAATGAGTTAATGTAATAGGCAGTGCTCAGTGATCAGGGTAGCACCAAAGTGAGCGTTCAAAAAACAAAAATAAAGTTACTAAGACGCTGTGTACACGGACCAGCTGACCAGGCGCACAGGTCCGATTTCTTAAGACAGCTACACTTGGCTGGTTTTGACCACCAGCAAACCTGAGCGACGGAACCAGGGATTCTTTGGCAGGGCTGAGGGCCCGGACCCCGCAGCTGAGCGCTAACTGATGCACACTACGACCTGACCTTGGAAGCCTTTCCGCCCTTCACGCCAGATCTCCAATGCAGCCTAGTCAGCAGGAAAGGAAATGTCCCGCAGACGTGTATGTGCCAGACGGCCTCTTTCGCATTATTTTTTACCCCGCGGGGAGACTGGGTGAAAGCTTGGCTTGAACACCGAGGCTGCCAGGAGGGCACCCCTTCGACCCCGGCCTAGGGCTCCTTCCTCATCCGCGGCCTCCAAAGGAGTCCTAGGAGGATCTGCCCTCGGTTTCCGGACAGCGGCTCCGGAAAATGAAGCGGGGCACGAGCCGCGCGCCCCAGAGGCTGGCCTCGCTCCGGAGGCAGCGCGACTCCGCCGCACTCGGGGACCAGGCCGAGCCCCGGGGAAGCCGCCCGGCCGCCTTGACCTTGCTGTCCGAGGCTCAGTTTGCCGGCCCGCCGGCGCGGGGCGACGACACAGCCCTCGGCCGGG
>NW_004955486.1:5951247-5960755 GCF_000276665.1 Chinchilla lanigera | reverse complement strand
CCCCGGCCGCAGCGCGCCTGCGCACTGCGCCCCCGCGCGGCCAGGGGTGGGACCCTGCACGTGGGCCCAGGGCCGGGACCCGAGCAGAAGAGAAACTTCCAAGTCCGATCCGCGAGGCTGTCACCCTCTGGATGCTGCGGAGACGGTCCCTCTAGGACACCACTGTTGTCCCCAAACCTGGGAAGAAGGCACGGGATACCCCGTTCAGGGCACACGCGGAGCCCAGGTATCCCGGCCCGGGTCCCAGCTCCCGTCCTCTCAGAGGCTTCTGACCTACTTGCTGACTTCTGTTTGCACAGAAAACCACTCAGATGAGACTTGTGTCTTTACTCTTGGCCACCCAGAAAAGCCTGTCTGCCCAGAGAATGGGATCTAACGTTTTAATTTTTAAAAAATCAATGGGCATGATTGCACAAGCCTGTAATCCCAACATTTGGGAGGCTGAGGCAGGAGAATTGTGGTGAGTTCGAGGCCAGTCTGAACTAAGAGCGAGACCATCTCCAAAAACAAAAAACAAAAAAACAAAAAAAGAAAAAGAGAAAGAGAAGAAAAGCAAAGCAAAGCACTGTCCCGTATTTAGGAGCACCTGGCCATTTTTCTGCCGTGTAAACGACCCGGCGATACCGTTTAGCTCCTCGTATAATTGTCTGTGGCATGCGTGTGTTCTTCAGGTTCCTACCCTAGAGCCATTCTGCTGTAAATTCCTCTCTTATAATTTAGCAGTGGAGTCTAATTGATTTCTACCTGGTGCCTGCTGTTTGGTGCATTATTAAAGACGTCTTGGTTACAATAACCTAAATAATTTAAATGTCTTCGAAATGATGCCATTATCCACAGGAGGTTGAAGCCGCTCAGATTCCGGCCACCTGTTCGGCTCCCGCTGACCTCCGCCGATTCTTTCTCCTTTCTTGGGAATCTTAGTTGCTTCTTAACTAACCAGTTCGGAACCATCCTGGTTGCCTTGCAGAAGCAGGCCTCCTGGGACGCCCCTAACACCTGCCTGCGGATTTGATAAGTTGATTTCTTTCTCTTTCTCATTTTTGGCCAGATGTGCACCATCTGGGCCCATGTATCCTCCCTTCCCGCTTGCCTAGGCCTCTTAGGATCTTCACCTTGGCGCGTGGTGCCGGGTTGTTCACAAGCAAGTCTGTCTGCAGCCGGCTGTGAACTGAGAGCTATTTCTTTAGCCGTGTGAGGCGTCCCTGCAATAGCATCCGAGTGTCTCATGGTGGGTCAGCTGGTCCAGAGATTTTTATAGGCTTTCCTTTTCCTCCGCAGAGCGGTGATTAGGGCTATGGCATTTGCTGGTCTTGAAGAATTTCACATAGAGCGGTTGGTGGGAGGCTACAATTTGAGCCGCTCCTTTTCTGCTAGCTTTGCAGGCATTAGTTGGACTTTAATGCTCACTGGGGTAGAGGAGCTCTGCACCAAGCCTGCCCTGCTTAGGAGAGCACATCCTCTAGAAATCCCATAAATGGAACGCGGCATCGGCTTCACGACGTGCAGGTACGCGTTTCTGTGATTGACAAGGACCTGGTTTTTATCACCACTCGCACGCATGAGTCGTGACGCAGGGATCTACGTCTGTCTGCCTTGGGCCCCACGATGTGGGAACGCGGTAGTGACGAGTGGAAGCCAACGCTGAGGGATGTGTTTAGGTCGGAGGTCGACATGCTCCGGTCTCCCAGAAACCCTGGTCTGCAATGAGCAGAATGATAGAAACCAGGGCCTGTGCACATTGATAAGTTAAAAATGTGTCAGCACGTTGCTCAAGCCAGGCACCTGAGCTCAGGGCTTGCCTTTTTGCTTTCTTTTGCTGGATAAAGCTACAAATTTGTAACTTAGCGGTGAAACAAAACAATGTATTTAGGTAATGTATTTATGTTACTATAGATAGCTGTGTGTATGTTTTATATATAGACATTCCTATGTCTTATATCTATACTGGAACTGTTGTTGGAGTCTCTTATCTTTTTTTTTTTTTTTAATTGTTTTAAGCCAGGGTTTTGCTGTCTCTTCCAGGCTGGCCTTGAATTCACTATGTAACTCACGCTGACCTTGAACTCAGGATGATTCTCCTGCCTCAGAGTGTGTGTACCACCATGCCTGGCTTTTAAATTCTTTCATCTTTTTTTTTTTTTTTTTCTCTTTCTGGTCTTTGGACAGGATTTTGTTATGTAGCCCAGGCTGGCCTTGAACTCATTGCAGTCCTCCTGCCTCAGCCTCCTGAGTACTGGGATTACAAGTGTATGCCACCACATTTGGCATTTAAATTCTCTAATCTTTAAGTGTAAATATCAGGGCATTTATCACCCCTGTCACTCCTACTCAGAATGCCCCCAAAACATTTTGACTCCCTGTGCAGCCCGTCTGTGTAGACACTCAGGAAGTTTCCTTCATTTAATGGCTCAGTCCGGTTCCAGGGCCCTCACTTCTAGCACACCCTGGACACAGAATTGCTGGAGTAGATATAGCGTGCCCAGGTAATTTTGAATTTCGTGTAATGAATGAATAACTTTTTAGTACTTACGCTAATGTTACATGAAGGCACATGTAACATTGTTACATGTTTATCTGTGACTCAAATTTAACAGGGTGCTATAGTTCAGATTAAGAATGTCCCCCAAAACTCAGTGGCCCAGGGCCACTAGGGAGTGGTGAAAACTTGAAGAGGCGTGGCCTGCCGGGAGGTCTTTGAAGGTCTCTTTCTCAGGCGTCCTCAGCCATGGGCCCAAAGCAAGAGGGCCAACAAGTCATGGGCAAAGCTCTCCAAAGCTGTGAGCCAAGATAAACCTTTCCTCTTTATAAGTTGCTTTACTTGGGTGTTTGTGACAGTAACGGAGAGCTGAATAGCATGCTGAGCATCCTCTAGTTTTATGTCCAGGCTCAGCTTGAGGCCCTTCCATCCTGTCCCCTTTTCTTAAGAGCCCAGAAGACGCCGGGCAGATGCCCTTGCCCCTTCTCCGGCCGGGCTGAATCCAGACAGCCTCTCTCTAGTGCAGGAGGAAACTTGGCCTGTAATCATGTTATTATTCCTTTGTCGCCGCGTCTGGCTGGGATTTAGAGCTTGCTTGCCATTCATAGCCTGTCCCTCCTTTCCCTCGTGAGTGCTGATAACCCTGTTAACAGAGATAGGGGCACATCTTAGCGAAAGGAAAGAAGCGAGAATTCACAGCACTCAAGAATTAAATTTTCCTGATCTTATCTGCTCCCTCAGCATTCGGTGACTTGTCGCTGACATCGTTAGCCATGATGATAATTGCAGCAGGGTCGCCGAGAGGCAGAGCCTTTCCTCTGCGGAGACAGCCACCCACCGAGGCTGGGTGAGCGCCTCACCTGGGGCAGCCTCGGGTGGCAGCGGAGGCTTGGCAGCAGGGTGCGCTGGGAGCTTCTGGGAGCCACCCTGCAAAGCACTTAATTCCTGAATCTCCAGCTCAGGGCTTTAGCCTTGAAACCCTGCATTTTACCTGCAGTGTGATCCATCCACCCACCCATTCATGTACCCATGCATGCGTGCATCCACCCACCCATCCTTCCTTCCTTCCATCCACTCATCCATCCATCCATCCATGAATCCATCCATCCATCCACCCACCCATCCTTCCTTCCTTCCATCTACCCATCCATCCATGCATCCATGCATCCATGAATCCATCATCCATCCATCCATCAATCCATCCATTCATCCACCCACCTATCTTTCCTTCCTTCCATCCACCCATCCATCCATGCATCCATGAATCCATCATCCATCCATCCATCAATCCATCCATCCATCCATCCACCCATCCTTCCTTCCTTCCATCCACCCATCCATCCATGCATTCATCATCCATCTGTCTGTTGATCATCCACCCTCCCACCCACCCCCTCATCCTCCCTTCCTTCCATCCATCTATCCATCCATCCATCCATCCATCCATCCATCCATCCATTCTTCTTGCCTGTGGGACTGTTTGTGACTCTAAATCCTTGGTCCCTATATATTAATCCATCCCAATCCATTAGCTTCCTTGGATGACCCAGTTGGATCCCATTCTACTGTGCCTTCATGGACATCCGGTGCTCATGGTACCTTGCCTTTGGCAGGCACAAAGTTCAAGTTCATGCCGTCTGACCTCTGCTGGGCCTCAGACCTTTTATGTTTCCTTCTTCTTAACATTGTATACATTCCCCCAAAATGTTTGTTCCATTTCTCTTTAAGTTTAAAGACAGAGTCCAAGAATATGGCTTGGAGTTTCAGCAATTCTCACAAGGAAAATGCTTTCAGTACTTGTGGAATCAACCCTCTTGTGTGTGTGTGTGTGTGTGTGTGTGTGTGTGTGTGTGTGTGTACACAATAAATAACGCACAAGTTAATATACAAGATAATTTCCATTAAGTAAAAAATCACACAGCGCTGGGATGGTGGAACATCTCACATGGAGGGAGGTTACTCTGCCTTGGTTGAGTTAGGGAAGGTCTACTTGAGGAGGTGATTTTGAACTGGATGATGGGAAGGATGCAGCTTTGCCAGTCCTGAAGGAGTGATTTTCCAATGCAAGAGCTGTGACTTAGGTGGCAGTTTGTTGTGCTTGAGAGAGGGCCTGGCTGATGAGGGTAGGGAAGGCGTAAGGAGAGGGTGGTAGAGAACTACGAGATGTGCTAAAAACATACGGTGAGCGTTTCTTTTCTTTCTTTCTTTCTTTCTTTCTTTCTTTCTTTCTTTCTTTCTTTTTTTGGTACTGGGAATCAAACTCAGGACCTTGTGCTTGCTGGGCAGTTGCTGTGCTGCTGAGCTACATACCCGGCCCAAATGTTTCAAAAAAGATGAAAAAATGTTAAAGCATCCATTGCTATGAATTCCCCTCAAAATACGCCCCCAGCTGCAGACATGCTTGTCCCCTGATTCTTGCTGCTTTCTGAAGCACTTTCAGAAGTCCCTTTTCCTGAGTGTCTTTTTGGGGCTGCCCAAATGTCCTGACTTGATTGCAGACATCTGTGACAGTTTCTGGCCGATAAAAGCGTTCCGCTGTGTCTTCAGCCACCTTGTGCTCTGCATCTGGCACCACGCAACTTCCCACTCTTCCCTGAAGTCAAAATGGCCGTGAAAGACCAGAACTTTGAATGGATTCGGGACATTGAGGCAGCCACAGTAGCACAACGGTAGAGAAGCTGAGGCAGGAGAATCACTTGAACCCCAGAGTTAGGGATCCGCCTGGTCAACATAGTAAGGTCATCTTTTCTTGGTAGTCTGGTTCCAGCGCAGGGGTGCTTTATCACTCAGCTATGTCCCCAGCCCTTTTTCCTTTGAAGATCTGGTTAAGTTGCCCAGGCTTGTCTTGAATTTGCAGTCCTCCTGCCTCAGCCTCCCAAGTAGCTGAGATTATACACGTGCTGCCGCACCCAGCTGTGACTTAACACAGCTCCGGGGGCATTTGTGGAGTTGGCATCTGGATGAACTCTAGGCCGTGTTACCGCCTCCTCCACTGTGGCCTCTGCTCTCTGACGGCTGTGCTTTCTCTTGTAACTTCTCCGTCTCTGTTCCCTTTTCCCTTGTCTCCATGCTCCTGCCTGACACTCAACATCCTTATGATCGGGGTGCACTTATTTTTCAGCCTTATATCCTCTGACTTTCCCTCATGGCTCCCCCCACCTTTTGCAGTGCTAGGGATGGAACCCAAGGCTTTCGCAGGGATACACCTGGCCCTTTTTTTTTTTTTTATTTTGAGGCAGGCTTTCCCTAAGTTGCTAAATTACCCAGGTGGGGCTTGAACTTGCATCCTCTTGCCTCAGTCTCCCAGAGTGCTGGGATTACAGGTGTGCACTCCCTACCTGTCTCTATCGTGGAGCTTTGATTCTAGCCAGGGAAACCCATTGCTCATTCCTTGAACCTCTTGTTCTTCGCCCTGTGCTGGTCTCTGAGCTTCCAGTGCTGGAGGGATATCGGTGGTGGGAGGGTCTGGTCTTCTGGAACTCTCTCAGACTTCACTTCCAAGAAAATGTCTTTCTCTCACTTTTATTAATAAAGGATATTAAAAGGTAGGACATTTTATTTGGCTGTTACTTTGATTTCCAGCATATTGGCAATATCATTTCATTCCCTTAGGTCTCTGTTATGGCCGTTATGAAGTGATTTTTAAACATGTTAGACCTTCTCCACTCGTATTTTCTTCTTTGCATTCCCTTCTTTTTCTCTCTCTCCCCTTCCTCCTTGTTTCTTTCTTTAAAAAATAAATCTGGGGGCTGGGGATTTAGCTCAGTGGCAAAGCGCCTGCCTGGCAAGCGCAAGGTCATGAGTTTGGTTCCCGGTACCAGAGAAAAACCAAAAAAAAAAAATCTCTATAGCTTCTTTGTGGACAGTTCCTTCTGAGCAAACTTCCCCTCAGTAATTCTCTTATTTTTCTACAAATATTTTTACTGCTTTATTGCAGTATATTTACAGTAAAATGGAATGTATATCTTTAAAATGAACAGTTTTATGGATTTAGGCACATGTATCTACCCCTAGATCTATTACTATAATTAAAACATCGAGCATTTCCATTACCTGCAAGTTCCCTAACCACTGAGCCACTATCATGATAAATTAGTTTGCACCTTCCAGGGTTTTATATAAGGAATCCTATACTAATCATGCATCTTCTTAATGCCAACATCATGAGATGATCCAGGTATTCTCTCCTCATTTTCTGGATGCCTTGTTTTCTTTTTTTATTCTATTGTTTTAATAGAGTAAATCTTCCCACATTTTTTTGAGAGCTTGGACCCCCTTTATATATGTTAGAGAGGTTGACAGGTAGATAGTTTGGCTGGGTATAAAAGTCTACATTGTAAAATGTTTGCTTAGAATTTTGAAGGCATTGTTGCACCAACTTCAGTTTGCTAGTATTTTTTTTTTTCAGTTTGCTAGTATTGTTAACAATAAAGCTGATTCTGTTCTAATTCCTGATGTTTGGTATGTGTCTTGCTTATTTAATATTTGGAAAAATTGTTATTTCTGGTGTTAAAAAATGTCATGTGTATGCTTTGTATGGATGTCTTAAGATTTATTGTGTTTCTTTTTTTTTTGTGTGTGTGTGTATGTGTATGTGTGGTACTAGGGCTTAAATCCAGTATACACTAAGCTACATCCCTAGCCCTTTTTTAATTTTTTATTTTGAGACAGGGTCTTGCTAAGTTGTCCAGGCTGGATTTGATCTTATGATTGTCCTGCCTCAGCCTCTTAGTGCTGGAGTTATAGGCATGTACCACCTTGCTTGGATTCAATAGACTTTTTTAGCTAGAAAACTTATGTTCACTACTTCTAGAAAAATGTATTTAATTGTTTCTCACAGTCTGCTTATTGTCACTTTGAAACTTCTGGGCTACTTACATTATTTTCTTTTATTTCCCTTCTTGTGTCTTTTTAGTCTTTTGTTAGACATACCAATTTCTTTTTCTTTGTCTTTTTGAGACAGGGACTCACTATGCAGTTCAGGCTGGCCTCAGGCTCACTTTGTAACCTAGGCTGGTCTCAAGCTCTCAACGATCCTCTTGCCTCAGCCGCCTGAGTGCTAGGATTACAGGCATGTGCCACCACGCCTTGCATACCAATTTTTTTTGAGGCAAAGTCTTGGTTTATTGTTCAGGCTGGCCTTGAACTCACTATATAGCTCAAGCTGGCCCTGAACTCATGGCAATCCTCCTACCTCAGCTTCTCGAGTGCTGGAATTACAGGCTTGAGCCACCATGTTATATCTCTCAGTCCTTTCATTGATTTCCAAAAATGTCTATAATTGTATTTTAAAATTTCCCAGAACTCCTTCTCATTCTGATTATTCTTTCTTTAGAAGAATTTCTTGCATGCAATATGTTTTATCATATCTCAGAGGACATATTTAAGTTTTATTCTACTCCTTCATGTTTCTGTTTCTAAAAAGATTCTAGTGTGTTCTCCTCCACTTATTTTGGCCTTTTTCTGTACGTAGCGAATTCCCCCAAAGCTGTGGTGATCCTTGGCTCTATATTCACGTGAGCTCCGTGTGCATGTCAGGAAATACCCTTCTTATAAGCATCTTGGGGGGGCGGCCCTTGGGGCCCAGCATATGTCAGACCTGTAATTTTTCCTCCTGTGTGTATTTCTTTCCCGGGAGGAGCCCTCCTTTCTCTTACTTAGGGAAAGCCCTGTGTGGAAGGTGCTATGGTAGAATAGCACTTCAGTACCCCGGTGTTCACAAAATTCCCATTTTTGCTACAGTGCCTGGTATCTGGTGATGCTCTGATATCTAGACTCCAAAGCCTCACCAGTTAGCGAAGCTCTTGTAGGGTTGGTGATGTAGTTGCTTGGCTGAGCAGACTGGGAAAGGAGAGCTGGGATTCTTTTTTTTTTCTCCCCCTGGTACCGGGAATTGAACTTATGACTTCACACTTGCAAGGCAGGTGCTGTGCCGCTGAGCTACATCCCTGGCCCTGGGATTCTGAATTAGTCTTTGTTTTGTTTTTGGAGCCAGCATCTTACTAGGTAGTTCAGGCAGGTCCTGAACTCACTGGCTGGCCTCAGATTTACGGCAGTCCTTTCGCCTCAGCTTTCCAAGTGCTGAGATTACAGGTGTGTGCCACTACTCCAGGCTACTGTTCTTTGTGTAGAATATGAACACATCTACCAGTCTCTTATTCACAAACCCCTCCTGGGCCCTGCAGTACAAACCAGCTCCCTCTCCAGGTGGCCTGGCCCCTCTGTTTATGTCTTGCAAAATTTTGTTGACATCTTTGGTCTGATGTCATCTCTTTTCCCATTCATTTTGTCCATATGCATTTATTCCTGTTTGCTCCTCTATTATTTTTCTGGAATTTCTGAGAGGTGCAAGATCAGCTCTTGCATGTGTTTCATCAGGAATAATAAAAATAAATTCTTTTGTGTGCTGAAATTCCAGAACTGGGCTAAAAAGCCCAATTTAGAATATAACACACACACACACACACACACACACACACACACACACAAAGAATATAACACAATATTATGTGACTTAGCTATTTTGTACCACTCAGATTCCGTTTACAGATTTCCACTATGCAGAGATTTATTTCCTCTCTTAGACCGGAAGCCCCTTGAAGCAAGTGCTTGAAACATTTTGTTCGTGCTTCCAACAGCATCACGTGCCTGGCATACAATACACGCCCCAAGCACATGGGATGTTTGATGTGTGGTAAAACTGGGGAGAGAAGGGGGCCGGAAACAGAGGATGGTGGCCGAGGAGACGCTGGTAGATGTTTTCCTCCATCAATGGAGTGGAGTTCAGGTCTGAGAGCCCAGGACTCCAGGGAGCCAAGCACTGCAGCCCGAGGCCTTCCCGGAAGGGGCAGGGCAGTCCTCTGTCCGCGTCTCAGGAAGCAGATAACTCTGCAGTTTGGCCAGATCTCTGTCTTAGTCCATTCAGGCTGCTACAATAAAACACTATTGAACTAGGTGGTTAAGGTTCCCTAGAGGAATAGATTTAATATAAAGATATTTTATATATATGTATATCTATCAAGGCTTCATATG
>NW_004955486.1:5922655-5950276 GCF_000276665.1 Chinchilla lanigera | reverse complement strand
CTTCCTTCCTTCCTTCCACAGGATCTCATTATGTAATCAGGCTGGTCTGGAACACACTACATAACCCAGACTGGTCTTGAACTCATAGTGATGATCCTCCTGTCTCAGCCTCCTTAGTGCTGGGATTACAGGTGTGTGCCACCACACCTGATGGAGTGTAATTAGCTTTCACATGAGCGTTTTATCTTACAAAAATACTGAGAGTCCTTGAGGGGAGGGGGCAGTGGGATTGTTGTTTAGTGGATGTAGGGTTTCAGTCTTCAGGATGGAAACATTTTTTGGAAGTCAGTGATACCTGTGGTCTCAGTTCCTTGGGAGGCTGAGGTGGGAGGACCCTTGAGCCCAGAAGTTCAAGACAACGCTGGAGACCTTGTCTCAAAAAAATTTTAAAAAGTGAATTTGTCCCCTGAGTCCTGGAGGTGAACCCAGGGCCTTCTCCGTGTTAAGGCTTGTGGTGTACCACTGAACTGCAACCCTGGCCCAAAGATGGTAAATTTTGTTATGTATATTTCATCAGCGTGAAAATTATTTATTTATTTACTTTTGGTACTGGGAGTTGAATTCGAGACCTTGTGCTTGCCAGGCAGGCATTTGTGCCACTGAGCTATAACCCCAGCCCAATTTAAAAAATATGTGTTTGGAGCCTTGACTTCTTGATGTGGGGAGCTCTTGAAGCAGGAGACCCATTTCCCGGATCTGCCACCCACGGCCTGCGGTGGGCTTCTGAGCGCATTCAGCTTCCAGGAAGCACAACTTTGCTGTGGATGTGGCTGGCGAGGCCTGGTCCTTCAGGGAGGAAGCGGAAGTCGGGCAGGAGCGGAGCTCCGCTGTCCTGTGGGGGCGGGGTGTGACCAGCATCCCGGGGTGCCACTCGCAAGATGCCAGTAGCGCTGTCCCTGCCTGTGACACCTGCCAGTGTCTCTAGACATTGCTAAGCCCCGGAGGGGTAAAATCGGCCTGTTAGAGAACCGCCCGGGGACAGAATATCCACAAACCACAAAGATCTCAGTGTCCACTTGCTCCCAGAATAAAATAGTTGAAAACTAGTTCGCTAGTATCTGAAGAATGTTTTGGGGCTGGGCGTAATGGTGCACACCTGTAATCCTAGCATTCTGGGAGGCTGAGGCAGGAGGATCAAAAATTTGAACCTAGGGCCAGGGATATAGCTCAGCAGCATGACACCTGCCTGGCAAGTGCAAGGTCCTGAGTTGGATTCCTGGTACAAAAAAAAAAAAAGAAAAAAGAAAATAGAAATTGAGCCCAGTCTGGGCAACTTAGTGGCTTTGCCAGACCCTGCCTCAAAATAAAAAATAAAAAAGTACATAAAAATAATTAAGGTGTGTTTTGTACATGTACTAACTCTCCACAATGAATGTAATTGTTTCTTACTGCAAACATGGACTAATGACAATGAAAGAAAATTAGTTATTCCTGGAAAAAAAAAATAGGTTGGGGACATAGCTCAGTGTGAAGGCCCTGAGTTGAATCCCCAGTATCAATGAAAACAGTAATTTTTTTTTTTTTTTTTTTTTTTTACTTTGTTCCAGCCACTGTGAAGTCAATTCTGGGCATAATTATGAACAAGCCCATCTTACAGTTAAGTATGTTGAGTTTAGAGGAGTTAACACCTCGCCCCAGCTCATCAAGCTGGATCCAGATTCCCGCTTTTTTTTTTTTTTCTTTCTTTCTTTCTTTCTTTCTTTCTTTCTTTCTTTCTTTCTTTCTTTCTTTCTTTCCTTTTGAGATAAGGTCTCACTATGTGGCTCAGGCTGGCCTTGAACTCATGGCAGTCCTCCTGCCTCAGCCTCCTGAGTGCTGGGATTATGGATGTGCAACCCTCCCCACTGCCCTTGTTTTTAATTATTACCTATTTATTTATTTATTCTCTTGCAGATTAACTTATATGATGATGATGTTTCAGGAGACCTTTAGCTGTAATAGTGTGTGATAAGACCAGCTTTATTTTATAATTGCCTGGGATCTGCAGAGTGTAAAGATGTTATCTGTGAGCCGCAGAGGCAGGGAATGTTATATCGTCCACTCAACAGCTCTGGCTCTGAGATGCAATCGTTGTGAGTTAGGCGATAAGGACATTGGCTTACTGTGTCTGCGGGGAGGCAGCCGAATCTGGGACTGCCACCCAGGTCCCCCTTCCCTTCCCGGTTATGCTAACGCGTGAGTGCGCTCCCGCCAGCAGAGGGCGAACGCGTGGTCCCCACGAACAGGTGGGCAGGGAGCCGCCCTTGGAGGTTTGGCGCCCAGTGCCGAGCGGGAAGGGTTCCAGAACGTGGCACCTGCCTGTTTGTCAGTACTCGGGAGGCTGAGGCAGGAGGATCACTGCCATGAATTTGCGGCCAGCTTGCGCCAAACAGTAAGTTTAAGGGCAGCCTTAATTATGTAGTGAGACTCTGTCTCCACACCCTCCTGTATGTACGCCCTCCTTCCATAGGGATAACACCTTAGCTTTGATTTCCTTGTCTTAGATTTTGTTATGAAGCAGACCCTGGTCTTGCTGTATTTATTAGAGACCTGGAGGGAGAATACTCTAGGTGTGTAGTATTCTAGGTCCCACAGGATTACGGGAGCAAAACCCTGTCTCTGCTGTGAACACCTTCAAGAGGAGTTTTCCTCTGCATCCTCTTTCTCAGTAGTTCACAGGGCAGGGGCTCAGTGCCACGGCTGGAAGTCTCTGTGTGTCCGTGTGGCAGCATGGTACACGAGCCCCCAGCATGCTGCCCGAGCGGGACGCCGAAGCCAGAAGGTGATGGCTGTGCTAACGAGGAACACCACCGAGTTTATCTCATGGAGGAGCAAATCACCCTGGGCCGCTAGCCCATCCTCCATCCAGCCTTATTTGCCGATGAACTGGCCCAAGCCATCACTGCACCACCGTCCAGGGAGCGCCAGAGCCCTGCTCCTCCAAGGTTGTTAAGTTCCCTGGAGAAACAGGCTTCTTCCCGCTGCTGACTCTGTCTGCCATCACCCTGCCCCTAGACGGGGGCCTGGCACACAGACAGCAGTCACGGCAAACCTCTCTTGCAGACTTTCCCTCTGCTTCCCGCGCTCCGCGGCACCTCAGGAGAGGGGAGTGTTTTCAAAATCGCTTCTGAATTGGAGAGGTGCACGCTGCTGAGAGCTGGAGCCTTTCTTCCCCCTTCTAACTCTTTGGTCCTCCTGGCTCCAGTTCCCTTGGAAGTATGAGGTGGTTGCTAAGCTGAGTGCAGTGGCTGTTGGGGAAAATCCCAAGCACATCACAAATGCTCCGTCTTCAGTGGAGGCAAAGGGGGTCCTTGCCCTGAGCCACGAGTTCGCTCTGGAATCAGCCTCTACCTCTTGGGTCATTGCGTGACATTGAGTCACTAGTTCTTCGCAAATGTGCAAAAGGACAAAAGTGTCAAGATTTGCATTCGCTGTGGCAATGCCCCAATTCCCTGCTGTGCCCGGGTCTTAGAGTAACAGGAACTCTAAGGAAACTGAACAGAGCTTCAAGGGCCAGGTTTCACCCCTGTGGAGCTCAAAAGGAGAGGTTTTGAAACTTCTAGGGCAGCATCCCCTGTTACACAGATAAATAGGTTGAGTGGTGGGTCCAAAAGGTGTGTCCAACTCTTGGCCCCTAAAACCTGTGAATGGGACCTTATTTTATTTTTTTTTGTCTTTTTTAGACAGGGTCTCGCTATGCAGTTCAGGTTGACCTTGAGCTCACTTTGTAGCCCAGGCTGGCCTTGAACTCACAATGATCCTCCTGCCTCAGCCTCCCAAGTGCTGGGATTACAGTTGTGCATCACCACACCTGGCTATATTGGGACCTTATTTGGGCAAAGGTCTTTGCAGATGGAATTGAGGAGCTTGAGGTGAGGCCTTCCTGGACTTAGGGGTGGCCTTAGATCTCACAGCAGGTATACTTGTAAGAGAACAAGGTGGGAAAGATTTGAGACCCAGAGACCCTGGGGGAAACAGCCAGAGCCTGGAGCAAGGCAGCCCTGAGCTAAGGAGCACCAGAAGCTGGGAGAGACAAGAAGGGTCTTCCCTTGCAGCCTTCGGAGGGACTGTGGTTTGGACAACACCCGGGTTTGGACTTCTGGCCAGCAAGATTGTTGAGGAATTGAGGAATACATTTCTGCTACTTGAAGCTGTTACCTTTGTGATTATTTGTTACAGCAGCCTCAGGAAACTCAAGCGGTGTTGACTTCCCGCTTCCTTCTACCCACTGCTTTCATGCTGAGCTTATAGCAGACAGCCCTTCCCGGGGACTGCGAGCACATGTTTGTCTTAGGGAAACAAAACAGGAAGGTAAAGCAGTGTTTGGAAGGGTCACCTGGTGAGGAGATCATCAGAATTAACCCTGGCATGAACGGGCTCTGCTTGGGTTATAAGGTTCGTCCTTGGGTATTCTGAGATTGTCACCGAACGTAACCATAGCCTTGAGCGCTATGGTTTTTCCCCGTCTCATTTCCCCCTATCTGAAGCTCATTTGAAAGTGAGTTTTCACTGCTACTATTCCTTCCCCGCACTCTGGTTAGAATCCTTTTTGTGGCATCATAAATGGTTTCCATGGAAACGAAAGGCTTGGCTAGAATGGTTGGGATGTACACATAAACTTCAGATTAAACAAAGGCTATTGTTTTTGCCCAAGTTTCATTCATTCTAAAGATGTCCCAGGGGACTTTGGGATGGCTATCAGTAGCTCCCTGGTTTCCTACCCTATTCCAGCCCACCTGGATAATGAAGCCTGCGGCTGCCTGGGAAACACCCCAGATCCTCACGATCCTTATTCTTGAGGCTTTCTCTTGCTCTTGGCACGTATGTGTAAATGTCAACAGGTGAGGTGAGATTTGCTGTAAACAAGCAGATGGTCCCCACAGGGTAGGCTAGATGGAAATTCTAGCAGGCGCTGCTACCGTCAAAGATTTTGCCAGTCTAGATCCATCATTTGTTTCGTGCATCAGAACCAGTAAACAGAAGAAGGAAATGGACCCAGGGCTGTGCGCTTGACCTCAGGACTGCAAGTGTGAGCCGCTTCCTGCCAGCACCAAGGGCACTGCTCCAAGCAAACACGTCTCCAAGGTGGGCCAGTCACCCACGGACTCGGATTTAAGCAGTTCTCTGCCTGGTTCGAAGCAACTGAGATGTGGCCTGGTGGAGCTTGGGTGGAGATTGCGGTCACCAAATCCTTACATCCTTGCACACACCTGTCATCTCAGCACTCTGGGAAGCTGAGGCAGGAGGATTGCAAGCTGAAGCCAAAAGTGGGCAACTTCCTGAGACCCTGTCTCAAAATAAAAAAGGCTGAAGATGTAGCTCAGTGTGGGAGCCCTGGGTTCAATTCCTGATAGCAAACAAACAAAATCATATATATCCCTACTCAAAACCAACAGGTAGCTAGGTTTCTAGTATTCTCTCCAAACCTGTTCTTTCTGCTGATTAAGAGCACTTCTGTTTTTCCATTTACTGAAGCCAAAGACCTCCCACTACCACCACCCATTTGCTCATCTGGCACATCAAGAAAGCTCACTGTCTCTGCCTTAAACATCCACCCAGCATCTCACCATATCTCACAGTACCCACTGTACTTCTCCCTGTATCATTGCTTCTGTTGGACATGGCAGGAATCAGCTGCCTTGACCACCCACCACCCCTTCGGGGAGTGACCTGCCGCATAGTAGACAATGTGGGTTTCCTGCGTCAGCCAGAGCACCGTCTTTACTGAGACCCACAGGTCCACCGTGACAGAAGTCCCTCTCACCCGCAGTTTTACTTTCCATGGTTTCAGTTATCCAAGTTCAATCATGATCCAAAATTTTAAACGGAAAATTCCAAAAATAACAAGCTTCAAAATGTATACTATATTGAGTAGCATGATGAAATCTTGAGCCCAGGACATGAAACATCCTTTTGTGTCATGTGTCCACACTGTATATGCTATCCTCCCATTAGTCACTTAACCTCCAAGATCAGCATTCCAGTAACTCTCACTCAGTAATCCAATTCCACCTCAATCACCTAACTTTGTCCCCTTTTGTAGGCATGAATCATCTCCTATCGTTACAAGAAGGGTGATGAGAAGGTTGAGTTAGGAGGATTGTCATGAGTTCAAGGCCTGTCTGGGCTACATAGTGAGTTCAAGGACAGCTTGAACTACACAGCAAGATCTTGTCTCAAAAAACTAAAAACCAAACCAAAACAAAACAAAACAAAACAACCTCAGAAGGATAAGAATAGTACATTAAGATATTTTGAGTGAGAGAGACCACATTCATATAACTTTCATTGTATTAATTGTTCTATTTTATTATTAGTTACTGTGATAAATCTCTTACTGCACCCAATGTATAGAAGCAACTGTATCCTTTGTGTGTAAAACACAGCACCTGTAGGGTTTGGTGCTATGCTGTTTCAGGCATCGGTTGGGGTCTTGGAACGTGTCCACGTGCATGGACAGCACCAGGGCATCTGTCTCCCACTTTCCCTCCTTGACTTTGTCTCTGGTTTCCCCTGTTGTCCCCCCGGTCCTGGCTGTGCCTCCTGATTATTAGACAGCCCAAGAAGGTCTCAGGGCCTTTGCCCTTGCTGTTGCCGCTGATGCCATGCTCTCCTCCACATCTGTAGGGCTCGATGCCCTACCCTCTTAAGACGGTTCCCATGTGGCAGCCACCTTAACACTTTCCGTCCTCCTTGGTTGCTTAGGCTTTTTCTCATTCCTGTGCATCGCTGTACAGATTTCATTTATCAGTCCTTCCATGAAAATTGTGATGTTTAAGGCAGGTGTTTAAAAAAATCTCCTTTGTCCTCTACTTTCTCTACAGCACCCAGACCAGCACCTGACATATACCTGGCACTCGGTATCTGTGAAATTAATGAAAGCATCGAAATACTCAGGGAATTACTTGGGTGTCACTGCTTTTAGGAAACGTCTGGTTGATGTGTGATGATCCCCCGCCCCTGCCCCTGCCCCCTCTTCTGCCTCTTTCACACGTTCAGTCTACTTATAGTGCTTCTATCGGCATGGGCAGCAGTTCATTTAATTCAGTGGTTCTCAATCAGGGTGATTTTGACCGTCAGGGAACATCTGGCTATACGCAGAGACATTTTTTTTTTTGGTCCTGGTTTTTTGAGACAGGATCTCACACCCACCCAAACTAGCCTTGAACTCACATGATCCCCTGGCTTCAGCCTCCTGAGGGCTGGGATTACAGATGTTTGCCCACCACGCCCAGCAATTTTGGGCTCTTACGGCAGCGGGGTGGCATGCCACTGGTACCTGGTGGGTTGAGACCAGAGATCCTGCTCAGTGCCCTGCATATAACACAAGACAGGCTGATGATATAGCTCATGGTACGGTGCCTGCCTAGCAAGCGAAAGGTCTTGAGTTGGATTGCCAATACACAAACACACAAAAAAGCACAGGATGGCCCCTCCTAACAAAGAATTACCTGCCTAGAAGGTCATCTATGCTAAGGTTGAGAAACCCTGAGTTAGCCTGATGGTATTAGGAATTATCTTGTCTGTATTTAATACGTGTGAAGTTTCTTGTGTCTCTGAAAAATTCATATGTTGAAATCCAGTTCTACCCCCAGTACCTGAGAATAGGACTGTAATTGGAGACAGAACCTTTTAAGTAATTAAACGAAAATGAGGTCATTAGAGTGGGCCCTGGGCCAAGATGCCTGGTGTCCTTATAGAGAGGGGGAGTTTGGACACAGACGCACACAGAGGGACAAGGATGCGAAGACACAGAGGAAGAGGATGTCATGTGACAGAGCGATACCAAGGCAACCACCGGGCACTGGAGGAGGCGAGGAAGGGTCCTCCGCTCCAGCCCGGGAGATCCCGGCCTGCCAAAGGATGCTGGGATTTCTAGACTCCGGACTTCAGGAAATTAATCTCTGTTGTTGCAGCCCCACTCCGCTTTTGGTGCTTTGCTGTGGCAGCCCAAGCAGAGAAGGGCAGAGCCAGTGCTAAACCCAAAGTGATACAGACGAGCTCTGCACCCTGTGATGATGAAATATGTTTCTCAGGAAAATGAGATGCTTGGCCCAGATGGCGGTTGGATCGTCTTGTGGGAGGAGAGACCAGGACATTTAGTCTTTCGGGTATCCTGAGACTCATCCTGCCCCAGAGCCAGCCGGGGCCACTTGTATAATAAACGTTTAAAGACACCGGTCGCCAGAGCCTTTCGTGGGAAGATGACCCCGGCGCGGAGTGCTTTTTCGCTAATATTAACTTTGGTCCTATTTTAGATCAATGAAGGCGAAACCCAGGAGATCCCATAAATCCCACTGAGCCTGTCCTCGCTGTCAAATTCCGCCCTGATAAAGCTGCTGGTGGCTAATGATATGGCCATCACCCAGAGCCGAACTGGGCAGGAGGGGCTCTCCAAGAGCATCTGGCCCACCGCGGAGACACTTGTCATGCTGTGTCACCTAGAGGTTCTCTCCCTCTAATAAAGGGCAGCACTTTGAATGTGATTATCTCTAAAATAATAATAAGCACAATTTAAAAATAAACAAAGCTCTGGATTTAAAGGCTGCTTACCGTCCCGGGGCCAAGATTAATGGTGAATGGCAAGTTTTTGTGAAGATCCTCTGTCGCTCCGATTAGCTGGGCTGGGAGTCCAGAGAGATAATGTCTTTTCACATATAAAAGATCCTATTGATTTCCTGTTAGTATTATCCTGAAAATGTGCGGTGTATATCTATGGAGCAGAGACAATCTTCCATCACTTGCTTTATGGGAAGAGAATGGTTATTGTATCTTTTCCCATAACATATAATCTCTTTTTCTCTTCCAAAGATCTACTCATCCCCCTGGGAATTTCCAGATGTAATCTGTGGAAGTCAATTGATTTGTAAAAAATTTTATTATTATTATTATTATTATTGCATGCGCCAGTATGTTTATATTTGGCTTCTCTACATTTTGCCATTGTCCTCTAGAGCTTGACTTTTCTAGATTGTTATTTGAACTCGTCTAAAAATAAAATTAAAAACCCCAGTCCCATCAAAACACAGGCTGACATTTACAGAATAGGGGACGCCAGGGCTCCCGACTAGACAAGGCCGGGGCAATTCTCCCGTAGTCCCCGCTGAGGTTGCACAGCGTATCCCACCAGGATGAAATGCGAAAGCCAAGCCGCTGAGTGAAGGCAGTATTTTCCTGCTGACCCGGGTTCGCAGCCTTACATCCGGGCATTTCCTCAGGATCAATTCAGACACCAGGGCAGAGTCCTGCGTATTTAAATAGCCTGCTCTGAGCCGCAGCTCACAAAGCTAATGAGTTTGGCTGGGAAGCCCCCAGCAATGCAGCCTTCTCCAGAACTTCTAGAGAGCTTTGCAAACCACGGCTCCTCCTTCTTTTTAACACAAATCCTCTGACCCGTCTCCTCTGCAACGTCCCACACTTCTGGGCCCAGCCCTCTGCAGCCGCTTCCAGACTTGTGTACTGGGGTGTCTCGCTCTTCCCCGAATTCCCGGGCACCATCCCAGGCGCTGGTTCATTACGACCACCTCGTGCTGCTGCGGACGCACTGGGCGGGCACCGTCTCATAGCACTGCAGCAGTTCCTGGTCCCCGGGATTCCGCGACCCCCGCCTTCTGGTCTGTGCTGGGAGCTGGGCAAGTGGGTTGTGCACTATTGCCAGTTGCTTAAAAAAATTATTTTGTTATATATCAAATATGGTATATATAGCCTGAATATATTATATCACTATAACGGATAACATATTAAAACATAAGTATATGCGTGTAATAAATAATACATCATAATATATGCCAGATACATATATTTACAATATACCTATAAATCTCAATGTTATGGCCACCCTCAATTCGTATGTGGAGGTCAAGTTTAAACACCGGTGTTTCACAACGTGGCTAAGTTTGGAGATACGGTCTTTTGTTTCTTTGTTCTCCTTTTATGTGATACTGGGGTTGAAGCCAGGGCCTTGCACGGTAAGCACTTGCCTTACTATTGAACTATGTCTTCAGCCGGGACGTAGGGTCTTTACAGAGGTGATTAAGTGAAATCAGGTCAGTACGATGGGTTCTAATCTGGTTGCACTGGTGTCTTTATAAAAAGAAATCGGATCGGGAGTAGTGGTATAGGTCTTCAACCCCAGGGACTCTGAAGGCAGGGACAGGAAGATTGCAAGTCTGAGGCTGGCCTGGAAAGTTTATTTTTTATTTTTTAAAATTTAAAATTTTTATTTTTAGTACCGGGAATCGAACTCATGACCTTGTGCTTGCCAAGGTCATGAGCTATCTCCCCGGCCCTGACCTTGAAGTTTAGTAAGACTCTATTTCAAAATTTTATTTTATTTTATTTTATTTACCTGAGACTGGGGATATCGATGTTTTCTAGGCTGGTCTTGAACTCACTATGTAGCTCAGAATGGTGTCAAACTCATGATGATCCTCCTGTCTCAGCCTTCTAAGTACTGGAATTATAATGGTGCACCATTATGCCTGGCATTCAAAATTCTAAAAAGAGCTGGAGATGTAACTCAGAGTATAGCCCTTGTCTAGCATGCACAAACCCTGAATTCAAATGTACATGTACACACACACACACACACATACACTAAAGGGGAACATATCCTAATAAGTCCATCGTAAGTGGAAAATACCTGAAGTTGCAAACATGTAGAACATCTAATCTATGGGACATACTTGCTTAGCAGCATGGTGCACTTAGGGTACCTGCTGTGTATGTCCCTCTCGGTCTCCTGGCTGACGGGATGCTGTGGCCTCCTGCTGCTGCCCAGAACTGGGAGAGAATAAGGTAACACACATCGCCAGGCAGGGGGAGGATCCACGTTCAAAGCATTTAAAATGTGGTTTCTACTGCATATGTATGGCATCGAGGCCATCATGAAGTTGAAAGTTGAGACCTCCCTAAGTTGGGGACCGTCTGTGCAGATGGAAGGTGCAGGTAAAAGTCTGCAAGCCAAGGAGCAGGCCTCAGGAGAAATCAACCTGCTGGCCCCTTGGTCTCGGACTTCCAGTTTCCAGGACTGAGAGAAAATACACTTGTGGTATGTAAGCCTCCTGGCCTGTGGAACTTTGTTTTGGTCAGTGTTCCAAAGCCAGCTCCATCAGTGAGTGCCGGGATCCAGGGACACAAGACATGGGCCAAATCTCTTTGCCCTTATCTTGGCCCATCCCACTTTCCTAATCTGCTGGACCCTCCGTCTGCCCAATCTGGTCAACCCCCGGGCTCCCCACCTTCCAATCTGCCCCCTGTCTCACGCCTCAGCCCTTGCTGGGTCCTCTTCCTAGATGACTTCCACCTTCTCACCCATCCATACGGATCCTACCGAAGCTTCCGAGCTATCCTGTTCACCAGGAAAGACAGGCAGCTTTACTGTGGATGATCACACAATGCGTTTCAAACTGTTCCTCAGGACAGGGACTACTGTTAGTGAGCCGCAGGGAGTGGCAGGGGGAAGGGCCAGCCCCTTTTGCCCACCACCAAGCCCACACTTAGATTTTTTTTTTTGGTACTGAGGATTAAACCCAGGGATTTTACAGTGAGCTACATCCCTTGCTCGCTCTTAACATTTTGAGACCGGATCTCACTAAGTCACTAAGTTGTCCAGGCTGAACTTGAATTTGTGATTCTTCTGCCTCAGTTTCCCAGAGTACCTACATATAGCAGTTGTTTTAAAACAGCTTCCTGGATCATCTCAATAGATGTAGAAAAAGCTTTTGACAAAGTCCATCACCCACTCATAATAAAAATCCTACAGAAAATCAGAATAGATGGTCTTTATCTCAATCTGATAAAAGCCATCTATGACAAACCAACAGCCAACATCATACCAAATGGACAAAAACTGAATGCTTTCACTTTAAAATCAGGAACAAGACAAGAGAGTCACTGTCCACAAATTTATTCAACATTGTCCTGGAAACTTTAGCCAGAGCAATTAGACAAGAGAAAGAAATAAAAGGAATAATGATAGGAAAGGAAGAAGTTAAATTATTATTATTTGCAGATGACATGATACTCTACATAGAAGACCCCAAAAACTCCACTAAAAAACTGCTAGATTTAATAAGCAAATTCAGTAGCATAGCTAGACACAAAGTCAACACTCAAAAATCAATAGCCATTCTGTACACGAATAACAAATTCACTGAGAGAGAAATTAGGGAAACAACACCATTCACAATAGCATCAAAATACCTAGGAATCAATCTAACAAAGGATGTAAAAACCCTCTTCATTGAAAACTACAGTACTCTGAAAAAGGAGATTGAAGCAGATATCAGAAAATGGAAAGATATCCCTTGCTCTTGGGCAGGAAGAACCAATATAGTGAAAATGTCCATACTTTCAAAACTGTTATACAGATTTTTTTTTTTTTTTTCCTCTGGTACCGGGAACCGAACTCACGACCTTGCGCTTGCCAGGCAGGCGCTTTTGCCGCTGAGCTAAATCCCCAGCCCCTGTTATACAGATTTAAT
The DNA here is from genome assembly GCF_000276665.1 of Chinchilla lanigera. Taxonomy (NCBI): domain Eukaryota; kingdom Metazoa; phylum Chordata; class Mammalia; order Rodentia; family Chinchillidae; genus Chinchilla; species Chinchilla lanigera. Next base: position 5,937,812 of record NW_004955486.1, on the reverse strand, counting down.
GCAATTCTGATCAAAATTCCAATAGCATATCTCATAGAATTAAAGAAAACATTCCTAAAATCCATTTGGAACCAGAAAAGACCTAGAATAGCAAAGGCAATTCTGGGCAACAAGGGCTAGGCAGGGGGCATCACAATCTATGACTTGAAATTACACTATAAAGCTACTGTGATAAAAACAGTATGGTACTGGCAAAAACCAGACCCCAAGATCGATGGAACAGATTAGAAGATGTAGAAACAACTCCAGATATACTCAGCCAACTTTATCTTTGACAAAGGTGCCAAACACATTCACTGGGAGAATGATAGCCTCTTTAATAAATGGTGCTGGAAAAACTGGTTCTATGCATGCCAAACATTAAAACTGGACCCATATCTTTCACCATACCCTAAGCTAAATTTGAGATGGATCAAAGATCTAAATATTAAAACAGAAACATTAAATCTTCTGGAAGATAGAGTAGGTAAAACTCTTAAAGACATTGGTGTAGGCAAAGACTTTATGAATAAAATCCTGATTGTACAAGAGCTATCAGAAAGAATAAACAACTGGGGTCTCATCTTATTAAAAAGCTTTTGCACAGCAAGAGAAACCAACAACAGAGTGAAAAGACAGCTCACAATGTAGGGAAAAAGGTCTCCAGTTGTAACTCAGACAAAAGATTACTATTAAGAACATACAAAGAACTCAAAAAAATCAGAGCTTCCAAGTCAGACCTCCAAATCCACAAATGGGCATCTGAGGTGAATACACACTTCTCAGATGAGGAAATATAAACAGCAAATAAATATATGAAAAAATGTTCAGCATCACCAATTATTCAAGAAATGCAAATTAAAACACTGGGATTTCATCTCAACCAGGAAAGAATGGCTATTATCAAGAAATCAGCCAATAACAAATGCTGACAGGGCTGTGGAGAAAAAGGAGCTCTTCTCCACTGTTGGTGGGAGTGTAGACTGGTGCAACCACTATGGAAATCAGTGTGGAGATTTTTCAAAAAGCTGGGATTAGGGGTCCCATTCAACCCAGCTATTCCCCTTCTGGGTATCTTCCCAGAAGAATTAAAAACATCATACCATAGTGATATATGTGCACCCCTGTTTATAGCAATTTATAATAGCTAGGTCTTGGAATCAACCCAAATGCCCATCAACTGAAGAATGGATAAAAACAGTGTGGTCTTTTTCTACAGTGCAGTACTACTCAGTCATAAAGAAGGATAAATTGGAGACTTTTATAGGTAAATGGATGCAACTTGAGACCATACTCATAAGTGAAATAAACCAGAAGCACATGTGCAAATATCGTACTGTCTCCCTAGTGTGAGAAGCAGAAAGACTAAATAAGATCCAAAATGTACAATAGAAAACAAACAAACAAACAAACAAACTGTACAATAAATATTGTAAAATGGGAAGAAACTGTTCAAAAGGAAAGAGAAACTGGGATGGGGGAAAGGAAAAAAGAAGGAAGGGGAAAGCAAAAAAAAAAAAATATATATATATATATATACACACACATAAAAGATGGTTAAGGTAGTTATACTATGAATTTCTCTTAGTTCATTGAAAGGAAAGATTTGTGCTAATATTGTTGGGACAATTAAATGCTGATATCTTGTACTCTGAGTAACTAATTTAAAGATAACAATACACTAATTTAAAGATAACAATAACAGTAAACTAATTTAAAGATAACCATGGTATTAACCATTGTTACTTTCCTATTATCTTGTTTTGAAATTTTAAAAAATAAAAATAAAATAAAATAAAACAGCTTCCTGGGTTGGTAGGTAATGAAGCTGGAGAACTCCACCGAAGTTTTACTCTGGATGTGGTGAAAGCAAAAGATTCCAAAAAGTCACACAAAGCTAATGGTCCTTGCTCAGGAAGCACTTAAGCAAACAAAGGCCAACACGCTTTTTGTCCAGATTTCCTAGAATTGTACTCTTTGCAAGGGATAAACTCAATTATCAAAACTCATTGACTCTGAAAATGTAACTTCCATATACTACTGCCCATTCCAATTCATCAGACAGGCAGCCGTTACGCTGTTAATGTGATCACTGCTCGCCGGGATATTAATCTGTTTTCCAAGTACGAAAGAGGACAGTCTGGATTCTCTGGTGCAGGTGTGCGCGTTTGCCCGGTCACAGCTGGCCAGGGGTTTGTTGCTTGATGACTTGATGAGCAAATCAATCGCTGTTCCCTTCAGCTGACCTTAGGGCCATCTTCGCAGGCTTGCTTTTTCTCTATTGTAATATAAAAATTAGATTTCAGTCTTTATGATTTATGCAGTGCTATTTCTTTCAGAAGTTAATGCCACGCTGTGCGTGTTAGCAAGGCCCCAGTGAGGCAAGGAGGGGGTGGTCTGTAAGTGTGTCTGGTTGTTGAGTATGCAGGCCAGCGTAGGAAGGGGACAAGCTGGCTACCCGGTCCTGTCCATCCACACCCAGGGCTGCAGGCTCCCCTGCAGATCACATGATGTTTCAAGAGCACGCATGTCACTGGGCCAGAGGCTCCATACCAAGCCGTCACATCTCAAGTCTTGCTGGAGCCTTGTGCATGGACTTGTGTCTTAGTCATTTTCTTACTGCTGGGACAAGATACCCGGCACCTCGCACTTCAAGGAGGAGAGGGTTATCTGGGCTCATGGGTTTTAGAGGGTTCGGTCCATGGTCAGCTGGCTCTGAGGCAGGAAGGGCGTGGTGGAAGGGTCTGGTGGAGGAAGCTGCTCATGTCACGGAGGTTAGGGAGCAGAGTGCAAGGGGAGGGGCCAGGGAGGCAGATACAGCTTCCAAGTCATGGCCCCAGTGACCTACCTCTTTTGGCCAAGCACACTTAACTCTAGGCAATCCTCTGTAGGGACTGGTCACGGTCCTGCGACTTGGTTGTTAAATACATTGGTCACTGAATGAGGAATTGTACGTAGTGTGTACACGACAATATTCAGAACAAAGAAATGGTCAGAGGAAACGCAGACCCAATGACTTTGCTTGTATGTGCCTACCCTCACATCCAGCACTGGATTGTATAACAGAACATGAGACTACAGTATAGTGCTGTACAGTACGATCAGCAAAAAGTGTAGGACTGTATAAACAGTGTGCTGTAAAAAAAGACTTTGAGGCTCTCTGTAAACAAGATGGACAAAACTCTATAAAAAAAAAAAAAAAAGGAAGCTGGGTCATAAGTCTGGGCAGAGGGTCGTTAAATCTGAACAGCATGCTTCAGCGGTAAGTCCGAACAGTCGTTAAGCACATAGGTCATTAAATGAGGAACATCTATACTGACCTCATCACTGGGCACATCCACGGACAAATAAGGTGACCTTCCGTTCCCGTTACCTTCTAAACACATGGAGCTTTGCGGGGACAGCCCAGATAGAAACCAGCACAACATGTTTCTCCTAAGTCTCAGAGGGGTAAACTAAAGTCCTTCTTTAAAGTTTGGACCCAGTTTCCCCGGAACTTGCTTGCTTGCTCCAAAGACCTGGCCAGAGGGTTCCCCAAACACGTGGCGTTACTGCTTTCTTTTGCTAGCCAGTCAGAGTCCACAGTGAATTCATCTACGGTGCGTTCATCGAATGCCCAGGGGTGAGTGAAGCACCGAAGTGTAACTATATCTTCCCCATCAAAAAATGTGAGCTTTCCCGATCTCTGCTACCCCCAGTCCATCCTCAGCCTGCCAAGGCACACCAGGTTTGGGACCTCACTTTCCTGGTTATTTTCAGAGAAAGATGCAATTCCTTTGGAGTCCTGACACGAGTGCATATGGGTTGAAATGTGGACGCCTGGCTCTTTCTGAACCGGGTGTAATTCTTTCGCTCCCAAGATCCCACAGCTAGATTCAGAAGTCGGTTTCATCTGGTCCGATTATCTGTTTCATCACAGATCTGTCATAGATTTCCTATGTTTCTGATCAGTTACCATGGATATTGCTTTTGTTATCACGGTTCTCCATAGCTAGAAGCTGTGCTTTTGTGGGTTTTACTCACCGTAAGAAACTAATCTGGGCAAAGCTCTCAGGATAAACCTTGCTTGTTTGTTTTAAATTCTTTTTACTGGAGGTAGAAGGATTACCGATCGGGGGAAGCGGTGGGGAGGAGGACAGAGATAAATTTGCCGTACGCTTGTTTATTATCACACATTTGCATCTCATCTTCACACAGAGAGTACATTTCTACTGTGGCTCCAGCTTTGGAGAGGCTCTGGGGTTGCTGGAGCTGGGGACTCCCCTCAGTCACTTCCTTCCCCTCTCCACACTGCGGCATGTGGTGGGTCTACCTGTTTGTCTTCCTTCTCTCTTGCAGCGCCTGCAGCTGTGGATTCTGGTTCGTGTTTGCCATCCCCAGAACCAGAGCGGCTCAGGGTGTGGAGAGGTCTTGACATGTGTTGAATGAACTGTTTTCTTGTGTCTCCAGGTGCCCTGAGACTGAAGAGAGAGAGGCAGGCGCAACCAGGATCACAGAGAGTGCGGCTTATCGGGAACTTATCAACCCAGCAGGGTCCCAGGCAGCAGCAAGGCCAGTTGAATACACGCAGTTTGGTTCAGAAAGAGGGGCGTATTTATGGGACTTCATCCTGTTGTAATGTACCTGGTATATCTTAAGATAATGTAGAAAAGTCAGGCACGTCCCTGGAGATAGGATCTGATTGTAAAGCCCACAGGTGACTCTAATAATGATTTTATCTATTCATGGTTTGCTGGGAAACTACGCAGGAAAAACTAGCTGAGGCTACTCGGGGGCAGTCATAGCGGTTCCCACTCAGGATGGCCGCAGTCAGGTCAAGCTCTCTCTGTGCAGTGCTACCAGTCCTGCGGGGCCGCGTTCCTTCTCCCTCCTGGCTTCAGTTGTACAAAGCTCATGGTGGCCTCTCTGACTTCTTTCTGTCTTGTCATGTTTTATTTTTATTTATTTATTTATTTACTTATTTCATGGTACTAGGGATTGAACCCCTGATCTTTGCTGTGAGCTATACAGCTCCACCCCTTTTTAAATTTGAAACGGAGTGTGAGTTGCTACATTGCCCAAGCTGAGCTCAGACTTGGGCTCCACCTGCCTCTGCTTCAAAGGGTTCTGAGATGACAGGTGTGTGTTGCTGTGCCTGGCTCCTTGTAATGTTTTACTGTCAGCTCTCATCCTGAGTGGGAACTGCTATGACAGTCTCCCAGCCCTACAGTTTCTTCTCTCAAGTGTCCCCGAGTAAGGAGCTGATGGGTCCCGCTTGTGTTTCGCATGCCGGGGCAGCATACGGCGTACCATGGATTGGCTGTTCCCGGTCAGGGTTCAGTGATCAGTCAAATATGGCTAAGGGTCAATGTCACGTGCTATAAAACTGCCAGTTGGCCAATTTTTGCCAAAGGCTGTGGGCAGAGCCTGGGTGGTCATCTAGAGTCGTCCTCTCGGTGGTCACCGTTGCGTAGCAGCAGTGTGTTTTGGGGGCTTGGGGCCAGCTGATGGGCAGGGCCGTGGAAGCCAGTCCAGGCGTTCCATCCCCTGCCCTGCATGTCCTTGGTTAGCACACGGCATCCTGATGGCAGGGATGGGTGCTGGGGTGGTTTATAAATCAGCTCAGTGTTTTCTCACGGGCACTGCTGGAGGAGCAATGCCACTGCTATGGCTCTGAGAAGAAATGCCATTGCTCTAACTTGGGGACAGGAGTCTCTCTTCCTGGAGCATCATGGATGGCAGAGCCTAGAGCTGCCTGGGGCTATTCTTGCTTCTACCCCTGGGGATGACAGCCCCATCCCACGAGGGCAGCACCAGAGCTGGCAGGGAAAAGGAGTCGAAAGTAGTCGGTGAGCTCCATGCCCAAGCCCACGCTTTCTCCGCCCCGCCAGGCGCATGCTCTGACGCTGTTCGTTCTCACTGGGCTTTTGTCATTGACAGCAGACGTCGTGGTGGAGGGGTCACTGGAGGGAAGGCAGGCCGTGGCCCTGCAGGCAACGTGTGGATCATGGATTTGTTTCCTCTTGTGAACTCGGGCAGGGGCTGCAGTAGCTTCACAGGGGCCTGTATTCGGCTTATGTCTCTGCTGTCACTACCTTCAAATTCCTAATAGCGCTTTTTTCTTTTTTTAAATGAAGGGCTCACGTTGTCATCTTCCTCTAGGCCCTACTGGTTCCACAGACAGCTCTGGGCAGGTGGTTAACTGTAGAAGAGGGAGAGTGTGTAAACAGCAGGGCACTGTACAAAGCGTTATGTATTACTGCTCATGAGCCTCTTGTCCTTCTACCCAGGGACAAAAGACACCATGCACATCTCCTGCCTACTGTCTCCCGCGGCCTTGCTGCCAGGAAGCCTCCCGTTCACACCGCTCAGCAATGGGTTGTCTGATCCGCTACCTTCTGCGTAGACAGGAGTCGTGTTCGGACTCTGTTCTCTGTGTTCTGGAGAGCTGGGTAGAGCACTCATTACTGTGCAAGTTTCTTTCTCATTTCTAAGAACCTGGGAGGCATATGACTAACATTAAGTTTTAACTGTTTGATTAACAACAGCCAAACTGACAGGCAGAGCCGTGCAGATGTGTGCCCAGGCATGCACGGCTGCACACACACACGCACACAAGCTACTCACGGTCTGTGTGTGCTCGGTCTGACTTAGCATCCACTGTTCTATTTGGTTTTTGTTTCTGTTTTTTGTCTTTTTGAGACAGGGTTTCGCTATACAGTTCAGGCTGGTCTTGAACTCACTTTGTAGCCCAGGCTGGCCTCGAACTCACAATGATCCTCCTGCCTCAGCCTCCCGAGTGCTGGGATTACAGGGGTGCGCCACCACGCCTGGCCCCACTGTTTTATTTGGAATCTTCCTCTTTTTCAGGGAATCTTCCTGTTTTAGGCCTGTGGGCCCGGTGGCCCTACCTTTACCCATGTGTGTGCGTGTGCGTGGGTTTGTATGTGTCCCCACCTGATATGGCTCACACGTCCCAGGTGGAGACAATGGCTGTCTGATTCCGCCTGTCCTTTCTTCCTGCTAATGCTGTCGCCAAGTGAGTACTACTTTGGAGACAATTAATGTGTCCCATTTTAGTGCAGAAATATACCTTGTCCTAGGTCACATGACAAATGTAACCATAAAAAGTTTAAAATGCTATTATTTAAAATTTATTTTCTCATAAAAAATGGTTCCTGAAATGATCATAATTTGAATAACTTACTCTATAGTTATAATACATTATGCTCTGGCTCTGGGCCAGGCTCCGTAATCTGGAAGCCCAGCGAGATCTCAGTCCGAGGCCTGAGCAGCAGACCTGCAACAGCACCTCCTTCACGGAAGGCTCAATTCCGAGCTGTTCCCTTTGCAGGAACTGAATCTCCAGCTGCAGATCAGCTCATTTTACCATGTTGGTTTAGAAATGCTTGTTTTGCCGGGCGTGGTGGTGCATGCCTGTAATCCTTGCACTTGGGAGGCTGAGGCAGGAGGATCATTGCAAGTTCGAGACCAGTCTGGGCTACAAAGTGAGCTCAAGGCCAGCCTGAACTGCATAGTGAGACCCTGTCTCAAAGAGACAAAAAACAAAAAACAAAAAACAAAAAACAACTTGTTTTATAGTTGCCGTGAGGTTTTAGAAATTCTTTTTTTGTTTTTGGAGACCGGATCTTGCTCTGTAGACCAGGCTGGTGTTGAACTCATGGTGGTCCTTCTGCCTCCTGAGTGTTGGGATTACAGGTATGCACCACCATGTCTAGCTAGCGATTCTTTTAAAAGTGAACTTTAATTCTTAGCTAAAGGAAAGTGGGTGATGCTGGTTGGACTGCTGAGGACAGATGTCCCCTTTGTGCTTCACCAGTGATTGTTAGCCTTCTTTGGGGATACCCGCCACTCTTGTGGGTGTCTGTCCTGACAGTTGTTTAAAATGCTCTGGTGCAGGAAGTCCCTGGTTACTGCTTAGGGATGGACGATGGATGGCCCTACAAGTCTTCACAGCTCCTGGGGTGGGGTGACGGGGTGAGTGGTCACCTGGTAGAGCCATAGCTCAGCCAGTGGCAGCAGTAAGGTCCCTGCCAGATTGCACTGCCATGCCAGGTGGCAATGGGTCTTCCTGGGACTGGTAGAGCTGTGTTCCCATTGGAGGCTCTGCAGAAGAATCTGTTTCTTTCCCTGCCCAGCTCCAAAAAGCCACCTGTGTTCCTTGGCTTGTGGTCCCTTCCTCACCCTCCAAGCTAGCAGCATTCTATCTTGGAGTCTTTCCCTGCCTCTCTCTGCAAGTATATCCTCTCCCCAGGGGACAGTGGGTGCGTATTTTCCCCCAATCCAGGCGGGCTCATGGGCAGTCAAGTGAATAAAATTCTTCCACACTAGTGGACACAGAGTCCTGTGGTGTCAGTTTGGATGCTGACCTGCAGAGTAAGGCTGGGGTTCAGAAACGTTCTTCTCTCTCCAAACCGGGGGTTCCCCATGTGTGGGTCGCCGCTGCCAGCCCCTGACCCCCACCTCTGTTTGCTCTCTGTGCCTGGTACAGTTTTGTGGCACTTCTCTCGGTGTGGTCCAGGGTCAGGTCCATGGGACAGGCAGGGTCCCTGGCCCATGCCACGACCTGCACTGTGAGCAGATCACTGGGGACTCCCAGGAGTCTGAGAGGCTCAGCCTGGAGGACCCTGAAAGCCTAGGCTGCCTTCTTGCCACACCCACTTCTCTTGCTCTCCGACGCCTCCTCCGGGGTCCAGGCGCGGATCCCTGCAGCTAGGAGGGAGCAGTAGGCAAACAAAGGTCTGCCCTGCTTTTTCTGAGCTCTCCCAGCTGGCAGCAGAAAGGGCTTTCTGGGCTGCATCCTGGGGACCCAGCCAGTGCCCGTGGCTGCCACCTTTCCCCTGGGTGCACAGCTCTCTGGGGCAGCGCCAGGTGCCCGCTCACCGCCTGTGTACCGCATCTCTGGGCAGAGGGCAAGGGGTGAAGCGCTGCGACCTTGGCGCTGGGGTCGAGCTCTCGCACTCTGAAAGGCTCCAGCGTGTTGGCCTGCTACCTTCCGAATGCCGGGGAGTTTTGGCAGAGTGACCGCTGAGTATTTTTAGTTCCTTCCTCCTTAATGTTTGCCAGAAAACCACAGTCATTACTCACGAGCGGGAGCTGTTTCCTCCCTGCCAGGCTCCAGAAGAGTCCGGCTCACCCTCGGACGCCCACGGAGGCGGCCTGGCCCGGCCTGGAGCTCTGTCCTAAGACAGCGAACTGCGAACACCTGCAACAGAGCAGCTCGCTGTGTGATTTTTAATAGAATACAAGGGCTGATTAAAATATACGGTGTGCGTTTAAATAAAAAAGTTATTGCAGTAAAAGATGCTGCCATTAATCCCCATCCAAACACTGCCCTTGTTTTGTCTTTCTTTCTTTCTTCTTTCCCTTTTTCCTTTCCTTTGTTTAAATTATTATTTTAAAGAGTAAAAGAAGGATAACATAGTAATGGGGGGCTTACCAAATTACAAAGTGGTAGGAAATTATCAATGGTTGTTGTTTTACATATTATTATCTATAAGATAGTTTCTCAGGAAAACAAGCAGACAAATAATAGTGAGTTACAGACAAAAGTGGTAGGTTATTATCAATGATTGTTGTACTATACTTTGGTATCTTCAAAGTGATTTCTAAAGAAAATAAATAGAGCTATACATGAGTGACCAATTGAATAATCATTGACTATTCTCAGTGGTTGTTGTAGGAAACATAGTAATCAACATACATCCATTTACAAAATGGCATAGGGACAATACAAACATTACAGAGTTATGGACAGATTAGTAGGAAAATATCAATGGCTGCTGTAGTACGTGGTGGTATCTTCAAAGTGGTTTCTCAGGAAGACAGAGATATGCAAGAAAGATCTAACAAGTAGTTACAGCCTAAGGGTTGTGAAAAATAGCGTATTACCTCCTCACCAGTGACTCTTGTCACTGAGGTGTGATGGCTGGAAGGAAGGCCAGGATTGAAAAGAAGGACCGAGAGGCTTGCACCTGTGTCTAGCAACAGGCTGTTTTCTTTTTCCTCTATAGTCATGATTACCCGGGGCTCCTCCATGGAGGTGATGGTCTGGCCGGAGGGAGAAGGCAGGCCATGCCCCAAGCCCTCTCATTCCTGTTGGACTAACTGGTGGCATGGGTCTGAGCTCTGGGGCCTCCACCTCAGAGGGCAGACCGATCTCCAGTGGTCTCCTTTGCATCCAGGGCATGGCCCATGGGGCCTCTTAGGGCAGTTCCTCTTGAGGTGGCCTGGCTTTTAACAGTGGTAGCAGATGAATGCAGTTGTTGAGTTCTTCTTGGGTCCCCGAGAATCAGACTTAGGGTCCCTTTTTCCTTTTTTTTCCTTCTTCTCCCTTCCTTCTTTTTCTTTCCTTCCTTCTCTCTCTCTCTCTCTCTCTCTCTCTCTCTCTCTCTCTCTCTCTCTCAATCTCTGTCTCTCTCTCTCTCTCTCTCAATCTCTGTCTCTCTCTCTCTCTGTCTCTCTCTCTCTGTATGACTCTCTCTTTTTCTAACTTTCTGATGGTGTCTCACTAAGTTTCTTAGGCTGGGCTTGAATTTAAGATCCTCCTGTTTCAGCCTCCCAGATCATAGATGTGTGCCACCACACCTGGCTTCCTTCTTGCCACTTTTGGAAGTAGTTCCGGAAATTCTCTTTTGTGAGTGTCTTTGGTGGCATTGTTGTGGCTACCTTGATGTCCTGATGGATTCAGCATGTTCACAGCATCTGATTCACTGGATCTGGCACCATACAAGTTCTGCTCTTCCCCAAAGTCAAAGTGATCGTGAAAGGGAAACATTTTGAATGGATTCAGGAAATCGAGGCAGCTGTGGTAGCACAACTAAAGGTACTCATGAAAGAGGAATTCCAGAACTGCTTCACAAAGTGGGAAGAATGGTGGGATAAGTGTGTTTGAAGCAGAGGTGTTGGTGGGTGGGATTTTGAGATTCATGGTAAATTTTGTTTGTTTGTTTTTGTCTTTTTAAGACAGGGTTTCACTATGCAGTTCAGGCTGGCCTTGAACTCACTTTGTAGCCCAGGATGGCCTCGATCTCGAAGCGTTCCTCCTGCCTCAGCTTCCCGAATGCTGGGATTACAGGGTGTGCACCCCCACGCCCAGTAGCAGTGTGTTTTTTTTAACTGAGTAAATTTAAGAAAATTGAAGTGTTCACTATATTTTTGATCACACCTCTTAGGTCTTAAACTTTTTCCTTTAATTAATCACTTTAAATCATAGTACCCTATATTTACCCCTTTAACCACTCTTCAGTGTGCAGTTCCATGGCCTTCAGCATATTTTCACTGCTCTGCCTCAGTCACCACCGTCCGCCTTCAGAACCTGACGTCTTACAAACAAAAACCGTGTCCCTACTAAACACTAAGTCCCGCCCTCCCCTCCCCCAGCACCAGGAGCCTCACTCTACTTCCATGTTTGGTTTTTTGTTTTTGGGTCTTTGTCTTTGTGGCGGTGCTCACGATTGAACCCAGGGTCCAGCTGTGAGCTACACAGGCGCTGTGCCACGGAGCCACCCTGTCCCTTCACACCCCTTTCCCTGTTTCTATGAATCTCATGCCTCTCAGGAGCTCCTGTGATCGGAATCACGCTGGATGCCCAAGTCTTCAAGGTTCAGCCGTGGTGTGGGACCCTGAGCTTTGTTCCCCTTTCATCACTGGTCTGGTTGATAAGAGAAATGCTGAATTAAAACACAAGTGTGCTTTTTCCTCTTAGGCTACTCGTTTCTGATAAGCAGGAAGATCTGCGAAGGTAGGCAGGATCTGCTATCAGAAAAAAAATGCTGGCGACCCAAGAGCACACCAAAAGCAGGGGACCCCCGCCTGCTTTGGGCTCTAGACCTCCTTCCACAAATATGGGGCCACCAGGTCCCTTTGCCAAGGGGAGGGCTCCTGCACCCTCAGCATCTTCACCTCTGGTTCCTCCTGTGGATCTTAGTTTAACGTCACTGCCTTTCCTACTGCAAGCGAGGAGCTTCCTCGGGAAAAATCTCACCCTCGGTGGAAGCCTAATAGCCTGAAGGATCTAGTTCAGTAGACACAGGATTCTTTTGTGAAGCACTTTCCAAATGAAGCGCACACTTTGGGATTAATTAAACTCTTTTCTAGCTGCCTGCCAGTGTAACCTTTCTTTTATGCTTCTTAGGGGGGTACACGAGTAAAAAGTCAAATCTATTATGTTCATGACTCAGAGGGAAAGATCTGGGACTAAATTACCTTACGCACTGTTTTTTTCTTTGGCTTTTTTAAAAAAAAATTGTGATCAAATAAAGAACTGCCTGAGCTTGTGTCACTAAGCAAGAGGCTCAGCCCAGGAGAGGAATGGTTTGGGATTAAAGCGTAGAAGCCGAAGGGAGGTGACACGGATGACAGCGTGAGTCCCCAGGCTCTTGGCGCCCTGTCAGGGACTGTGGGATGCAAAAGAGTAGGGGAAAGTTGAGCACTGACGATTTCAGCCTTAGTCCGCGTCCTGGTTCCGGTCTCTGTGTTTTTGGGTGCGTGACTTTTAATTAATTTCACAGTGAAGTCTTTTCGCCGTTCCAGTTTTGACAGTGTCACTCTCCCGTCTCTCAGCTGAGTGGGGAAAAAATCTGTATCAGTCATTAGCCTTGCTCAAGTGCAGACAGGGTTATCTGGCCCCAGCAGGAGATGTGACAAGATTTCAGTGCGGGGACAGCTTCCTGGAAGAGCTGGTCCGGAGCCTCTGTCTCCGAGCCCCTGAAACTTTTCTCAGCTTCCTTCTCCTGGATTTCAGTCTTTAGGATAGTTGGAAGATTATTTGCCTTTGTAAGAGTTTTGTTTTCCCCTGATACTGAAGATTGAACCCAGGATCCCCAGCCCTTTTTATTTTTATATTAACACAGGGTCTCGCTAAGACATTCAGTTGCCCCGCTTGGGCTCACACTTTGATCCTCCTGCCTCAGCCTCCCTCATCTTTTCTAACTTTAAATATATGGGACTGTGTTTTAATTTCTTGTGTATCAACTGCCCACAATTTCATTTGATTCTCTACTTTGCCAGCTGGGATTATAGGCATGTGTCACCATGTCTGGCTCAGTTGAGTGGTTTAGAGTATATTACCAGAATTGGACAGCCAGCTCTAAATCCCTTAAAGATAGGACAGTTTTGTTCCCCCAGGAAGATAATCCTGTCTCTATATCCCTCTCCATTCTTTTCCCTCCCAACTCATGGCAGAATGTCATAATTCCCCACATCTTCTCCCATCTTTGTTATTTTTTTTTTCTGGTAGCTGTCCTGTGTATTAGGTGGTTTTGATTTGGTTTTTCCTAATTATTCGTGATTTTGAGTGTCTTTTCATGAGCTTTTTGGTTATTATATATCTTCTTTTGGAAAATGTCTATACAACTCCTCTGTCTATTTTTATTTATTTGTTTATTCTGTCTTGCTGGGATGGAACCCAGGGCCTCAGTTATGCTAAGCAAGAGCTCTACTGCCAAACTACATCCCCAGCCTTCATCTGTTTTTAAATCGGAGTTCTTGCTTATTGTTCAGCTGCAAGAATTCTTTATGTATTCTGGACACTAGACCTGGATCAGATAAATGATTTGCATAGATTTTCTCCTAGTCTAGGTTTACTTTCTTATCTTTTTAATTTATTTTTATTTTTTGTCTTTTTGAGACGTCTTGCTATGCAGTTGAGGCTGGCCTTGAGCTCACTCTGTAGCCCAGGCTGGTCTCCAACTCAGAACAATCCTCCTGCCTCAGCCTCCTGAGCGCTGGGATTATAGGCGTGCGCCATCATACCAGGCTTATCTTCTTATCCTAATAGTGCTTGGACTCACCAAAGTGCACAATTTTGGTGAAGTTCAATTTGTGTTTCTTTTTTTGTCAGTAATGCTTTTCATGTTATATCTAAGAAACCATTGCCTATCCAAGGTCGTGAAGATTATTTATTCCTGTTTTCTTTTAAGATTTTTATTGTTTCGTTTTATTTTGTGACAGGGTCTCATTATGTAGTTCAAACTGACCTTGAGCTCACTATGTAGCTCAGGCTGGCCTTGAACTCATGGCCATCCTCCTGCCTCAGCCTCCCCAGTGCTGGGATTACAGGTGTGCACCACCATGTTCACTTTAAAATTTTTATTTTTAGTCTTTTACATTTAACTCTCTTATAAGGATTGTGTTGAATGTGGAGTGCTTTGAGGTATTGCCATATTAGTGATGTTAAGTAGCCTAATCTATGATCACAGATTCTGTTATTTAGGTCTTCTTGAATTTCTTTCAGTAAGGGATATTTTTCACATTTTTTAGTTTTGAGTTTTTGATGTAGTTATAAATGGAATTGTTTTCTAAATTTTATTTTCCTATTGTTCATTGCTGGTACACAGAGGTACAATTGATTTTTGTACATTGCTTTCCCTATCTTATAGCCCTGCTTGAAATTATTAGCTCTAATGGTGTGTGTGTGTGTGTGTGCATGTGCATGTGTGTGTGTGTGCACCCACGTGTGTATTCCCTAGGATTTTCTATGTATGATATCATACCATCTGTGAATAGAGACAGTTTTACTCCTTTTACAATTTAGATACTTTTTCTTCTTGCCTAATTTCCCTGGGTTGGAGCTTTTGGCACAATGTCCAGGGGTGTTGGTGGGGGAAAATATCCTGAGTTATTCTTGATTTCAGAAGGAGAATTTTCAATCTGCCATCATCAAGTACGACATTAACTGGGCCTTTCATAGAGGAGCAGGTTCCCTTCTATTCCTGTTTTGGGAAATGCTGCTAATGTCAAAGGCTGTTGAGTTTTGTCAAATGCCTTGCCTGCAACTATTGAGGTAGTCATGCAGTCTCACTTTTACTCAATTAATACGATGTATTATGTTGACTGATTTTCATGTTTAGCCAGCATTGCATACTGAGATAAATCCTACTTGGCCACATAATCCTTTTTATGGGGTTCAATTTGCTAGTACTGCTAATATTTGATGGGACTGCTGGATTTGATTTGCTAGTAGTTTTTTGAAGGGTATTTGTACTGTACGTGATTTTCTTGTGATACCTATGTCTGTATCATGGAATTATAGAGTGAGTTGGGAAATATTCTGTTCTGCTTTTGTTTTGGAAGAGTATATGGAAGATAGGTGTGCATTTTCCTTTAAACATTTGGTAGAATCCTGTGACTTGTGGGCCTGGGCTTTTTGAATGTGTATGTTTGCTGGGGTAATTTC
>NW_004955486.1:5900946-5922549 GCF_000276665.1 Chinchilla lanigera | reverse complement strand
GTAGTTCAGGCTGGCCTTAAACTCATTATGTAGCCCTGGCTGGCCTCAAACTTGAAGGGCTCCTCCCGCCTCAGCCTCCCAAGTGCTGGGATTATGAGTATGTGCCACCATCCCCAGCATGGCAGGGGTAATTTTTTGATAGCTAATTTAGTCCCTTTAGTTGTTAGAAGTATTCAGATTTTGTTTCTATTTGAGTTGCTTTTTGAGTTTTCCCTGTTTTCTTAACATTTGATACTTACATTGTTAGTTTAAATTCCTCTATGAGTCACTTTTCTAACTTTAAGTGTATGGGACTGTATTTTAATTTCTTGTGTATCAACTGCCCACAATTTCATTTGATTCTCTACTTTGCCAGCTGGGATATTCACACCCCGTCCTTGCTTTCCTTCTTCCTAATCATAGCATCAGGTCAAGATAAGGAACTTTTGCATTCTGTCTGGCAACACAGCCAGGCCTTGGGTGCTGTCTACATTTTGAATATACAAGTTAAATGCCAAGAAATGGCTTTCTATGATGAAGATAGTCTTGGGAGCGTCCAATACCTTGCTCAGTAGTGAACTTGGTCTCATTTTCCAAATATAAAAAACTGTTATATTACATCAGCTGCTTCGAATTAGTGTATGTCACAGTTTGGGCCCTTATTTCTCATATACTACTTGCCCTCTTTCCTTCTCTCCCTCTCTCTCTCTCTCTCTCTCTCTCTCTCTCTCTCTCAAGGTAGGATCTTGCTGTGTTGTCCAGGCTAGTCCTGAACTCACTATGTATGTCAGGCTCGCTTCAAACTCCTGGTGATCCTCTTGCCTCAGCCTCCTGAGTTGGATGTTGGGATTGCAGGCGTGCACCCCTCTCCACCGCCAGACTCTTGATATTTTTCTAGGGAGTGTAGTTGCCTTTCTTTTCTTTTGTTCTAGTATGAATTACCTTAGGTTTACCCTCAATTCTTCTTGAAGCTCTTCATAATTTCACCTATTCTATCGAAAATCGCCTCATACTAGAGATCTTCCTCGGCAAACTGCTCTCCTCTGCAAGCTGCACGGCTGCTCACTGCCTCACTGGTGGCTGTTGGGAGCAGTTCTCCGCGTGCTGCCTCTGACCCTGCACCTTGCTCGTGCCTCTGCTAAGTCATGTCAGTTCCCCTGAGCCCCGGCTTTTCCCGTGTCTTAGTTACTTTCTGGTCACTGACACACAGCATCGAACACACAATTGAAAGGAGGAGAGGTTTATTTCGGCTCACAGTCTGTAGAGGTTTCGGTCCGTAGCTGGCTGGCTCCAAGGCAGGGCCGCACGGCAGAGGGCTGCGGTGGAGGAGAAACAGTCCCTGTTATGGCAGCCTTACCTCAGTTTCCCCATCTCTTAAAGGAATAGTCCTGATCTTTCCAGAATATAGCCTCAGTAGAATTTAGAAGGCAGTGAGCTTGTACTGAAAATGTGTCTCAAAATGCCAGGAAATAGGTGTGATACAGAATCAAGGACTCGATTTCATTGTTAATTTCTTGTGACTTTCCCCTGGTTTTGACTAATTATCCATCCTGAGGGCTAGATTCATTTTGCATTTAATATCATTGTATGTTCAATCAGAAAGAGGGATAAGCAAGGTTAAAAGTGTCACATAATTAAGTCCTAGTTTTTCTCTCCCACCTAAAATGGAAACTTGAGAATTTACTTCTTTGATATTGAAATTAATCCAAATATTGATAAGTCTATCAGCAAGTATTTAAGGGAGATAATTTAATGCATTATCCCTGCTGAGCACTTATTAACCGTAAGGCTACCCATTCAAGTGGGCACAATTTGTATTTGAATCAGGTGCCTCTCTGGAAATATTTTTGGCTTAATTCAATACATAAAAAAAAAGAGAGAGAATGAGAAATACAAATCGGATGTGCAAATCTGCTTTGTAAGAGGGAAAAATTTATTACACACCATAAATCCAGAAATCAAGCTCACACACCCACAAGGCCTTGGGGGCAGGCCGAGTGGTGTCTAGGGGCCGACAGATCTTATGATGTCTTACTCTGTATCATGAAGCAAGTAGAGGTGGTTCGTGTTTTAAGCTTTGCATTAAAATTCTGAGACAGAAAGAAACTAGGGTTAATTGAGGGATAAATGATATAAAAATTAAAATGGCTCGGTGTGGTAACCTGTAATCCCAGCTACTCCAGAGGTCGAGGTGCGAGGATTGCAGGTTCAAGACCAATCTGGGCAATTTAGCAAGACTCTGTTTCAAAACAGAATTTTGTATTTATTTATTTATTGTTTGTTTGTTTGTTTTTGAGACAGGGTCTTGCTATGTGTTCCAGGCTGGACTTAAACTCATTATATAGCCCAGGCTGGCCTTGAACTCTTGATGATTCTCCTGCTTCCTAGTGCTGGGATTACAGGTGTGTACCACCACACCCAGTTTCCAAAGTAATTTTTTTTTTTTTTTTTTTTGGTCTTCTTGAGACAGTTCTCGCTATGCAGTCCAAGCTGGCCTTGAGCTCACTTTGTAGCCCAGGCTGGTCTTGAACTCACAATGATCCTCCTGCCTCAGCCTCCCGAGTGCTGGGATTACAGGTGTGTGCCACCATGCTCGGCTCCAAATAAAATTTTGAAGAAGAGTGTGGTACAGTGGTAGAGCACTTTCCTACCATCCTTGAGGCCCTTAGGTTCAACCCTCAGGACTGAAAAATAAAAGTTCGGCATCATGTGAAGTTCAGCATCCTGTGTGAGCTTTATGATTTCCAAAAGGTGATTTTCGCCCTCGTCAGCATAAGCCTTTGGACAAACATGCAAATAAGCCACAAGAAAAATTAACAGTTCATAAAATGCTTTGCTTGCCTGTCATCCCCTCTGGTGGTAAATAAGGAAGAAAACCCAACCTTCCCCCACCTTCCGGCTGAAATAGTCAACATTTCTAGGCAGGGGGGTGGCACACGCTTTCAAGGCAGAGTTTCATATAGACAGATGCCACACCACCGGTAACGCCTAGCACTTAGAACTCAAAATTGGCACATCAGAGGGTCCCTCCCTTAATCTACAGGGCAATAAAAACAGTAATAAATGTAGGTGCACTTCACCCCTTGCGGAGTTACCATTTTTACAATGTTGACAAGCTCACACTCCGAGCTTTACCCTCACACTGTCCCAGGCTCGGGTATTCAATATTTATTTATTTATTTTTTGAGTATTTAATATTTAACAATCTGTATTCGATAAATAATAGATGTGCCTGTCTTCACAACTGCACACCAGCAGCAGCAGATTTTATTATTGACAAGAGTGATAATGTTCTCTCACCTTCTTAACTTTTTATGATACTGTTAATTTCCCCATGGTGGCTGAGAGTCCGGGGAGGGGTTTGAGTCGTTCTGGAGAGAAACGAGCTGTAATAATCCGATTGGAACGGAGCACTGGGGGAAGCTTGGAGAACCGTACGACCGACCGTGCAGGCAGTTCGAGGTCATAGCCTCCTGCAAATGCTAGTATCATCACCGCCTTCGCAGTCTGGTGAGATAGCTGGAAGTCTCCGCTGCCTCCAAGTGCTGGGCTAAAGCTCTACTACACTCAAAGAAGAGCCCGAGGGACAGATGTCTGTGAAGGACCCGGCCAAAGTCCCATGGTTAATTCTTGGCAGAGTGGGTGAGATTTAATTTAATTGAATAAATGATTGGAAAACATTAAGAAATAGAACCCTGGTTCTCAGAAACTTTAGGTCAGCCGAGCACAATGGCACATGGCACATGACTGTAACCTTGCTACCTGGGAGGCTGAGGCAGGAGGATCGAGAAAGTTGTGCCCAGCCTGGGCTATTTAGCAAGACCCGCCCCCCATCTCAAAAAAAAAGTTTAGATTATATGAATTTCCTGCTGAAAATTCTTACAAACTCCTTGTCAGGGTCAAGAAGTCCACGCAAGTTCTGGCTTCTTATTTCTAAATCTGATGGCTTAGAAATCTTATTTCTAAATCTTCAGCTTCTCAGACCCTGGATCTGATCTTCGCAGGACCAAGGTCTGGGTTATCCTGCTATGCCCTTGCTGAGTACTCCCAGGCGCTGGCATCGTGGGACTTGTGAGGCTTTGCCTTCTCCCGTTTCTGTCTTTCCATCCTACAGGAAACCATTCTGCTCTAAGGACCTGTCTCTGTCGTTCCCTACCATATGCCTGTAATCAAGAACAGCATCCGAAGCCAGGCGTGGTGGTGCATGCCTGTAATCCCAGCACTCAGGAGGCTGAGACAGGAGGATCGCTGCTAGTTTGAGGCCAGCCTGGGCTACATAGCGAGGCCCTGTCTCAAAAAAATCAAAATAAATAAATTAATTAAATAAATAAAAGGAAATGAATGGCTAGGCAGATAGAGAGCTGCTGCAGATACATAGGGGACAAAGAGGAGAAAGCGACGGCCCTGCCCTCTGTCCTTGCATTTTCAAAACAGCGTTGACAGGGGTTGTTTGACCCTCATGACAGCCCATGAGATGCCGCAGCAGCTACGACCTTTCCCGGAGGAAACCAGAGCTCACGGAAGCCAGATGCCCAGTTCTACCATCTCACACCGGCAGGAGCGGAATCCAGGCCTGGCCGTCGATCCGGCGCCTTTCGTAGGAGGCTCCCAAAGTGCAGAGTCAAGCTGGAAAGCACAGAGGAGGCTGCGGAGGAGATTCTGCTGACCCCACGGTGCTGGTGGCCAAGTAGGAGTTTGGAAACAAGCTCCCTCGCCTTCCCGCTCCGCCTCCCTTTTCCCTCTCGTGCACTTTAACTGCTGACGATGCGATGGTTTGGAGAATTAAGCTCCACCGTGGCTTCCGCCTGTTGCCGGGAACAAGGCATGAGGATCCCAGATCTTGTTAAAGAACTCTCTGTAGCGTTTAATTATGTCTTTGGGGAGGCCTGGCTGGGGGACGTGAGCGCGGGGTGCAGGGTGTGCGCTGGGAGGAGGCGCTCACACCCGGGCCCCTCTGCTGACCCCGATGCTGGGCTGTCCTCCCCCAGTCCCAGCTCCGGCCTCAGGTGCTCACAAAGCCTGCACTAGGAGGATAAACTGAGGCTCTGGGAGCCCTGGGGCCATTCATTTACATTTTCTTTCTTTTGGTGTTTGACTCTGAGGCAGGATAATTCAGGGCGGCCTCAAGCTGATAACAGTCCTCCTGCCTTAGCCTCTTGAGCGCTGGGGTTATAGGCACGCGCCACCACGCCCAGCTCACCTCCATTATCCCTAGGAATGGGCAGTCTCTGCCCCTCATCCTGTGCCAGGAGCTGACTCAGTTTACCCCAGCGACGGAAATGCTGTAATGAAGTCGTTCTCTTCCTCTTGCCGGGTCTGTCACTGTCATTTGGGGTTGTTTCCACCCAGAGAAAGCAGCCTCCGAGGAATGATATAGAAAATGAGGAAGTCAGCTTCTCTTTCCCATCCGGATTTTCCAGCCCCCGCAGGTGGGGACCGCCCGGTGACCCAGCCTCTGCAGACCAGTGGGCAAACTCGCTATGCTAAGTCAGTGCCGGCTGGTACCCACTGCTCAAGTGAAATTCCAAGCTATGGCTTCTGCTTGAGATCGCAAGAAGGGACCAGCGCGTGGCAGGATAGTTGCCGCAGACACCTGGGCCACCAGTCTGGGCACGGTGAGGAGGGATCCTACGAGCTTCTCACACACGTCGCAAGGTAGCTGCAAGGACTCAGACTTCCATCACGCCAAAGGAAAGGCCCGAATGTTATGCGTGGGGAAATGCCAGGGTGTTCCTAGCAGGGTTTCCCCTCTAGCCTATTTAGAAAGAAACCTCCCTGATCGTTGAAAGACACCCCGCCAAAACAACAGTTGGTTTTATCGCAGTCACACAAACACTGAAAGAGCCAGCCTCGGATTTGAATAGCGTTTAAAAAAAACAACAACACTTGGCAACTTTGCGGCTGTTTCCCTCAGCGGAGAAACTGCACGGGAGAAGAAGGGTTTCAGTACTGCTGTTTTTATTTTATTTCGTTTTTGTTGTTGTTGTTTGTTTTTTGAGACAGGGTCTCACTATGCAGTTCAGGCTGAACTTGAGCTCACTTTGTAGCCCAGGCTGGCCTCGAACTCGCAACGATCCTCCTGCCTCAGCCTCCCCGAGTGCTGGGATTACAGGCATGGGCCACCATGCCCGGCTCAGTACTGCTGTTGAATCGTGGGCTGGGCTGGCTGTGATGCCACGCTTCGATAAGATCCCCTCTGCATATATGTGTGCTTGTTAAATGAAAGGTTTCTTTTGTAAATTAATAAAGCTCCAGCTAGGTGCTAAGAAGGTGAAGTTTCCTGCACTGTATCCTCCAACTTCCAGGTGTTTACCTCTCGCGAAGGTAAAAAGATGAGAAAGGGGAGCTAGGAGTCTGGAACAGCGATTGAATCCTGAGCTTGTCAGCATTGCAAGGAGGACGCCCGATGACAACAGGACAGAGGACAGACTGCCTGGCTGCTCTCCAGGTGCTTCTGATCAGCAGAGCTGCATCGGGGACCCCAGATCTGCAGGACTAGTAACCAGTTCCCAGGTAGTACTGGTGAGCTGGTCCACGGACCCTGCTTTGAAAACCACCAATCTGAGCACAGATGCACCAGCAAAGGATGTGCCTGACCCTACTTTGCTCTTTATGTTCAAGCCATACCTTGCTACTCTGAGCCAGGAGCTGACTCAGTTTACCCCCGAAGAAGAGAGAGAGAGGCCACATACCCTGCCCAAAATAACTAAATGCGGTTTGTGGGGAGATTCTTACAGGGTGTGAGCTCTGATTTTTTTTTTTTCCTGGACATGAGTAGAAATAATTCTCAAATGCTGAGGAGAGACGAGATTTAAACTTTTAATTTTATTATTACTCAATGACTGTGCGCTGTTACTTAAAATATTTGTTATTGACCAATATTTTGCTTTTCTTATCTTTCCTTCAGATTGTTATTTGTGCTCAGATAATGCTAACTGAATAATGATAATTTTAAAAGCAGGATTGCTGCTTTTAAAAACATACATTTTTAGCCAGGTGTAGTGGCACAGGCTTGTAATCCCAGCACTTGGGAGGCTGAGGCAGGAGGATTGCCATGAATTCAAGGCCTGCCATGGCTACATAATGGCTTCAAGACCAGGCTGAACTACCTAGTGAGTCCTTGTCTCAAAAAAATTAAAGCCGGGCTTGGTGGCACATGCCTGTAATCCTTGCACTTGGGAGGTTGAGGGAGGAGGAGTGTTGCAAGTTCCAGACCAGCCTGGGCTACAAAGTGATCTCAAGGCCAACCTGAACTGCACAGGGAGACCCTGTCTCAAAAAGATAAAACAAAAAATAAAACAAAAATAAAAAATCAAAAAAATTAAAAAAAATTGTTTTAAATAGGTAGTGCATACATGTTTAAAGGGATACCTGATGTCTCACACATCTGATTTCGCAGTATCCTTTGGGGATTTACAGAACTGACCACACTGAGCAACGACAGAAACCTTGAAGCCAACCAATCGCTCTAAGCCCTCTGGCCCCCAGGTCACAGCAGCCCAGACTGTGATAATCAGGGTGAGCAGGGCTGTGTCTTGGGTGCTTCCCGGTTCCCTGGTATAAGCTGCTGGCTAACAAAGTATGAGCGGCACCAGGTTCCGTCTTAGTACACCGATGGCAGGATAAATGGAAAGCAAACTCTTTTTTGAGACAGGATCTCGCTGTGTAGTTCAGGTTGGTTTTGAAATCACTTTGTAGCCCAGGCTGTCCTTGAACTCACGGCGATCCTCCTGCCCGGGCTCTGCACCTCCTTTGTAACCTGTCTCCCCACTTTTCCCCTGGCCTCCCCTGCCTCTGCCTGCAACAGTGTCATCTCCACACCTGGGCCAGGTTGAAGATTCCAGAGTGGTTGTCCCATCTCACCAATTCCGCCAGTGACAGCCAAAGTCCTTCTGTGCCAGCAAAGTCCCTTTCCACAGAGCACCTCTCCTGCATTCTCCTTTGCTCATGCGGGCACAAAAGTTTAGCCTCCTTTCTCTTCCTCTGATCCCCAAGGAAGTGCGTGCCCCAGGGCCTTTGCACAGTCTCCCTCTCCTTTCAGAGACCCATGAGGCTTCTTCCTCAGGTGCTTTGATCTTTGCTCAAACAGCCCAGGGTTTGGCTTTTTCCACTGCTCTCCATGAAACTGTTTTTGAAACTGGAAATCCTGCCCTTTACTATTGATCTCCCACTCCCTTTCCCTACCTTGTTTCTATCCCCTACAACACTTACTGCTGTCAGACTTGTGCACTTTTTTTTTCTACCATGAATCGAACTCAGTACCTTGCGCTTGCCAGGCAGGTGCTGTGCCACTGAGCTATATCCCCAGCCTATGCATTTTTAAACTTTATTGTGGGCCCCGCTCTGGGCATGTGAAAGCGCACCGGGGCAGGGACTTCCTCTGTGCCTGGCTCAAGGCTGGCCACACAGCCGGTGCCTGGGGCGGTCCTCACAGTTGGGTTGGCACTGGCTCCATCTCTGTTCCCTTCAGGAGCTTTAGGTGAGCCTAACGGCTGGGCAGCTTTAGGAAATCCTGCTCATCCCGTCCCCTCTCCCTCCCTGTGCCACCAACACGCAGGTGTTACCCAGGCTTCTGCTTCAGGGCTTTTTTTGTGTGTGGTTTTTGGAGATAGGGTCTCGCTGTGTAGTTCAGGCTGGTCTTCAACTCTCAGTGATCTTCTGCAGCTAAGCTCTTATTAAATTTTTTGTTTGTTTGTTTTGCAGTTCTAGGAACAGAACTGGGAGCGGGCATGCTAGGCAAACACTCTACCAATGAGCTATATCCCCAGCCCAATTAAATAATTGTTATTTGTAGGGAGAATCTCACAGCATGTGCTATTGGATTTTCTTTTTCTTCCTGGACATGGGTGGAAATAATTCTCAGATGCTAAGGAGAGAGGGCATTTTTTGTTTGCTTTTGCTTTTTTGAGACAAGGTCTCAATTTGTAGCCCAGTCTGGACTGGAATTGGAAGCAATTCTGCCTCAGCCTCTTGAGTGCTGGGCTTACGGGTGTGTGCTACCTTGTTCGGCTGAGAGAGGGGATTTAAAATTTTACTTTTATTGTTATTCAATTACTATGTACTAGTCCTTAAAATATGTACATTGACCGATACTTTTTCTTCTCAGAAATTTAAATATCCTCAGGAGATAGCTATCATTTCAATAATGATTATTTTTAGAAGCAGGACTGCTGCTTTTAAAAACAATACATTTTTAAAAATAGGTAGGGCCTACATGCTTTAAAAATCTAATCTAGCAGTGTGGAAGAGTCCACTGTCTCACTTTCCTATCTCTGTCTCTAGGTCCCCCCTCCCCATTCTTTGTTTTTTTTTAAACTTTGAGACAGGGTCTCACTGAGTTACTAAATTGCAGAGGCTGGGCTTGAACTCCTGATCCCTCTGCCTCAGCCTCCCAGAATGCTGGAATTATAGCACACCTGGATTTTTTTTTTTGAGACCACCTTGTTTTGCACCTGGATTTCTGTGTGTTGTGTGTTTTTGCAGCTGTTGCATGTCAGTCCACGGCACGAAGGCTTGTCTCTCTTCACATGTGTAACCAGCGTCACCTGGGCTTTTCCACCCAGTGCTTGGGAAGGCCGAGCACATAAACTGCAGCAAAGACGGTGCTGTTTGTCCAAAATCTGTTTTATCCGTGTGTCATGCCAAGGTCCCATTCTGTTTCCTAATGTACTTCTGCAGATTTTGATGCAGAATCATATTTTAAAACAGATGCTCTAAGCAGATGCATGTTGTGTATCCTGAGACTACCCTCTCTGCAGACTTTTGCGCCCCAGTTTAGAAAGGGCAGACCTGGCATAGTAGTGTATGCCTGTGATCCCAGCACTAGGGAGCCCGAGGCAGGAAGATCTCTGGGAGTTTGAGGCCAGCCTGGGCTACATAGTGAGTTCAAGGCCAGCCTGAAGAACATAGTGAGGCTCTGTCTAAAGAAAAAGAAAACCCAAAGCAAAGAGGGGACATATAGACGACCTTGTGCATCATCCTGGTGATCTTGGGAGAAGGCAGGGCAGGAATTATTGGCCCCTCTGGGGGATGCAGGGGCTGGTGCTCTGTGATGTCGTGTGCCCTCATGGGGCAGATTATGAGGGTGCGGTGGGAGGGGCACCTGGCACTCTGCTCTGTCCCAGTGACTGTCCCCTTCCTCTGGCTGTACAGACTCCAAAGTGCCCCACCTCCTGCCCAGACCATGACCGCAGAAATCCTGATCATAGGAGACGAACTGCAGCAGGGTTTACATGCAGGGGACACTTGTGCTCCATCTTCTGCCAGCGTCGAAGTCTTGGAAAATGTAGCCTTCACCGACAAGGCAGGAAATGGCATCTTTAGGGGATGGCAGGGGATTGAACTCAGGGCATTTTTTTTAAATTTTGAGACAGCATCTGGCCAAGTCACTAAGTTGCCCAGGCTGGGCCCAACCTCCTACATCAGCCTTGCAGAGTGTGAGATTATAGATGTATCCTACTGCTGTTTTATTTTTTATTTTTTTGTCTTTTTGAGACTGGGTCTCCTATACAGTTCAGGCTGGCCTTGAGCTCACTTTGTAGCCCAGGCTGGTCTCGAACTCGAAACGATCCTCCTGCCTCAGCCTCCTGAGTGCTGGGATTAGAGGCGTGTGCCACTATGCCCAGCTGCTGTTTTATTTTTAAAAGTACCCAAATACCAAATTGTAGTGTAAGAATAATAGTCCATCTTGCTATGGACTGAATGAATTGTGCCCCCTGAAATTCATATGGGGGAGCCCCTGTGTCCAGTATCTCTGAATGTGGCTGTACATGGACATAAGGCTTTGAAAGCTGATCACATAGTTGAAGTGAGACAGTGAGGGTCACCCTGATCCTTCCTGGCAGTATCCTCGTAAGAGGAGGAAGACAGGCCAGGCGTGCACACCCAGAAGTAAGACCATGCCAGGATGGAGAAAGCCATCATCTGCCAGCCAAAGAGAGCACTCTTGGGAGAAATCAAATATGCTGACACCTTGCTCTTAGGCTTCCAGGCTTCTGGACTGTGAAAAAGTAAATTTCCGGTACTTAAGCTGCTCTGCGGTATTTTGTTATGGTAGCTGGAGCAAACAGATACAGTACCCATCCAACACCCAGCTTTAACTCTCTTCTAAGTGAACTTTGTGACCCCGCAACCATTTGGTTCCTTAGGACAGGGCTGCATTGGGCAGTCCATCGGTTGTTCGTCCGTCCGTCCATCCATCTGTCCATCCATCTAACCAACCATCTATTCTCGTACACCATTGAGTTTCTATATCATCTAGGCACAAACAGATAACATGACTAAGTCCCTGCCCTCCCAGAGCTATTGTCTAATGTCTCGCCTCCCAAAAACGGCTTCCCCGTGTCCTCCCTGAGTGAGATACTGCAAGCATTCACCATTCACCAGGACTAAAGGAGATACGTTAAAAATAAATCAATGGCCCACATCAGGATTTATAGATCATTCCAAATGTTAATTTTCTCCTCTTTCTCTCTCTCCCTCCCCGCTTTCTTTTCTGCTTTCAAGTATAGCTTCTCACACAGACTGCCTTGTTTAGCATGAATATCCAGGAAGTCACCGAAGTGGATTACAGTTGCGCCTCTCCTCGTTATGACCACGGTCCACGGTCCCGAGCGCCCAGCACAGCCAATTTGGAGCTCACAGCTCTGAGGCACTCAGAGCTATTGATTTCCTGCATGTCTGTTTGCAGAGAGCACCCGATTCAGAGAGGAACTGGGGCGCTCCCAGTTCTGTTAGCATCGTTTCCTGTCTTGGTGGAGAGGAGCAGCAGGGAGACTGAGTTGTCAGAGTTGTTACCTGGGCTGCCACTCTCTCCTCTAGCACCTTGATGCCTCTGGGTGCCAGGAAGGGCCGGGTGTACCCCGTGAGTCCCTGCCATGACTCATCTCCCTGCCCTGCTCCCCGCACTGTCTCAGACAAGCCTGGGTGGCTCATTGCAGATGCCCATCATTAATGTGCATTCCACTCTCAATTCCCTGCAGAACCTTCACCATCATCACAAACACGGAAAGGGTATTCTTCTCGGAGAAAGCCATTCATCAGCGCTGCCCACCTCCGTCTCCTGCGCAGGAATGACTTCAACTGCCAACGGGAAGAGGGAGCCAACAGGTATTTTTAAAGAGGCTCTATCCACCGGAGGATCGAAAAGAAAATATCCCCTCTGAGCATTTAGTCACACACATCAAAGGAAACAACAGTTTCAATCTTCATTTGCATCGTACAGGCATTAGATGTGGTCCAGTTACACTGAGCCCCGCTTGAACAGGCAGAAGTGCCAGTACTTTCCAAGCCTTGACGGAGACACAGAGAAAATGCAGCCAGGCAAATAATATATCACCCTGCCAAGGCATTTTCCATTTTTAAAAGGACAGAACAATTTTACATTATTTCTGGGGCCTCTCGGTGCCAAATATCCCTTGACGTTTGTTCTAACGCCTTGGCTGGCCTGCCTAACCATGTTGGCGGGTCCCAGCCTGCTGCTGCGGGGTGTGTGCCGGCGACAACGTTCAGCTTTGGGTCTTGAACTGCTAGATGTGAGAAGGTTAAGTGGTTTTTTTTTTTTCGGAGCCCAGGCAGCCTGAGCTCAGCTCTGTAGAATCGGCCAATTAAGATGCCACCCCGGTGGAAAGAACATGGCGTCTCAGGTTACTTGAAGATGCTGGGTGAGGAGTTGACTCTCCGGGGCCTGCAGCTGGGCTTCTAGTGCAAGGACAGCTTGAGGTTTTGCAGTCAAGCCGCCAAAGCCCGAGAGGGTCAGGAGATAGATTAGACAAGGAATTGTGCTCAGTCTCGATGGTGAGAACTCTTGGGAAGACAGACACCACTTCTGGAATAAATCAGCACACTTACTTCCAGTGAGGATGGCAAATAAACATGTTTTTCTGGATCTGGAGAGTAAGGTTAGGCGAAATCCTCCAAAGCGTTCTTCCTACCATGGTCTACGTGTAATCACCTTCTTGTCAAGTGTGAGGTCTTTTGTTGGAGGGCGAGCTGTGGATTTTATTGTTTTTAATCCTCAGCCCTGGCTGGCCTGAAAAATCTCAGGGTGTTGAATGATTAATTCCAACCTGCCCTAGAAAACGTTAGTCAGCTGGCAAAAGGAAATAGCCCAACTCAAGGCAAAAGAGCAAATTGACTTTATCTGTGAGTGATTATGTTTGACAAGATGAAAAAGAAAGAAATCTTTTGTCACTGGAGAAAATTGTGCTTTGAGAAATCTTTGCGCAAGTCTTAAGACTGTGCTGTATACAGTTTGAATTAAAATGGAAATAATCCCAGCTCCCTTTCCCTCCCAAATAAAGAGTGGAGAAACAAAACTTCATTTTCATACGTTCGCTACGGCAGTTTTAGAAATCAGAGCGGGACTCCCAAGTCTACTCCTGAGCAGTGCTTTCATTAACAAGGAAATTCTCTTTCAAGAAACCTATTTTTGAATTGCTATTTACTACTAAATTTTAATTTTCCCTTTAAGCATTGTCACACATGCAATCTGACTCTTTGTGGGCGGAATAGTGAGGCAGATGGGAGTCTCCTCTAATAAAAAAGAAGCGAGAGCCAATTTTCATTCTGAAAGGCTAAAAAGATCAGCATTGTTAAAATAATTCTTTTGATTTCATTTATCCCATACCCATGGCATCACAGTACGCTTAGCACTTGAAAGAACACATCACAGGCGGGAAAACAAATTGTTTTCACTCAACATATGATTCAGATATTTTTGTCCCACTTATTTATTTTCCTTTACCAATTAAAAATTAACCTTTAAAACTCCTGAACTCCTTTTACATTTTAAACATTCTTCTTTCAGATAGCCCCATGACTACCTCCTTCACCTCCTTGGAGTCTTTTCTCCAATGGCAATTTCTTTTTCCTTAAATAAAAAAATATAGTTGACACATAAGAATTGCGCATACTTATTGGGTACCACGTGATGTTTTGATACATGTACCCATCATGTAAAATGTCAGTTTTGTAACAGTCGACACTGACCCTTCCTATTTAAAAATCACACCTCCCCAACACTGGCATTCCTGGGCCTCTTTCGCCTGTTCTACTATTAGTTCTTCCATGCTTGGCCTGCTGACATACTGTAGAATGTCTATGTGTTGGGTTTCTTCTCTCCCTCTCCAGCCCCCCGGATGTAAGCATCATGAACTCAGGGACCTGGGTTTTGTTCAGTGGTGTACTTTTTTTTTTTTTGGTTTTGGTTTTTCTCCGGTACCAGGAACCGAACTCACGACCTTGCGCTTGCCAGGCAGGCGCTTTGCCGCTGAGCTAAATCCCCAGCCCCGTTCAGTGGTATACTTTAATCGCACAGAACTGTATCAGCCTCTTGGTAGGTGCTCAACAGATGTTGAATGTCAGGGGAAATTGTCTGAGACCTGGAAATGAGCAAGAGATTAGTATGCCTGGTGGATGTGGTGGACCATGGTTCTACAGGGGCGAATGCCCTCAACTGCCTTTCTGTAGTTGAACTAGAGATGGAAAATGGAGAGTAATGCAGAGGATACTCACCCAGGGATACAACTGATTTTTGCCCTACAGAAAAGAACTCCAAACATGCTATTTTATTGCCCCGTTTTTACTAACCAGTTTTGTATTCTTAACAAGCATTCTTGCTTTCCTATAAATAAACCTCTGTTCTTCAAATTTGAATTGGTTTCAACATCTTACAGGTTCCCTCATTAATTAAAGAGCCGAAGAAAACTCTTGACTCAGAATTATTATATGCTTGCATGAGTCCTGCTTTTTATCTCTTTGGAAATTACGGTGGAGTAAAACTGAATTATACTCCCTCCTATAGAAAATCCTAGCTAGTCCCATAGTTTTAGTATCATCAGATGCTGATTTCCCGAATTTGTATCTTTAGCCACAATCTCTCAGTGCTTCAGATGGGTATATTCAGCTGTCTTTTTGATATTTCCACTTGGATATCTAGTAGGCATTTTGGAATTCCAAATTAAATTCTAGATTCCCAACCTCAACTATACCTGCTTCTCTTGGGTTCTTTAAATGCAACACCAATAACCCAATTGCTCAGGCCAAAATCTTAAGCGTTAAACTGTGGCCCAAAGCATTTCTTCCTATTATACCCCACATTCAATCTGTTAGCAAAACCTGTGTAATCTACTTTCAATGTATGTCCTAAATCTCTCTATCTGTAAGACTGCCATCTTGTTCCAGCATCTGCTTTTATGAATAAAGTTTTATTGGAACATAGGCATGAACATTGTGTATACATGGTCCATGATTGCTTTTGCACCACATAGAAGAGCTGAGCTATTGTGACAGAGACCATGGGGTATGCAAACCTTAAAATATTTACTCTCTGGTTCTTCACTGAAAAAATTTGCTGATTCCTGGTGGTTTTGGCTGAATAATGGTTCCCAAAGATATCAGGTGCTATTTCTGAGTGGAACTTGTAAATGTTGCCCTTTTTGGGAAAAGGAGCTTTGTAGATGTGATGAAGTTAAGGGTCTTGGGATGAGGGGTCCCGGTTGATCTAGGTGGCCCCTAAATGCCATCACATATACCTATAAAAGTGAGGCAAAGAGATCTTTTTGTTAATTAAGGTTTAATTTTGATGTAACTGTAGGTTCATATGCTGTTGGAAGAGATAATACAGGATGATTCCATACACTCAAGTTTACTGTAGTAGTAACATCTAGTATAATATAAATAGGAAGTTGACACTCATCTTTTCAAATTTCACCAGATGTCTCCTTTTGTTTTGTTTGTTTTCTATATTGGGGATCGAACCCAAGATCTCTACCCTGAGCTATATCCCCAGTTCTTTTCATTTTTATTTTTTTAATTTTTGAGACCAGGTCTCAATAAGTGGCTGCATTTCCCAGAATATACTTGAACTTTTGGCTCTCCTGTCTCAACCTCCCAGAGGGCAGGGACTACAGGTCATGTCTCCACTCCTGGCTAAATTGCACCAGTTTTATGGGCATTGATTTGATTGTGTTGGTATAGCAATATCCTTTTATCTTTAAGAGTAGCTTTTATTTTTTTCACAATGAATTTGAATATGATCTACCATGCATGTTAACTTTTCCCCCCATACCCTCTCCCCTTAGCCTGGTCCCCCTTCCTCTTGTCTAGCAAGTTACCTTCTACTTTCACGTCATCCTTTTCCCCCACAAATCCACATATTAGGGGAGACATGTGATATTTATCTTTCTCAGCCTGGTTTGTTTCATTTGATATGGTTCTCTTTGGTTCCATCCATTTTCCTGCAAACAAAATGAGAGGGCCACAATCAGATGAAACAGAGAGAGATTTGAAGACTATAAGCCATGAGAAGTTGGAAGAGGCCGTGGAAATCTCCACGCTAGAGCCCCTGGAGGGACCCTGGAGGGAGTGTGGCCCTGCCAACATCTTCATTTTGGCCCAGTGAAAATGGTTTTAGACCTCGGGGCTCCAGAACTGCAAGAGATGACTTTTCTATTATTTTAAGACATTAAGGGCGTTTGTGTCAGCAAACAGCAGCTATGGCAAATTAATACCCTTTGTCTAAGCCCCTATCAAATCTTGGCATCTACAGTAATCTCCTAACTGGTCTATCTGTTTCCTCTCTTGCACGTAAGAGGCACATTCTCCACACTGTGGCAGAGGGATCCTTTTAGAACACTCATAAGATAATACTCTCGGCTCAATACTCTCTGAGGGCTTTGTAGCGCAACATCCTTAGAATAAAATCGAAAGATTTCACCGTGAGATGTGAGTTGCTATGTGAGCTGGTCTTAGGTTCTTTCCTGGATCCATAACCCAGCAGTCCTCCCACAGGACCTCGTGTGGCTCCAACCACACACCTACATTTGTCTCAGCTCTTTTGAACTTGCTCTTTCCTCTGCCTGGAACATCCTCCACCCCACCTGTAACTGCTTGATCTCATTTCCTTCAGGACTCAGCCAGAACTTCCCCGACCCACCTTGTCCCCAAAGCACCCCCAGCAGCCCCAGCACCCATGCTCTCTCCTTTTTTTTTTTCACATTCTCTTTTAAAGCACTCAGCATTATCCTTCAATCTTCACCTTCAATCATATGTTTGTGTGTTTATCATCTGTCTTTCCCATTCGTATTAGCTCCGTGGGAGTGGGATTTTTTATCTCTTTTGTTTAGGACTATATCCCCAGACCTGCAACCAGCCATAAGCACCCAGTAAGGGTATACTGAATGATGCACACACTAAATAAATGTAAACCACAGTGAATGACAAGTAATCCTTGTTTTTTTTCCTGCTCCATCTTCAAAAGTAGCCGTATGTAATATGTAGATTTCTTGTTATTCTTCTGGCTACAAGTATCTCTATATATGTAATAAACGTTATATCAGTTTTCTCTCTGTATAGGAAAGCATTGTACTTTATTTTTTCTTTTTTGAACGGGGAATCGAACTGAGGACCTCGCATTTGCCAGGCAGGTGCTGTGCCGCTGAGTTATACCCCTGGCCCCTGTACTTTATGTTTTGTGCCTTGTTTTTTTCAGTTACACATTGAAGTTGGAGATCTTTCCACAGCAGTACACGTTGTTTTACCTCCACTGTGAAAGTGGATTCTTAATATCCCACAGCTTAATACTTAAAGAAAAATAAATTGCTTGCCTTGGTTGAAAATGGAAAGGCTAATGACGAGGAAGCACCTCCGTGCCCACAGCTTTTAATTTACTCACGCAGAGGGTAGTGGTCCAGCGTTTCTCGGATGATCCTCAGTGGCTGTCCAGCGTGATGGCACTGGTTTATCAACAGCTTTTATTTCGAATGTTCAGAGAGATCATTTTACTTTCAGTAACTAAAAACAGTTTTCTTGAAAGATGGAGAATAGCCATAAAATTGTCATTTCCAGGAGCTGGCCAGAGCCACCACCTCAAATCAATGGACAGCTGGAGTGTGAGCAGGGTGTGGGTGTGCAGTTGTGCAGTTGCTAAGTGCCCTTGCCCCCCTGTAACTAGATTGCTGCCCCCCATCTGTACATCTCTTTGAGGGTTCCACCAATGTCTCTGCATCTCCAAGCTGAGGTGTGATCCTGGGCTCCTAGAACTGTTGGCTCTGGAAGTCATGAAGCTGTTTGCACTTGTACCCTTCTGAACCAGCAGAGCCTGATCTCTTTAACCGCTTCCCTGTTTAGAGAAGAAGCCATTTCTTTGAATCTGGGTTCGAATAAACAATAAAAACGACCAGGTTGTAATGCCAGCACATTCAGGAGGGAGTAGAAAGACTCTGGTGTTACAGGGAAGTCCAGAAAGAACTGGATTGATTCTGAAGGCGCATACAAAGGTGAGATACATCGCATCAAAGGCATTTAGATCTAATTCCAAGGAGGCCTCTGGAGAGCAAGAGGCCCAGCCATGTTTTATGCAATAGCTGGGCACTGTGGAAAAGTTTTATGATTATAGCTATTGTTTAAACAACCTCTCTTGCAGTCCTGATGATGAAGGATAACATTCTGTTCTAGGTTTTAATTGCTAAAAGGCCGGTCCTCAAGCCTGCCGTCCTTTTGGACTTGGCTACCTTTCAGTAAATATTGAACGAATGAACTACTGATTCATTTCAAAATTTCAACTGATTCCTGGTCCACAAATCAGGTCTTTTTATGTTCAAATTATGCTTTAAGTGAGCTGAAATTCAGGCTCTGGAGGCCCAAATATCTCCTTCTATGTGCAGTACATGACAAATCTCTCCTTTTGCATCCTAACTGCAGACATTCCAAGATTATTATGTCTGACATCGTTGATAAGTGGAGGCAGGTGGGTGCGGAGAAGAGCAAAAATGATGGTTTGAGGGGTGGAAAACAAGGACTGGGGAAGGGAAAAGGTTGGTTCTAATGAAGTCCCTGGGAGATGAGGTGGTGAAGGATCGCTCTGTATCCTCTTCCTCCTCCTCATTATTATTTTGGTTTTTTGAGACAGGCTGACTTTGGACTTACTATGTACCCAAGGCCAGCCTCAAACTCACGGGGATCATACTGCCTCAGCCTCCTGAGTGCTAGGCTTACAGGCATGCACCACCATGCCTGGCTCTTTGCATTATTCTTACAACTACATACAAGTTGACTATTATCTCAACAATAAAAAAATTAATTAAAAACAAAGAAGGAGGAGAAAACTTTTGGAAGCAGAACCCTTAGATATGACGTTTAACCACACAGCCTCTGGGGAAGACATAGCTAGAATAGATTCTTTCTTGGTTGTCCTGTGCCTGGGGAACGTGAGCATGGTAAAACGTGCTTCCCTTTATGAGTGTTTAAGCTTTGCCATTGGGCTCGGCGCGTGCCCCAAAAGCTTCAGTAACTTCCCACTCCAGGAAGCAAGTCGAAACACTTTATTTTTCTCGTCACCGGTAATAGTAAAGCCACTTTACTTCTGAAAGCTGCTTGGGAAAGAAGGCCCTTCTACATATTTTTTCGAAGTTAAGAAAGGTAATGATTTAATATTCCTTTTGTTTACCTTACAGGTCCTGTGTGGCTTGAAGAACTTCGGGGCCAAAATGGGCCAAGATTCAAAGTGGGGGGCTGGGGATTTAGCTCAGCGGCAAAAGCGCCTGCCTGGCAAGGGCAAGGTTGTGAGTTCGGTTCCTGGTACCGGAGAAAAACCAAAAAAAAAAAAAAAAAAAAAAAAGATTCAAAGTGGTGCGTCAGCAGTGCACACCTTCTGAA
The DNA here is from genome assembly GCF_000276665.1 of Chinchilla lanigera. NCBI lineage: Eukaryota > Metazoa > Chordata > Mammalia > Rodentia > Chinchillidae > Chinchilla > Chinchilla lanigera. The sequence goes on along the minus strand of NW_004955486.1, from coordinate 5,902,914 downwards.
GACTCCCTTTTCTAAAAGCTCTTGGTCAGTGTCTCAGGCCATTTCCTTTGCTTAAAGGCTACCTTCCCAAGCAAACTTGAAAACACCTGCCAACCAGCTCCCTCTCCCAGCATCTCACTCTGTAGCCCAGCGATTCTCCAGCTCGTTGATTTCAGGGTTGTTTCACACACTTAGCTATCGAAGACACCAAAGAGCTCCGGTTGATGTGAGTGTGTTAATCTAGAGTTAGGTACTGTTTGAAATTAAAACAAAAATTAAAAAAATATCCACTAGTTCACTGAGAAAGAACAAGAAAGCTATGACAGGTTAACATAATTTTTTTTTTTTTTTTACAAGGAGTGGCTGCATTTTCCAAAAACAAAATAATTAGTGGTAAGAATGTCATTATTTTTATAGTTTTGCAGATACCTTTAATATCTAACTTTTAAGGCCACTGGATTCTTCTTCTTCCGCATTGTCTTGTGAGATTACACCAGGCAGCCTCTGCTTCGGAAGAGGTTGGTTTTCTGGGACGATCCGAGAGACGGATAGCTTTAAAAAAAAATACTTTGGACCTCCCGAAGGAACCTTGCAGTCCCTGGTACCCCACTCTGAGAACTGTGACACTGGTTGTTTCAGTGGTAACAGTGAGTCTCTAAGTGCCCAGACAGAGTTCCTTACTTCCTGCTCCGTTTCCACTATATCTCGCCCTGATGATTTGATGTTTGCTAACCTGGTAGACTGCCATGATCTTTGTCTTCAGGCTCCCGAATAGCTGGGACTACAGGTATATGCCACCACACCCGGTTTATTATTATTATTATTATTATTATTTTTTGCGGTACCGGAGATCAAACACAACCTTGCGCTTGCCAGGCAGGCGCTTATGCCACTGAGCTATATTCCCAGCCCCTACTATAATCTTTTAATTTACTGTCTTTTAGTTATAAAAGCAACACAGCTATATTGTGGGTATATGCTAGAAAACAGAAGACACACGTGCAGCTTTCTATGTTACCATTACATCGTATTTTACAGATGAATACCGTAATTCTAAATACTACCCTCATCACTGGCAACGGGTAAGCTTTTCTTTCTCTAATGTCTGAGAGCGGCATCACGTCCCACTGTGTGGATATAACACCATTACTAAATACTCGATACTAGCACATTTGAATGCTTCCAATTTTTTGTTATAATAAGTACAGTGGTCCTGTGAAGAATACCTTCACACATCTAGGTTTTTTGACATTTAGTGCTATTTCCTTAGAATAGACTCCCAGAAGTAAGATTACTGGGTCAAAAGATGCAGACATTTTTATGGCTTTTAATACATACTGTAAAATTGCTTTTCAAAAGGGCTATACTAATTTACAACACCACCAACACTTTCAAGAGTGTTTCAGCACACAGATCGTCAACACAGGTGCCGTTAAGAATGCTAATCGATAAAATATTGTACCCTAGTTGTTAAAATTTTGCATTTTTTTTGAGGCTCATAAAGTTAAAGTTTGTTGAAGAAAGAGCGTAAAATACAAAACATTCTTTTGGGACATCTTTATTTCTGGAAAACCTAGGAAGTTCTCACTGGCGAAGACCAGAAAAAAGAACACATGTTAGGACTGGCACAAAATCCACTTTGACAGTCAATCTCAATGCCAAAACACTCAACGACTTTTTCACTGGTTTTCTGCTTGTCGCTAATAGTAGCAAAAGGAAAAAGAAAAAACAAAACAAAAAAAACAAACCCAAAACAGAGGAATGAAACGTTCTCACTGCAAACCGTACAGTATCAGACAAGGCTGGAGTTCAGCTTTTCATTCAACTTTTCTTCTTAAAAAAACCAAAAGATTTCAGCCTTCTCCCTTGTTTGTGCTATTAACTGCCCAAGTGCAAAGTTTCTCAGTTCCTGGGCGTGGGGCATTTCCTCCGCGAGCGAGGCATCGCGCCGGGCTGGGGGCCACCGTGCCGCGGGACGGGGTGCGCGTC
>NW_004955486.1:5861469-5899159 GCF_000276665.1 Chinchilla lanigera | reverse complement strand
CCGGGCGGGCGGGGGTCCCCGAAGCGGGCCCTGCCGGGGGACCCCTCCTGCCCGCGCGGCTGGCCGCGGGCCTCGTGCGATCCTTTCCCCTTCGCTCGCGGAGGGAGGGGGCCTGCGCAGCATCCCCGCCCCTCGCCGCCGTGCACATCCTACTCTTGCCCTTGCACCCTCGCGGCCGGGAGGGTGGGGTCTCGGTTTCCGTGGCAGGAGAGGATCCCCACACTCCCTTGCCCTTTACCTTCCGTGACCCCTGTCCGCGCTTGGCACAGGGGTCTGTCTGAGTCTCTCCCCTGCGTGACATCTTCTGGGCCCTCCGCACTCTTGTCTGTTGACCCTTTTTGCCAGGACAAGGGGACTCGGGCTACCCGTGCTCTTCTTTCCTCGCCCAGTGGATCGTGGGGGCCTGTGCAGCTCTGAAGTAATTTCTAAATAGGAAAGCAGACACTTCTTCCAGATAATGTACACTCTCCGCACACTTTCCTGGGTTAGGGTGAGCTCATTTCCTGAGTGCCCTTTGAGGTGCCCTCTTTTCCAATGGAGAAAACTAGACGTTCCTGGGCTCCTTTGCCTAGTTGCCTGTCTATGCTGAGGCGCTGTTTTTCCTCGGAGTTCGAGTTCCCTGTCGGGGAGGGTGGGCGCCCCAGGAAGATGTAGGGCAGGGCTTCCATTGTGCCTACTACTTGGGCAAAAAGGGGCCACAATCATCGCTCGGCTGTTCGGGAAAAAGACGAGTGTAATTTTGCTTCCTGTTGACTCTTGCATCTTAAGGGGGGTAGCCTTCACCAGTTGACAGTACCCCACTGGGAAAAGGGTCACCTGCCCTTGACTCTTGGTGTTCTGATTACTGTCTTGGGTGCAGTAAGAACCAGGCTCTGTGAGTCCCACACTCAAGAGGTTTTGAAACTCTCTTGGAAATAAACTTCCCAATGCTTTTTTGAGAGAACTCATATCCTCCTTATGGCTTCTGTTTCCCAGTCAGCCATATTTAGTGAGCCTGTTACCTTGACTTTTTCTAATTTTCTCGAATTGTGTTCATGTTGGCTGGGTAAAGAGACGCCATATGCCTTTCCATCCAGAATAGGGAATGTAGACACCCATGTCGCCCACGTGCCATTCGGGAAGAGGTAGCTTGTGTGCTCCTTGTTGTACTAGAACCTTCCTTTGGCCCTGGTGTTGTCTCTGTGGGAGCCAAACATTTCTTTGGATCTTGTACCTTTCAGGCAAAGGAGAAAGTTGAATGCTTTCTATTTTTTGCTGTTCTGGTTCTTTTTTGGTGAACTAGAGATCATCATGGCGCTCGCTATATGCATCTGTTGACACATACCCACATAGAGGTGTATTGTCTGTATGGATAAAGTAGCACCCCTCACATATGTAGAGCAAGTTAGAAGGGTTAGATGACTAGCTCTACACTTTGGGTGTGTGTGGAACTCTTACACACAACGGTATCGATGTAACAGTTGTTGGTAACTCTTTGGGCTTAGAAGAATCAGAAGACTCACTGATAAATGGCTGATTCGTTTGTCATTTGTGCTATACTGAATAAGCAGAACGACATCCTGAATGCTCACCATGTCCCTGAATATGTGAAGTGTAGAATGCTTGCCAGTGGGCACCTAAACTCAGGCATTCTGAATTTAGGGGCAGTAATCTTTGATTGATTCTGCATAGCATGAAAAGTTCTTGATTTCTGTACTGCAGTGTAAGGGAAAGAAAGACATTCTTTACTTCAATGTGGGACTGCAGTTTTGGGCAGACAATAAGAGATGAGTGAGAAGTTCTGTGTGACAGAACTAGGGATGAATGGATCTCCTGTAAACGCATCCTTGTTGGTGTTCTGGCCACTGCATAATTGAGAGCAGTTGTGACCTTAGGAAAAGGTACCCTTGGAAAGGCCCTTGCTACTTCTTGTGAGGGTGAGAGGATCATTCTTCAAATTCTTTTCTCCAGGGCAGGGGAAGAGTGAGAGCCCTATCTGCTCTTTCTCTAGTCAGGTGCTTTGCCTGCCTGGTTTCCGGTGCTGCTTCCCTCGCTGCTGTCACTCAGCAGTGAAGTCTTACTTTTTGACAGGCTTAGTGTGGAGATTCGCTCTCTCCAGCAAGCTGTGTTGGCTCCGAGAATTCGGGCCTTTAAGCTCTTCTCTGGCTAGGAGGCTACCTCCACCTTGTTCTCTTGAGTACCAGGAGGTGGCTAGGGTTTACCTGGAGGTTTGGTGGGCAGTGGGCTTTGACTGCTGGCTTTGCCTTAGCTGTACATTGGGCATAATACCCATTGTCAGAAAGTAGAGCCTCTGACCTCATTTTCTTTTTGGTGGTGGTGGGGTGTTCCTAAAACTTAAGTTCTTTTTATTCTGTCCGTAATCAGCTTGGTGGATTTGTGTATTTTTAGGGGTAGTATTACTGAGTCTCATAAAAACCCAGAGTTAAACCTCCTGTATAGGTTGGCACAGACCCAGGACAGTCACCCATTTCTGAGGGTAGTTCTTCCGGGCCTTTCCTCTGGGCCACTGACTGGCTTGGTGTCTTCCCTGCGAAGCAGAGCGCTTGGTATTTGGGCCATGGAAGGAAAAGTGGCAAAGCTTAGCCAGAGGAACACGCTGGAGCTGATTGTCTGGAGTTAGGCTTTCCTCGAGCTTAGTACAGCTGTGCTGTCTGTGTCACTGGGCTCCATAGTTGTCTGGAAATCAGCTTTTCCTCTCCTCCAGTGCAAGGCGCTCTCTTGCAGTTAACCAGGCTGTGTGGGTTCTCCTATCCACTTTTCTTTTTTCCATCTTTCCCTTTGGTTTTCTTTTGGAACATCACTCTTTACGCTCTTTCCTCCAGTTTCTTTGTACAGGTTGGGTGACCTGTCTCCCTTGTCTTCTTAAGACCTGATTTAGCCTGCTACTGGGAAATACTGGGTTGGTCCATCTCATTGTTCAGTGGATTCACAGTGTTGGCATGTATACAGTAACCTCTCCTCAAGGTCAGATTGGGTCAGGTTTTGCTACTCAAGAGTTGCTCTTACCTACTCTTGGAAACATTTAAACATTTTGCACAGCCACATTTTCTGTTTCTTTGGTTTTTAGGACCTGGCCATTTTAGTTTTTTGCCCTAAGATCGCCCACCCTTTAGGGTAAGGTAGCATTAGTTTAGTTGTCTGTTCTAGGTTTCAGCCCATGTGTCTGGTGGGATTTGAATTCTGACCGATATTGTAGTAGCCCATTTTGTGGCTTACGGTATTTTTAACAGTGTTTGATTACTTTGGACTGTTGTTGATTTCTCATTTCTTCAAGTTCAGGGACTATCCCTTTGTGTGCAGTTGTACTTCTTTCTGACGTCCTTTTGGAAAAAGCAGTAGAAGATAAGTCTCGTGTTCTCTTCCTTTACTTGCGCCAGTGACCTCTTTTGTGATATCCTAGAATGTGCCATTTTGGGGAGGAGTCATTTTTATGTCCACACCCCTGTGACTGCCGTCACTCATACAGGAGCCCTTTTCTGGTGTCTGTTGTGCTCAAGGGTCTGTGTGTTTTGTGACTCTGCCTGAGACCATATTGGATCTTGTTAGCCTTTTAGTATGAATGACATTTTTTTGAATTTTAATTTTTTGGATTGTGATCTTAGAAAAATATACTCTTTTTTTTTTTTTTTTTTTTTTTGGTTTTTCTCCGGTACCAGGAACCGAACTCACGACCTTGCACTTGCCAGGCAGGCGCTTTGCCGCTGAGCTAAATCCCCAGCCCCTGAAGAAAAATATACTCTTGATAGTGTCATATCCTGTTGAACTTTTTCTGTCTTCCTTGCCAGAGTAGGGGTGGTGAAGAGGGTGGAAGTTGTAATGGGAGAGGCTTTTAACAGCTTTTTCCTCAGGCTACTGTGTGTGTGTGTATGTGTGTGTCTGTGTCCGTGTGTGTGCACGTGGGAACTTAATCTGATTGGCTAACGTAACTTTTAGGTCTTTTAGATGTATAATTGGTTGGAATGCTTATTAAACATTTCAATAGGAGCATTATGGTAGCACTGTACTAACATACATATAGGACTTTATCCTAGACTTCTAGGTGTTGCATAGAACAAGGAAGTCGTAGAAAAATGTTTTTTCTTTTCTGGTTAACTTGTATTAATCAGATAGTAAGAACTATATGAGCTACTTCTACTTTTTTTTTGGCTAGGAAATGTTACATCTAAATTTAATGCCTAATCATGTGACCATTCTTAGGCTAGATGTCTAATACAATTATCATTGTCTTTGTTTCTTATGTGACTTTTAGTTCTTTATGCTTTTTAATGTTGCTTTTTTTGGTAAATTGTCTCAAATTCTTTTTGGATGTAGGTTAAGTGTAAATAATGATGATAATAAAATCTGAAGTGTGCCTTTTCTTTTTCTCCGCTACTAATGAGACACCTCCCTCCCCCCAGTGTACATATATAGAAGCCAGTTTCACTAGAATTTCACTCCTGTGAAAATTGTTGTGTGGGACTGTTGTAGTATGTGGTTGGCAGTGTCCTTTTTTATGTGACTGTGTGACTGGATATCTTTTGTGGTGACAGGTGATGGATTTCTTTTGGGTTTCCATTATACAGATTATTTTCTACAATGTTCTGTATCTTCTAGAGTCACTTACCCTGCCTTTTCCTGTTGTTCTAGATGACTTCAGTCCTACCTTTTTGTTTTCTTCAGCTGTTCCCTCCTTTCCCATCATAAACGTGTCAGGCTGCCTTTGTCATTATTATAAAAACTATTTGTAGATGTACTGTATTTGGAGCATCTCTGTCTTTCAGTGAAAAATAACTGCCCACTGCCCCCTTTGTCCAGTAGACAGGTGTTGTTACTGTTTCCCTAAGGATAGGTAAATGGAATGGGAGTTAAGACCCAGCACGGGGTGATAGTATTTGTAACTAGAGATCATCTGGAAGAAACGCTGGGTCCTTGAGACTTCTGGGCCTCCACATGCAGGCTTCTGGAAGTTCATTTTTACTGCATTTAGCCAGCTTCTTTCTGTCTCTGTGGCTGGATGACAGCACATTTCTTTGGGCACAGCCAACAAGTATATTGTGTCAGCTGGAGCCTTTGTGTAGGGGGGCTTCACAAGAGGCGATAACCCTCTCTTGATGTTCTTTGCCTGGCCTCGGACTGTTTTTAGTCTTTAACGTTAGAAGGTAAGAATGAAGTGTTCTCGTTCTAATCTGCTTCTTTGTCCATATAACTTGAATAAGAGCATATAGTCATTTGCTCTGTTTTTCAGATTGTATCATGTAATCTATTTTCTTTTATTTATTTAATTTTTGAATAGCCAGTCGAGTTATTTGTTGATCAGACACTTATCAGATCCTGTCATTTTATGCTGCCCTTGGATGTAGTGTCTATCAGTGCTGTGATTAAGCTGTGTTACCATTTTGCAGTTAGAAAGTACTTGTATGTATACAGACGGTCTGCCACCCCATGATGTTTGGCACGTGTTTGTAAGGAAAGCGTGCACGCACACAGGCACACACACGGTGGGCAGCGATCTCTGCTTTTTAGTATGGTGGGGCAAGGAAAAGGATCCCCCGTCAGTCTGTGGTTCTGTGTTTCTGAGGCTATGTTACATCTTCGTGTTTTGAGCACCATTGCTTGAAGAAGGTCATGGGCTTCCTTGTGTAAAGATTGGTAAGGTTTCCTGGGCATGTTTTTAACCTCATTACCCTGGACTTGAAAAAGGAATATTATGTATCCCACTGCAGAGAGGGGCCAAGTGTCACCCACATTCTTTCACTTTTATTTTTTTAGAGGACTGTACATTTACTTTTAGCTGGTTGGCATAGCAGAAGATGGAAGGGCCAGAGGGTTTTTGAATGGTTCTTCCACATTCACCCTAGTGTTTGGTTTATCTTGACACAGTTGCATGTCCTCTTGTGCGTGAATCCTTTGCTCATTTGGACAAGTGCATTCACAGTTTTTTGGTCAGATTTAGCCAGCCCTTTCAAGTCACGATACCTTTTCTTGCCTGAGACTGTTAGTAGAGGGTGACTTTGAGGGAGATGTGCTAGCTTGGAATTGTGTTCATCCCTCAGCTCCCTGCAGTATAGTTTTGTGCAAAGTGGCATGCCTTGAAAGGAGTACTTGAGACTGAGTTCTTCACAGTTTGAAACATGGTAATGCCTGGAGACTAAGTACATGGTATTGCTCTCATCACATACCTCACTTCCTCAGGCCATCTAAAGTACCTTTCCTCACATCCTTTTTCTCTCTCTAAAAGAAATTCCAGAAATGACCATCGTAAGATCCCAAACAAAGCAGCACATCCTAAAGGCTAGCTCTGATGGTTCCTGCTCTATACTTTGGTCGATAGCTTTGGACAGGTATACACCTGGTCCCTTTTGGATACGCTGTCTCAATGGAGTTGATGTGCAAAAAGCTTTTTGGGACACAGTGTCTGTTCATTCAGTAGACTGCAGTATCTCTTCCAGTTTTGCTTATCAATTACCACAAGGTAACACCTGGAAACTGGCTTATTTTTTTTCCTTTTATTCCTACCTAGCCATTGCAATGAATACTGGCAGCAGTAAATTACTCTTGCCCTGCTTTTGTGTGTACCATCTGGGAGTGCATGGAGCTGGCTTCCAGGGGTGACTGGACAGCCAGTCAGGACTCCTGCTTTCTCCGTGTGGGGCACATACTATGGCAGTGGTGACTTCACTGTCAGCTAAGTCTAAGGTCTGTAACCAGGGATACCCAGATACGGAAGTCGGTTAGTTTTTACATTCCTCAAGATGTGTCTGTGTGTGATGTCAACATGATGTACAGGTACATCTGGAAGTACTCTCAACTGCAGAAAAAGGAATAAGGAGAAAAAAGAAAGCATGTAAGTGTTGAAAAACAGGCATTATCTTTTTTGCTTTTTCCATCAGGGCTGATTTAGATTGCCAGGAGTTATTTCTGAAAGCATATTAACGCAGTCAAGAGTCTAACTTTTTAAAAACTCAGACTTAGTTTTTAATCCTTTTCTGAAAAGTCATTTCTCTGTGCATGTGTGCGTGTGTGTGTGTGTCCCATTGGTTTTGTAGGTGCTTGGAGAGCAAACCATTTGGGATTGATAATAAGAAATTGGTACAGAATATGAATAGAAAGCAAAAAGATGCTACAGTGAGACAGTTTTCCATTTATAATTAAAAAAAATCTTAAAGTGATAATAATGCAAATTCAGATACTCAAGAAAAGTGGAATGTCAATATGGTTATTGTTTTAAAATTGACACAGACACATAGTGTATGAAGACTGCTGTCTCAAATGGGGGCATTTACACAAGTCAGTTGATGGGATTGATTATTTTAAAATGGTGTTTCTTTTTCTCTTTTTGAAAAGTAATTGAAATGAAATAGTCCTTCATAGTGAGGAAAATATAAACTTTGATAGAAGTTCAGCAGATTGGAAACATTTGAAAAGTAGATTCCAGATAAGGATTTTTTATTGCAATCCACAAGGGGGTAGTGATGTTCTATCAAAGATATTTGTGGTGGAAATATGAGATGATCTCTTTTAACATTTTAGATTTACAGATAAAACTGGCATGTTTGCATTTTAATAAGATCTTTTTAAAATGTTTATTGGCACAATTGTTTATTGCTTAAATTAAAAAAAATTCTTTTTGAGTGAGTGGCTGTTTTGAGCTGTTTAAATGGTAAGAGAGAATGTCCTTGATGTTTTGTGCTTTGGAGAGATTGTGAAGGATCTGAGGGTCACTGTTATTTTCTAGCAATGTAATAATCTTAAATTTCCTGCGAAACATTAGGAATCTAGGAATCAGTGACTTGTGTCCCGAATAAAAGGATTTTAGTAAATTTTGTCTAAACTTTACTAAAGTTTGTATTACTAGTTGTTTTTTCAGCTCTGCCAAGAGATGAAAAATGTGAATAATCCCCACCACTGGCCGCTTTTAATAGTTCTAAATAAATCAAAATTTTATAATCTCTTTTATTAGTTTATATTACATCATTAGATTAAAACTTTTTTTCTTCCTCACATAGCAGTACCAGCAGCTTCCACCTGCCCTCTTCAGAGTTTCTTCCTGTCAGGGTGGTGTGGCAGTGCTGGGCAGCCTGCTGCTTGTCTGTATCATGTGCTCTCTTCTGAATGATAAGCAACCTGATAGAAAGATTTAAGATTGGAATGGGGATTATGTCCTACTTGTTTAGAGATACAGCTAACCATGTCTTTACAAAATAGTACCTGTAACCTTAATAATGTGAAGCATGGTGTAGAAGTTAGGCTTGTTTTGCCATCAACATTATGTATTTCTCAATATGGATCTAGGGAAAAGGTTAATACAGTTTTTCTGTGGCTTTCCGCCCTCATTCTGAGCAAGGAAGGCCTACTTCGTTTTCTTTATGAAATGGCTTTAGTGCTTTAACATAGCAGAAGATCCACGGTTTCTTCACATCCTACTCTGAGCTCTACTGGGAGCTGAACTGTGACGTCAGCATTTCCATTCATGAATTTGATGCTTCCAGATCCCTTTTCTTGTTTTGTATTCTTGAGCTAACTCTGGCACATGCACAAATCAGTTTACCATCAGTCAGCCCATAAATCAACCATAAAAGGTAAAACAAAAGATAAGACACTAGAGTTATTTTGCTAGTGTTGTAGTTGCTCATGCTGATTTGCATCAGTGCAGTTTGGATAAGGTTCCTGACCAAACAGATTGGAATCTAAAAACAGTCAGTTTAATTATCTCATGATTTTGTGGATTGAATTGTGTTGTGAACATATTGACATAAAATTTTTGTTCTTGCTGGAAGTTCAGAGTGCAGTAGCACCTTTGTTATAAAGTAGCATTAAAAAAAATAATTTCACTGAATTGGAGGTATCTATTTTAGAGAGGTTAGGCCTGGAGATTAAATTATGTTCTATTCAAGTTACTTTCAGAATGAATTTGGATTTTTTTGAGCGTTGTTACTCTTGAACTATTTTAAATAACTCTTGAGACTTACATTTTAAATATATTATTATTATTACGGAACTGGCACAGTGTCCTGTGTTTTGGAGTCAGATTTCATCTCCCCTAGATTGTACAGTCCTGTGGCTGTGGACTGCAGCTTCTCCACAGAGGTCACTGCTTGTAATTTAGTACTGCATGAGAATGGTTCTTGAAGAAATCTTATTTGGAGTTTTCTTCTGCAGGGCCAAGTTGGAGGCCAGACCTCTGGCCTATGGCATCTTTCAAGCCTCCTGTGGTTGATGAATGGTGAGCTGTAAAAAAGTTCATTTTCTCTGCTTTCATGGGGGTTTGCTGAGTTTAGGATACTTAATTTCCAAGAACATTTAGAAATAAAATGTGTTACATTTGGGAAGTACCATTTTAGCTCAGTTTATAATTCACAGTTAGAGTAGATGATTTGAATCATAACCATTTTGATACCTCATCTTGTCCTTTTTAAAAAATTAATTCTGGGCATTGAACCCATGGCCTTGCCAACACATCTTACTCTAGAGATGACTTTCACAGCTTTGTGACTTCTCCCAGACATCGTCTCTTCCCAGCCTGTAAATGGGGCTGGAGTGTCATGTTCCTGACTGCGCTGAGTTGTCTGGTGGGTAACAGATGAGCGGTCTGTGAGCTGGCTGTCCTTCACGTGGATGCACTGAGAAGAGGAAAATGGGGGCAAGTAGCACATGGATATGCATTTGAAGGCTCAAGTGACATTTGTTATTTTCCCTAAGAACTAAATAGTTCAGATATTATGTAAATATGGTTAATAGGAAGGAATCTGAGACTGAAGAGAGGAACAGTTAATGGTAGAGGGACTCTAAGAACTTCCTAATTTTCAAAACTGTGTACCTCTGTACTATTATGGAAAGTTGTTGGCTGTGATGATCAGATTTCACAGTGTTCCAGGGATTGCTGTAGTGTCAGCAGTGTCCTACCTTGAACCACACAGTGATGGTTTTGTCCAGCGATGGTGAACCTTGTAGAGCTTTCAGTGATACAGACAGCTCATTGTGGCATGTGTGCTATAGGTTCACCGCCACTGGGTTAGTCCTTTGGCCATGAAGGCTCTCGGTTTCCCAGAGGCATTTAAAACAAACCTACTTTGGTGCTGGCCTAGTGCTTTTTCCTTTTGTAGCTTGGAATGCTGGCCACTGGGACCAAGGGCCCCATCAGTGGCATTTCTGTGAACAAGGAGGGGAAAGCCTCTCTCTCCATACCTCATCCTTACCAGATTGGTCTTTTCCATCCGCCATACTAGATTCTAGTCCCATCTTCTCACCTTGCCTTTTCTAGGCCTCAGCTCTTGTGGAATGAGCTTGTTAGTAATGATTTTGAGGGAATTCATGTGTGGAGTGAAGGATTGTCCTAGAAATGACCTAAAGTTTTTCCCCCTGTGCCTTAGGATGATAAGAAAGTGAAGTTGGCTCTATAAATATTCACCTGCTTTGCTGATTTGATTTTTATTTTTCCTTTTGAGGTACATGTTCCAGGTCAAGAATAAATATGTATGTTAAGCGTTGTAGGAGGAATTTTAAAGTACAGCCACCGAGATGCTTCCTTTCTGGTGTTGCTTTCTGGTGATGCTTTGCTTTCTGGACTAAATTTTTACGTTTGTCTGTTTATCATATTTTAAATATTTTCTTTAAAAACTTTAAAGTTTTTTTTTTAAGGAAAGTTGTATAACATGAAAATGTTCAGGTGTTTCTACTTGTTTCCTATGGTAGATTTAAGGTCTTTATTCAGATATGAATGACAGTTCATGATTTTGGAAGACAATGTGATTACATCTGAAAAAGTATCTGCTAACCTTTGACTTTTTTTGTTCAGGGTAGTTGTAGTTTTTGGAGTTGATTAATATAATTGTTATTAAAATGGATCGATTGCCAGTAATTCAGTAAATACTCTTCCTATTTAGAAACTCATGTGGATAAGGGAGTTACTGTGAGTCCACTATAATCGATCATATAGGATTGTCACTTGGACATACTCCCTGGGATGCATAGGCCATTTGGGGAGGCCTTAACATAATTCATTTCTTGAAAGTTTCTTTCAATATTTAAAGATACGGAGGGACAAGTTAAAGTTTCTGGTGTTCTTGTAAACATTCTTTGCCGTGTCCTTTCCATTTCCGCCGTTATGAAATGTGCTGGCTGAATCATTTGCTTTGACAAAGCTTTGATGGTGGATTCTTCCTCATTTAGCTTTATTGATGGAGGCCGTTGTGCTAAAAAGAAAGCTGTAACAAGTAGAAAGGTGGTGAGTGGGTACTCAGAGCTTTTGAAGTACTTGCCGTTGTTTCTAGGGGTCCTCTAGAAATTGATCATAGATTACTTGACCAAATTTAAAGCCCAGAAATTCATTTCAGGTATTCTGGGAGGAAGGTGGTGCATCATACTTTCTTTACAGGGTCTGACTGTTCTAAATCCGACCTATCCCTGCTTGTTTGAGTGTCTTGTGGTGCAACTGTGGTGGTAGTGGCGACCTCTCTAACTGGGCAGGATACCCTTGAGAGTGTTTTTCTGTCTTCTCCAGGTATTTTTAGTCTCTCTTGTCTCTGTGGCCACATCTTGAGGAGCTGAGGATGGATTTAGCTGCTCTGGGATGGCTCCAAGTTGTAGCGGATGCTCTCTGCTGCCCTTCCCATCCTACCAGTGTACCTCCCGGATGAGGTTCCTTGCCCTTACTGTTTGCTGAGGGAGCAGAGGCAGAACTGCTTGTTTAGTAAAAATAGATAGTCATGATTTTCACAGTGCTTGTAATGCTTAGCATGTGTGAGGCCCTGGGTTCAATTCCCAGCACTGTGGACGAACAGAAACAGCGGCCAGTGGTGATAGGGTGCAGCTGTGGGAAAGCACTTACTGCCATTGAATTGTACAGTCAGAAATGACTAGAATGGTACATTTTATGTTGTCTCTCTTTTTTTTTTGGTTTCGGGAATTGAACTCATGACCTCAGGCTTGCCAGGCAAGTGCTTATGCTGCTGAGCTACGTTCCTGGCCTGTGTTGGGTCTATTTTACCTCTGTTTAAAAAAACTTAAGATGGATTTGAAGTCTAACAAGAAAAGTAGTTATAAGATTGTAAGAGTAAATACATGGCAGTATTTTCATTACCCCAAAGTTCGAGGTTGTGATTTAGTCAAAAATCATGCATACAGAAAATAAGTAAATAATGATGCTGGTCAGGCCCTGAGGTTCATTTAGACAGTGACTTTTAGGTGAGATTTTAGTATTTGCAGTATTTATATTTGTAAAGACAGTTGCTGGCTCCTTGAGAATCTGAGGTGAACAGTGCACATGCAGAAAGGTAGGTTGTTTGGGGTTGATTCCAGGGGAGCTGAACCGGCCCTGCTTTAAGTGAGAGCAGTTTGGATTGTGAGAACTCAGCTGCCCAGGCTAGGCCACGTGGGGTTCGGTCTGAGCTGAGCAGGGCAGAAGCTGTCTCAGCCTGCAGGGCAGCCGTTCCGTGCAGCAGGACAGTCTGGGAACTTGCCCTAGAGCCACGGGACTGGATGTCCTCTTGGAGCTGCCTTCGGCTGAGCTGGGATCTTCCATCAGATGCCAAGGCTCCTGGCTCTGTGCTCCCCTCCGGCTGCTCCCTTCTGTTTCTCCTTGCAAAGGGCCTTTCTGCACTGGCTTCCTTGCTTGAGTTCCCTGCAGGTGTAGTCTGCTGTTGTCCCTGTTGTGGCTCCTGCGTGTCCTGACTCTGGTTCTGGTTCCAGCACATCGGACTCCGCTAGTCATCCCTCCTTATGAAAGTAGTCAGGACAGAGATTCAAACTGAGTCCTCTGCTGCTTTGTTCCCAGGCCAGTGTGTCTCTCTGTGGGTTGGCAGTGGCCTCCTGATCATTTAGCAGAGTTGGACTGAGAGGAGATTGTGTGAAAAGGGTCTGTAGCACGGGTCCCTGGTATCTCAGCTCTGTCCAAGCAGTGTAAAAGGAAGACTGTTGACTCCTGAATGGATCTCTCATGTTCAGTTGCTATAGTGATTAAACTTTTTGCAGAGAAAACGTTCACTGCAGCTACAGATAGGAGGCCAAACATCCTCAGTCTCTGGGGTGTGTGGAATAAGTCAGCTGTGGGTGTTGTATCTGTCCCAGAACTGGTGCTTTGAATGGTGGCAAAGCAGGACACCCCAGAATGCAGTGATCTGTGCAGCTTTTGCCCTGTGGGTGATCTCAGGTAGGAGCAGGTAGTTGCAGGGAAGGTCAGTATCTTCTGAGATTTCACAGTTCAGTTATCTGGGTGAGTGTCTTCCCTTTCCCCCTGATTGGGGACCAGTAAACTTCAAAGGTTGGAGATGTGCATTCTTAGTAAAAAGGGAGGTGTTGCTCTGAGTGCTGGGTTAGGGGAGAACACTGCAGACAGCCTCTGCTTAACGGTCTGGCCGCCTATGTGCACCCTTCTTTGGCTTTTCCTTGGTATATTCTCCTTGTTCCTAATCTTCTGTTTTCCATGATTTCTCATGGTGGAGGGAAGAAACAGAATTATAGAAGACAGGTGGAAGACTCTGAAAGTGCAGTACTTTGGAGGTACCTGCATGCATAGCACCGAGAGCTTGCACAACATTGAACTATCTGAATTTAGGGCTGTTGAGTGAATTACACTTCATAGTAATGACCTTGAGTATATGGTATTCAAAAAAACAATGCTTAATATTGTATTATGTTTTGCTTAACAAAAGAGGAAAGTATGTAATATTTTAAAAAAATATAACCATCAAAGTAGTTTTAGTAGTTAAGGGGATTTGATGTGATTTTTTTTTTGGTTGTTGTTTGCTTTGCTTTGTTTGAAATGTGGTCTCCCTGTCTTGCCCAGGACTGGCCCTGAACTTGAGATTTTTCTGCTTAAGCCTCCCCAGTAGCTGGGATTAGAGATGAATGCCACTGCATCCAGCTGATTTTTTAAACTGATTTTATTATCACTCATATAGATAGCATTCATCTTTATAAATGTAGTGATTCTTAGTCTGTTTACATGGTCATGCAACTACCACCAGTAATTCCACATTTTTTCATCACTACAGAACGAAAATCTGTAGCCACTGGCAGTTACTCCACATTCTGTCTTCCTAGGCTGGTGGTGGTGAACCTATGGCACATGTGCGGGCTGTTTGTTAACATTGAAAACTGTAAAAGGTTTGCCATCACTGCCCTAGACGATACAGTACTAATCTACTTTCTGTCTTTATGGAGTTGCCTGTTCCATATAAACAGAATCTTGCTGTATTTGTTCCTTTGTGACAGGCTTATTCCTTTGGTGTAATGCTTTCATGGTCCATCCATGCAGTAGCTTGTATTGTTACTTCTTTCCTTTTGTGTCTGAAGAACACTCTGTTGTAAGGGTGTGTACCACGTTTTGTTTATCCCTTTACCAGTTGATGGACATTTCAGTTATCCTTTCTTGGCCATTCTGAAACAATGCTGCAGTCAACATTAATGAGCAGGTTTTTGGGTAGACACGTTTTCAGTTCTCTTGGTGAAATACCTTGGGGTGGAATTGCTGTGTTATATGTTGGGTGTGTGTTTAATTTTCAAGGAATGGTCCAGTTGTTTCCCATGGTACCTGCATCATCATACTGTATCCCCACCACTAGTGTGTGAGGACTCCCATTTCTCCACACTCTGGCTGACACTTGTTATTGTCCATCTTCTTGTCACAGCATTCTTGTGGCTGGGAAGTGGTCTGTCACTGTGGTTGCAATTGCTTTTCCCTAATGACAAATGATGTTGAGAGCATCTGTTCAACTGTTCATCGCCATTTGTGTGTCTGCTTTGAGAAATGTTTAGTTTCATTACCATTTTTGAATTATTTCTGCTGTTGAGTTGTAAGAATTCTTTATATATTCTAGATATGAGTCCCAGGGCTGGGGATTTAGCTCAGCGACACAGCGCCTGCCTGGCAAGCGCGAGGTCATGAGTTTGATTCCCGGTACTGGAAAACAAACAAACAAACAAACAAACAAAAAGTAGCCGGGGATGTAGCTCAGCGGCATAAGTGCTTGCTTGGCAAGCCTGAGGTCATGAGTTTGATTCCCGGTACCAAAAAAAAAAAAAAAAAAAAAAAAAAAAAAAAATCCCTTAGCAGATACATGATTTACAGTAGCTTGTAATTTACAAATATTTTCTTCCCTTCTGTTTGTCTTGTCTGTGCAAGTACAGAAGTTTTAAATTTGATTAAGTCCTATTTATCTGTTTTCTTTTGTTGCTTATGCATTTGGTGTCATAGTTAAGAAACTTTGCTTAATCCAGGGTTATAAAACTTTGTATCTGTCTTTCAAGTTTTATAATTTTAGCTTTGTTTTTGGTGGTACTGGGATTAAACCCCAGGGACTTGTATATGCCAGGTGGGTACTGCTGCCACTGAACTACATCGTCAGTACTTTTATGTTTTAATTTTGTTTTGAGACAAGGTTTTCCTAAATTGATCTTGGCTGGCCTTGAATTTTCAGTCCTTCTGCCTCAGCCTCCTGAGGAGCTGAGATTAAAGTTGTGTGCTGCTGCACCTTGCATTTTTACCCCTTTCTTACATTGAGGACTGTGATTCATTTTGAGTTAATTTTTGTAAATGGTATGAGGTAGGCTTCCAGCTTTATTCTTTATATATGGATATCCAGTACATTTGTTGAAAAGACCATTTTTTCTTCATTGAATGGTACATGGGTTGAAAATTGATTATAAAAGTGAGGTTTATTTCTGGAGTCTCAGTTGCTCTAGGTATGTCTGTCCTTCTGCCAGTACCACATTGTCTTGGTTACTGTATCCTTGTAGTGATTTATTTATTTATTTATTTATTGGGTGTTGGTGGTGCAGAGATTGAACCCAGAGTCTTTCCGCTGAGCTACATCCCCAGCCCCTTTTCTTATTATTTTAAAGCAAGGTCTCACTGAGTTGCCCAGGCTGGGCTTAAACTTTTGATCTTTCTGCTGTAGCCTCCCAGAGTACTGGGATTATGGGCGACTGCCATCAGGCCTGACTAGTAGTAAGTTTTGAAATCTGGAACTATCAGACCTCCAAATTGTTCTTCTTTTTAAAGATGTTTTGACTCTTCTGGCTCCCTTATATTTTTCATTTGAATGAATGGTTCAGCTTGTCAATTTCTACAAAAAAGGCACCTGGGATTATGTTTAATCTCTATTTGGGAGATAAACTTCTTTTTATGGATCTGTTATGTATGTAGGAACTCCTGGCCAACTCAGGCACCCAAGTATCTTGCCTGCAAAGCATACTGTTGTTTTAATTTATTAATACAATAGGCTGCCTTGGTGAAACCCTGTAATTCACTGTTAGGCTGACATTGGACTTTTCAGATTCCAAGAGAGCACAGAGCTAGTCTGCATAGCCAGGTGGACTTCTTGTAATGTGTTCTTTTGATGTGAAAGTTGGCTGATGTCTTGTCTGGGCAAAAAAAAAAAATGTGGTAATCTTGTTAACACATAGTGGTTAATAGGGAATTAGCAGATTACACATATCAGTGTTTAATTACCAAAGGGTTGGAATGTGTTACAAGAAAATTGTGATGTTGAGATGTATTATTATTACTTGTTGTTGGTTTGGAGGCAGCAGAGCTATTCTAGGACTACAAGTCCTGCAGTGCCCCTGTGACCATCAGTTATTATTAAGCTTTTCAGTTTCAGCTCACTTGCCCCACACATAATAACCAGGTGCCCGTCTGTGCCAGGCATAGGGAAGGACAAGTGGAGTCCCTGTCCTCATGGAGCCAATAGTGGAGAGCCTGACATTAATCATGGTGCCCTGTGAGGTCCCAGGGGGAATGCAGTGCTGTGGAGAGGATGCAGTAATCACAAGGGTGTCAGTACTCAGAGTGGGCAGGCCTTTTGAGCAGTGCTCTGGAGGAGCAGAATTACCGGAGAAGAATTACTGAGGGCAGAATTACCGGAGGAAGTTCCGTGAATGGGGTGAGCTGGTATGTGAGAGGTGTGGGCATGGTCCAGTTCTGTTCTGGCCCTGTGTAACTCGGGAAATAGTATCTGAGGACTTGGCTCCAGCCTTTGCCCTTGAAGTGCATTGTGACTGAGAAAGTTATGGAACCTTTCTGAGCTTAGTTACTTAAAAAAAAGCCTACATAGCTGTTTTTATTTGGAGACATTTATATAAAAACATAGAAATCTAGGCTTTTGATTGTTTTCGTAGAACTCAAATAGTTATTCTTTGTGCCTTTCTGTGATTGGGCACTTAGAAACACAGTACTGGCAAATTTGAGTATTTTTCTGAACATTTGCCCTGGTCTTTGACATTAGGATTCACTTCATTACATATTTTCTCCAGAAGCCTGTAGGGGAGCAGGTGGAGCTGTAATTGATTAAAGGCTGTTCATAGTGTTGCCCTGAGGCACTTGGAAGATCTGGAATGGCTTCCTGGAGGAAGTAGAATTTGACCTGGAATCATTGACAGGCAAACGTGGCTGGAGGAGAAATTCCAACCAGAGAAGACTGAGGAGGGGTAAAGCCGGGAGAGGACTGGGTGCAGTTAGAATTCCAGGCGCGTGTGGAAAATAGCAGGGGTCAGGTTGCAGGGGCTTGGAAAGGCTGACAAGGAGTCTGGATTTTATTTTCTGCTCTGGGAGCGCCTTTTAGAATTTTTTTTAAGCAGAGAGGAATTGATTGGATAAAGTCGATTCTCTTTTAAGGTGCTAATAAGGGCCACCAGCTTACCTCTTTAACTTCCTCTCCACACACACAGCTCAGCCATAGAGCGTTGTGTTACATGTTTTAGATTCTGCTGTGCCAGGGTCCCACGCCTCCTCATGGTTGTAGGCCTTGCACACTGGTTTGCCTTGACTTAGTGCGCGTCCACCAGAACGCGGTGCACAACTTGTACATGTGCTGGCTCACTCCATCGCCTTGGCCTCTGGGTTTTCACATAAGACTCGTCTGAGAAGCCTTCTTGACCTTGCTTGCTCCCTGCCCCCCGCCTCTTTCCACATTGGGTTGGGTGCTGTACTTTTTTCCACCTATAGCCCTCCAAGGTTTTCCTGGCCACAGCGCATTTTAGTTCTGAGTGAAGTTGTTTTTACTCCTCTTTCTCCCTCATCTTAGTAACTGTAGTTGAATGAATGAACAACTAGGAAGGACTGAAGTCAAGAGAAAATCACTCCTGGAAGGAATTGTGTGTAGCATTTGAGTTGAAGAAAGAGCTAGCGTGTTTATGGAGTTTGTGACTGGTTGAATGTAGGCCTTGAGGGACATGCACTCCTAGGTTTTCTTGGTGGCGCATGCCTGTAATCCCAGCATTCGGGAGGCTGAGGCAGGAGGGTCGTTGTGAGTTCAAGGCTAGCCTGGGCTACAAAGTGAGCTCAAGGCCAGCCTGAACTGCGTAGTGAGACTCTGTCTCAAGAAGACAAAAAGCAAAAACAAAAACAAAAACTCCTAATAAGGGAGTTTGGTGAGGCCCAAATGAGATAGGGAATACAGAAGAGAGATGTCTTGGGCTGACTGGATGCAAAAGTTTGTGCTCTGAGTTAGGTGTAGTTGCAGTAGCTCCAGAACATGCCTCCACAACATGACACTGGAAACGTGGGTCAGATTAGGGACTCGTTCACAGCAGGCTGTTGTGTTTTTAAATTGCATTTGCAGTGGGCAAAAGGACCCTGATGCTGAAGTTGTGGAAATCACCTTCCTGTGCACAAGGCAGAGTAGAAAAGGGTGATGAGTCTGCCTGGAGGGCAAACATACATGCCAGCATGGCCCATGGGAGGGTGGGCAGCTCCCCAAAGTACCGACGTTATTTGGCTTGTAGTTGTGTCACTCTGCCCAGAACCGTGCCTTGTGGTTGTATGAACACATGAGTCAATCAAAAAGAATTAGGGAGTCAGGTGCGGTGGCACAGAGCCTGCAGCTGCAGCTGCTTGGGAGGCTGAGGCAGAAGGATGGCAAGTTTGAAGCCAGCCTGGGCAACTTAGTGAAATGCTGCCTAAAAAAATAAAAACAACAGTGGTGTGAGGACGTGGTTCAGTCTCTCACTCCCTCAAACAATCAGTAAAACTCTGTAGTGAGGTGACCATGGGAGACTACGAGGGGCTTGAGGGCAGAGATGAGAAAGTTTATGTTTCATTGTGATGGGGAGGAGGATAAGCAGAGGCTGAGAATGGTTAGAGAGGTGTAACTGAATGGGAAGAATTAAAAAAGCCAAGGATCTAAGTGCAGAAGTTTGAAAGGAAGTTGTCATTTGTAGTGCTACAGAATTTTAAGTGGACTGCGGGGGAAGAAAAGGAATCGTTTTGTGGCATATTAGTACCTCCTGCTGCTGTCACAAGCAACCTCAAGCTTCGTGGTGGCTTCCAACAGCAGGTGTTTATGATCTCAGGGTCGCTGTGGTCCTGTGTTCAGTGGGCGTGGCCGAGTCTGATGCCTTAAGGCCCCACAGCCTGCCACCCAGCTGTGGACTGTGCTGGGCTCTCGTGGGAAGGTGTGACAGGGGAAGGCTCTGCTACCCAGCTCCCAGGGTCATCCGAAGGAGTCGCTTTGTACGGGTGTTGGACGGAGGCCTTAGCTCCTTGCTGGCTGTGAGCAGAGGTCACTCATTTCCGGCCACCTGGGCCATGTCCACATGGCAGCCTGCTTCTTCAGAGCCAGCGAGAGTCAGTAACACAATAGCCGCTACAGTTCGTGCTGCCTGGGCACAGAAGTGACAGCTCCTCAGCTTTGCCACATTGTGCTGGTCAGAAGCTGCCAGCCACACTCGAGGGGAGGGGACTGCACACAGGTGTTAGCATCAGGGGTGGAGGCTGTGCAGGAAGTTTTTCCACCACAAGGGCAGGGGCGGAACCAGGAAGATGGTGCAGTTCTTTGGATGTAGGCCCTGTTGGATGCAAATGAAGGCTGTTTGGAGGTGAAGTTCTAGGCAAGGGTTGAAATGTAGTTGAGAGGCCCTCCTCAGGGAGCCTTCCTGGCCCTCTGCCTTCATCCCAAACAGAGAGCACAGTCCCTTTCCGTGTCCTTGCACTTGTTCGATTGACATACTGCCTTGTAACTGCTATTGATAAATCCATCTGCTTTGCCAAAATAGAATTATTTACCATGCAGTTCGTGGCCACTGAAGGCATCTGCCCTGCTTGCCTTACGATTTTGTTAAAGATGAAAGGAGGTGATTCATATGGAAGTTTTTATCTAGTGTGAAGTGATACACAAGCGAAAGGTATTAAACTGTATTTTTCTCCCTGTAAATGGAATACATGAAGTTTAACCTGTGTTTCTCTAGTTAACTTGGATTCATTGTGTTGTACATAAGTTATTGAACTGGTCTTTATTTAAAATTGTGATTTTTTTTTTTTTTTAGGGCCTTTTGAATGGAGTGTTTGCTTTTACGATAAATGATCCCAAACCGCTGCATCTTTCAAGTCCTTTTGTCCAACTTTTGTTTGAGGAAAACCTGTCTTTGCTGTCCTTGCCACTCTTTTTCTTCTGTCTGTGTGTCAACCGTTAGCTGTCTTTTTTCCCTTCTGATTTGTTGCCTGTGATCTTCTCTGGGCTTGGCAACCTGATAATTAAGCTTGTTAGAACTGTGAGTAGTTTAATAGTAACCAAGCTAGGAATGTGGGTCGTAGAGCCTCTTCTCACTGTAAAGTAGGTGAGCTAGTGTGTGTAGACTTTGTACAAATCTCCTTTGGCCTTCTGAGCGCGTCTTGGCTTCCTTCCTAGTTTTGGCTGTGTGCAGATTGAGAGGCACACAGAGAGCCGCGCTCTGTTCAGGGGAGCGCGGCTGCCATTTTCTTGGCATACGCCTCATTGCTCTGTTATGAGAAACAATGTCATTCTCACCTTACTTTCGATGAGGTTTTAGTTTTCTGGGCAGTAGTTATAGGTGATGGGTGGTCTGGTTCATGGACTAAAAAATTTGTGAGAAGCACAGAGGTCTTCTTTAGGTAAGATCTGCATCCTGGTGTGCGCACAGTGCCCTGGGCCACCAGCACCCTTTCCCTTGGGATATGTACCCACCTCCCAGCTCAGAGGGCTAGGAGTTCCATGCTGTTCTTCAGTGCTCATTTGCTTCAGCTTTCACTGAGAGCCACTGTTTACCTTTTCCGCCCTAACCTTTGAGAGAAGCATTTTTGCCTTTCCAGGGAGTTTGTAGAGTGTTTTTTTTTTTTTCATATCAGGAATTGAACTCAGGACCTCTCACTTGCCAGGCAGGTCCTGTGCCCCTGGGCTATTTCCCTAGCCCTGCTGTGTGTTCTTGTGGAAACATTGGAGTGAAAAGGGTGGTCCCTGCCAGTGGTCCTGGCCAGGTGCCAAACCTGGCCTGGACGTCACCTTTTCCAAAGTAGTTGTGTTTGCTACTGGTTTAGGATGAAGACAGGATTTTTAGATAAGAAAATGCTTCTTACATGTACCGGAAAGCTTAGTTTATTTTATGTCTGAGGAGTTAAAAAATTTTTGTTCTTAGTAATAGTTACAAGACATACCACTAAAACAATGTAATTTTAAATCTTGTATAGTTCTTTTTACTGAGTATGTTCTGTTGGAATGTATGTATTTGTACAAATGTGAACATTTATTTTATGTGCTCTTTGATTATTTTCAGACTGTGGAGTATATTAGCTTCCTTGCCAAATTAAGTTTATGAAAATTCTAATGA
Source organism: Chinchilla lanigera (assembly GCF_000276665.1). Classification (NCBI taxonomy): domain Eukaryota; kingdom Metazoa; phylum Chordata; class Mammalia; order Rodentia; family Chinchillidae; genus Chinchilla; species Chinchilla lanigera. The sequence goes on along the minus strand of NW_004955486.1, from coordinate 5,877,619 downwards.
TACTGTGGTTCAATCAGGAAAGATTTTTTAAAAATTTTGAAATCACATTAAACATGCTTTCCATGAATCTCTGGTAATAGTGAGTCAGTTGATCTGATTTCTCAGGCCCTAAATCAGGCCAGTTCTATTCTAGAACTAGTTCCTATAGGCTGTTTAGACCTGCGGCTGTTTGTGGTTTGCTTTTGAACCTGACTGTAGGCGTTGAACTCCCTTTGAGAGCCTAAATGGTCTGTGCCCCAGTTCCTGTAGAGGTTCCTGTGTCAGGGTTTTATCTCGTCTGTCCCAGGAGGAGGAAGGCGCTGCCCTTTCAATGCGAGTGTGTGCTTTAATTTTGTTTCTATCCCATAGGAGTGTTGTGAGGGCTATTGTAGTATAGTAGTGCTCACGGTATATTTTAAACCTCCTGGAAAGAGGTAATAGGTGATCACAAAACATTTTTGTGTTGTACCAATATATGTATTTTTCCATTTACCTTTTATTGTTCAAAAAAAGGATAAAGCTAAAGCTAAAGCTGCTTGTGTTTAGGGGTACATGTTTTTACCCAGTCTCAAGATATCATTGCTAATCTTATGGAGTGTCCCCAAAGCCTGGCTTTTGTTAGACCTTGCACTTCTTATTTAGCAGGCTTGTGCTCTATCCAGAGTTTGCTATTGGCTCTTGCTGTTGGGGAAAAACATTGAGTGTCCTCCCGCCCACCCATTTTTCTTGGTGATCAAGAGCTATTGCCTGATTTCTTGAATGAAGGGATATGGTTCCTTTTCAAATACATCCACAACATTGCTGGACCCAGACTCCATAGCTTCTGATTTGCTCCCATCTCAGTGGCAGGGTCACTGAAGCACAGCTCCTCGGAATGCTTGTCCAGGGGACCAGAGGCTAGGAAGCAACTCAGAGTGGCATCAGTAGGGGAGAGCAGTGCTTAGGAGAGACTGACAGCCTTCAGTCAGGCCTGGGGGCGAGGTGGTGCTACTGTTCCTTTCCATGACCTTTTAGGAGTGCTACTCATTTATAAATTCAAATTGTGCTACTCATTTATAAATTCAACAAATAATTTGAGCTTCTGTTTTTGTGGCAGACATTGAACTAAGTACTGGAGACACTAGGATAAAGAAGCCAGATATCCCTTCAAGGATGCCTTTTTAATACAGTTGGATCTTGAAAAATATTTATCAGAGAAGAAATACTAGATTTGTTTTGGTGCTGAGTGGCCATAGGGATTAAAGGTGGAGTTGTAGGTTGGCAGAAGACATTTCTGAAAGGACCCAGTCTTCTGTAATTAAAAGAAAATTTACAGATGGCATTATGCAGAGACTGCTAGCTGATCTCAGAACCTGCCTCTTCTTCTTGGGCTTCTCCTAGCTTCCTTTACAGTTAGGTAAGGCTTTGTAGCCAAATTTTTGTTGATGGGATGACTGCCGAGAAGTGTCCCTTTTCCAGGCCTGGTCCCTAAACCTCCAAGCACAGATACAGTAGGTGCCCTCTCCTCATTGCCTCGGTGCGGAGAACCCAGTGACCTTGGAAGCCCCTGCTACAGATGCAAGGGGTATGGGCACCATTCCCCCTACAGCCACCTGGGGGAAGCTCTCTGCTGACCAGGGATGCCTGGTTTGGACTTTACCTGAGCTACTTCTAGCCACTGTATAATTTTCTGTGAGTTAGCCTGCCCACTCTAGACATCATGCCTAAAAACAGACTCTGCTCTGGTTATTTATCTGTAATGCTTTATATAGGGGCCATGGATTTCAAGAACCAGTCAAGATACAGTAAGTGACAAAAAGTTTAGAGTCTCACTTGTAGTTGGTGCAGTGGTTTATTGCACTCAGCGTGGCCTCTATCCATCTGTGATTCAATAAGCTGTGTGGATCCTCAGTTAGCTTTAAAGGTATCTATCTGTAGACACTTAAACATCCTTAGTTCTTATTTCAAAGAACTGTAAATAGTTTTCATCATGCTACTTTTCTGTTCCAAAGCCTGTAATCACTTCTTCTTATATGACATTTTGTTTCATTAATCCATCGCCCAAATTCTGTACATATATAATGAAAGTACCTGTGTGTAACAACCTGATCCAGGTTCTCTGAAGGAGACAAAATGAATAAAACATAGTTCCTGCCTTCAAAGAGTTTGTGCTTGGTACACTGCATTTCCACACTGGTACCATCTGCCCCTCATTTTTGCCTTTAATAAGCCATGTATTATTATTTCATTACCTTTTTTCCATTATTGTCTCCTCAACTAGATAGTGCGCTTTCTGAACACAGGGACTGTGTTTTATAGAGCTCTGCACCTCCTCCCTGGGGTACTTGTAGCAGATACTGGGCGCTGTACTTAATTGAGTAGCTATCCCTATAGTTTCTCTTAATTATCTTGCTTGGATTTGTGGCATAGTTTTGTATTATAGTCTATATTAACAGACAAAAGTACTTTTTTAGTCTATGAGGAATTCATAGAATTGTGCACTTGAGAAATGTCAGGATTGGAAGGATTTTTTTTAGATCATTTCTCTAATTCCTGGATCTTTTAGGTTGATCATCTGGTTCATGACACATAAGGTGCAGCCATGAATCAGGGCAGTGCATCACCTGGGGCTCCTTGGAGGCGACTTTCAGGTCCCATACAGACTTGTGAATCAGAACCCACATTTAAACAGAAACCCTCAGATGACCCACATACACATCAAGTTGTCAACCTCCCATGTGACTCTTGAGAAAACCAGGAAAATTAGAGTTGCTCAGAGTCATACAACTGTTTATTTTGCATGTTTGAGTTACTTGGGAGTTATTAAAGTATACTGATGCCTGGGTCCCCTCTTCAGACAGTGTGTCCTGAATTGATCAGCATGACAGCCTGGGTGTCAGAATTTTAGAAGAATCTCCCTACATGATCTTCTTGAGGTGAACTGTTGAATTGATTGCTGTGAATTTGAGGCTAGCCTGGCCTGGATAGTGAGGGAGTTTAAGGCTAGCCTGGTATGCATAGTGAGAACATGTCTCAAACAAAAAAAAAATAATCCCCTAAAACCTCCCTAAAGAAAAAAAATTCTGAGTTTTCACAGTAATATATTGTTTTATTTCCTTTCTAGCATTTAGCCCTATTAGCATAGATCTTTTCCCATTAAAAAGTATCCACCTTGCCGTCTGCCTTGTTCCTTTAGAATGGATCCTCTCCTTTTCTGTCCTGTCACTGCTGGGTCCCAGCTCTCTTAGTCGTTTCCCTGCAAATGTCAGGTCTTCCTTTCATGTATGTAGGTCTCTCACGTGTGTTCTGTGGGAAGGAAACACAGGCTGTCCTGAAGGTGCTGCAGGGCTGCCTAGTCTGGGCGCTGCAGGCTTCCTGCAAGGACCAGTGGTCTGGCTGAACTGAAGACTCAGCCGAAGAGAGCAGCAGGACTTCTGCTGCCGTGGGAGGATGCGAGCCCTCCTCTGACTTGAACACTCATGCTTTTCCACTCTGCCACGCTGTCCTGAGAGGTGCTTTGCCCAAACCTCTCATCACTGCCAGGGGCCCTGGGCTGGACCACTTTAGCGCTGCAGATGCGTGGCCGGTGCTCCGCCCTGTGTGGCTGAGTCTCAGCAGCATGCCTACAGGCATGCAGAGGCGCACTGTGGGGGTCTCCACTTGGTACCTGGGAGGGGAGACTTGGACCAGGGCAGCCATGTCTCAGCACCCTCCCCTGTTCTTGTGCTCTGCTTCTGTGCGTGGAGAACCTGGAGTTTTGGAGGTTAGGGTGAGGACTCAATAGATTTCACTCTCAATTTATGTGAGTTTCTTTTGGAGTTAAATTAATTATTGAGACTTTATTATGCTCTGGAGAAAGCATTAGTTTTTGTCCGTGATATTTCTGTTATATATGTTAGTTTAGTGCTTAGTTTTTCCTGTTATGTATTTGGAACATTTTACCATTAATTCACTTTCATCAGACTTTGAAGTTGGATATGAAAATTCTTTTTTTTGTGTGAAGCCATTCGTGTGTCCCTCCAGATATTAGTGATGTTAAACTTTTGATGTGAGACCATTGTTAACATTTCTTGAAGGCCACTTAAACTATTTTTGGTAATAAAAAGCCAGAAAATGTTAAGCCTTGAATGTAAGACATTCTAACATCATAAAACTTCAAATTTCAAGGGCTGGGGATATAGCTCAGTGGCACAAGTTGTGTGCCTGGCAAATGTAAGGTCCTGAGTTCAATTCCCAGTACCAAAAAAGCAAAACAAAATAAAAAAACACCTTCAAATTTCAGTTCAGAAATTGCATGAAGATGAGACCTGGCCTTCATGTGGTCTGCAGGCTGTTGCTGGAGGCCGACAGAGGTCAGAGGAAGTCGGGGATCTGCCTCTGCATGCAGCACGCTGTAATTCCACGCTGATAGTTGGGCAGAAACCCTTAGGTGGAGAAGAGTCCCTACTGCCCAGGAGAGTCCTTGGGGCTGGGTGCCACCACAGGTTGTAATCTAGACGGCATTGTAGGTCATTTCTACCAAGTCACATAGGGAAGGACAGTAAAAGTCCTGGGATGATAATTTTCTAGAAACAGGAAAGGAGCCGATGGTTTCATGTGAAGTTCAATAATTGTATCTGAATGAAGCAGCTTGAGGGCAGAAACGTTGTTTTCTGACTTCTTCCATCTGGTAAACTGCGAGTTGGCTTCAGCAGGTTGTTGTGTATGAGCGGATATGTCGGGTGTGTTGTGGGAAGTGGTTAATGATGTTTGACACTGACTGTTAAATGAATACATTGGTTCTTAGCATTTATAAGCCCAACAATTTTTTTTTTTTTTGGTTTTTCTCCGGTACCGGGAACCGAACTCACGACCTTGCGCTTGCCAGGCAGGTGCTTTGCCGCTGAGCTAAATCCCCAGCCCCGGTTCTTAGCATTTATGTTTAAACATATGTGTCCCATAAAGAATCACACAAGTAATATGTGTGCATGTGCATAGATCCCCACACACATCTTGTTCTGAAACAGTGTTAAGCCTACACTGCAAAGCACTTTTCCACATTGAACCGTTTGTAAATAAGTTGCTAATATTTTCGTCATTCTCACATGCTGTATTGTGTATTTCTTACAAACAAGAACATTTTCCGCCCTAACTGCAATACAGTAATCAAAATCAGGAAATTGACATTGAGGCATTTCTACCACTAAATGCTCAACTCCCATTGATCCAGCTGTGACCCTTGTAAATAAATGTCCAATCAGAACCTTGGGATATACTTGGTCGTCTCCTCAGTCTCTTCTGATACAGAACAGTGCAGTCCTTTCTCGCTTTCGTGACCTGGAGCCTCTTCAAGATTGCAGGCCAGTCATTTTGTGGAATGTTTCACATTTTGGATTTGTCTGATATTTCCTTATGATTAGATTCAGGTTTTGCATCTTTGGCAGGAATATCACAGAAGAGCCAGAATATATCTTTTTCAAAGATTAGTTTTACATTTTATTTTCTGTTTCCTTAGAGCGTTTCCCAAAGTGTATTCTGCGGAACTAGCACCTACTGTGTTCTCAACACCGTGCCACCTATAGAAGGTAGGATTTGAAAAAGCTTTTGACTTACAGAAGGGGTGGGGTTGGCAGTGAGAGTAACTCTTCATCATAGTGAGTGGAAACAGCCTTTGACCAGGACTTAGAAGGCCTGGGTTCTGCCTTTAACTTGAACTGTGTGATCTTAGATGAGTTACTTAATCCTTCTGGGGTGGAGAATGAATACTGTCCTCCTGAACTTTCTGTGAGGAATCAAAAAGGCAGTGGATTTAAGTCACACAGAAAAGTCAGAGCACTCTGCAAATATTGGATAGAAATAGAACAGCTCTAGAAATCTAGAGTCCAGTACCAGGTGACATAGAGCAGGAGCAGTGTGGCGTTCTGGGAGAAGCCACAGGTGGTGTCTGAATCCCACACGAGCCACTTGAAGCTAGGTTTCCTGGGCAAATTAATCTCAGCCTTATGTTTATCTGTAAAGTGGGGGTGATTAAGCTTTCATGTTTTATTGTGAGGGTGAAATGAGAGAATGCAATGTAAAGTCCTTTCTGAGTGCTTGATAAGAGTCGAGTTCCACAAATGTTCATCCCTAACCAGTAATAGAAAATTGACTTACTTGGTCACATGTAGCTCATGGTTGGAAGTGAATGAAATAAAACAGGAGAAAGTGCACCCAGACCCAAATTGGAATGATAGGTTGCAGGGCTTCCAGGCCCCTACTTTATCTGCCCCCACTCACATATTTTTAGATTGAAAATGTAATGCAGCTGGGTGTGGTGGTGCATGCCTGTAATCCCAGCACTTGGGAGGCTGAGGCAGGATTGCAGTGGGTTCAGTGCCACCCTGGGCTACATACTGAGTTCAAGACTAGTCTGACTATGTATCAGACACTGCCTCCTAAATAAATAAATAAGTAAGTAAGTAAGTAAATGCAGATAAATAGAGGTTTATAAATAGAGGTATGAGTTAACTTAAACCTGAACAAGGGACTAGGTAACGTGATTGACAAATCTGAGCCACTTAGGAATAGAAAAAAGAGATGTGATGATCATACAACTAAGAGGAGAGAGGTTGTTAAATAGTAAAACTACTTACATTTTTCTACTTTAAAAAATATTAATATGTTAAGACCTTAAAACATCTTTCTGTATAACTACATCTGGCTTTAATTCATTTTGGAGACTTCCTTTGGAAAAGAATAATGTAAAATCTGACCAATGCTTGGCACGTAGTTGGTGCTTGATTAGTACTTATTTTGGAGGAAAGTGATTTGCAGGTCCTAGGTTCGTCATGGCAGTGCTTGCTGCTGAGAGCACTGTACTGCCTTGAACGTAACAGTACGTGCTTATGTTTTCCTGCATCGTTCCTTTCCTACTAATTAAATCTGAGCACATAACAATTAGAGCTAAACGGAAAATTGTAGAGCTTCCTTTTAATTTTACCACTTCAAGTTGTTGATCAAATATATTCCCAGTAAGATCTAGCAGTTTTACCCAGTTGTATCAACTTATTTTGAACAGTTGGGTCCAGAGGTTGAGAGATGAATCATAATCAACTTGATTAGATAATAATGTTTGTCGTTATTCACAGAACCAAAATCATTTGATTTTTATTAATTATGAATCAAAATAAAAAGGAGGTGTCATTTCTAGGTTAGAGTTAATTTAGTTATAATTTACCTTCCAGAAAGGTAAATCACAGAGTGCCCCAAGGAACAGGTCAAATGTCTTTCTTTGGATTTAAAAATGGTTTGGCAGTGTGAATCTTCATTTTTAGAAACAGAACTAAAAGCAAGAATTCTACTTTTTATTTTGTTAACTGGGTGAATAAGCATTTTTGTGCATGTTAGAAAGATTTAGCTAAGTTATACTGTGCCTCTAAAATTATTGTTTGGAAAATATTTGAAGGTTGGCTAGAAAGGATGGTTTATTCTCTAGAATTATAGCTGTCAGCCAAGCAAATCATCTGTCAATTTCAAGAGCTTCACTAGTTATGTTTTTATTGTGGAGGAAGTTGGAAAATTATTTTGTAAAGTCATATATCATACATGCATATTTTCCTGCATAATGATAATAAAATGTTGCACTGTCACTTGTTTGACACTCCCATTCTGCAGTGTCAGAGTTAACTATTTGGATTGAATACTGAGATGCAGTTGAAACATGTATACTCCTAAATTTTGTTAAATACTGCGAATAGGATTTAAAAACTGGCACATGTATTTTGTTACTTAATCACCTACCGTTAATCACCTACAGTTATCCTAAAACATTATCCTAAACATTAAGCAGGAGCTCTTAATTGAAAACATACTTTTATGCAGTATTGATTGCCATGTGAACAGTTCTTTTCCAGTGTGAAAGCAAAGTTTCTCTTTGTAATACTTTACCTGGAAACACCAAATTTGAAAGTACAAGTTTCAACGTTTTGTCTTTCTGAGTTTCTAATAATTCTTCCACAGTATTGAGATTGGCATCTTCTTAATATACAGTGGGAAGATTTACCCATTGTTATGTTTCTTAAAATCATCCAATTTATATTCAGTATGAACCTAAAATTCTGGAAATGGCACAGTTTAAAAACTGATTAAGGGGAACCCATTGGCCTGTCATACTTCTATTCCTTTTTAACCCCTGGCTGCACATCCCCATCAAGTGCTATATTTAGAAACTTGATTGAGACAGTGCTTACACAGCCCTTCTGCTTTGCTTTTCATCTTAAAAGCCTTTGGGCCAAATCACCGCTGCCTGATTTGGTATCAGTAGAGACCAAAGCTTTTCCCATCGCAGTTAGTTGTGCTGTTAAGGAACCCCCACCCCCAAGGAGCTTTTATTTACCGCAGGGCAGATAGGTTCCTTAAAGAGACTGAAAGGACAGAAAATTAATATGAGGTTGTGATCACAAACAGAGATAGAAGCTAGGGTTTACTATTCTGTTCATTAGTGTTCAGAAATCTGCTTTAAACAAATGGCTTTCTCGGAGATATGACCATTCATATGCAGTGCAGAGGAAGCCCATCGATTTGAGCATCTAGCATAGTGCTATTTTCGTAAAAGATACCTTGTAAATATTGAACATTTGAATTGAGTATAGATTTTAGAATTTTGCCTCTACTTTCAAACTTGTATATATTGTGGGGATTAAAAAAATGAGAATAAAATCACTTTAGGGGCAGAGAGAAGGGAGGTAAAGGCTCATGTGCTTTCGTCTTCTGTGCTTTAAAGTTTTATGGCCCATGGCACCTCCCTTGGGAGGATGAAGTGCAGGGAGCAGGCATAGCACATAAAAGTATGAAGATTTTATAGTACGTAATTAATACAGAACTTTCTATGAACTTTGTCTTAGTTGAACAGTTTCCTTTTGTTAAAGAATTTACTCTTTTTTTGCTACTAAATTAAAACTTCCGATTCTTTCCTTTTTTAAGTTTTTGTCTTGCAGTAGAAATATATAATGGTATTATAATTCAATTGGTTTTGTAGTTCATGGACCAAAAAAGATTTAGCATGCTAAAACTCTTAAGTTCATCCCTATAAAATATTCTGTATGATGCAGTAAATTTTTTTAGAGTATTTCTGTGCTCAGTATTTTCCTTTTAAGATCTTTTCCATGAGAAGAAATGTGTTAATCAGATGAGAAACTTTGGAGAGGGTTTTCTGAAAGCTTTATTATTATTATTTTTTTTACATATTCAAAAAACAGACTGTGCTAAACAAAAGTACAGTAAATAATTGGAAAATATATTGTATTTCACTTTTAACATAAATGCCTTTATACCTATGTAAGGCTGCTGAATTGTAAGGCATATTATGGAATGAGTAAATTTTATAGGGATTTATTCCTGAAAGAGAATTAGATGATGTATAATTCTCTGATGAATTTGGAAAACTGAAAATATTAAGTAACTTACCCAAGGTCACACAATTAGAAAGTAGCAGAACTGGGCCAGAATCTTAGACCCATAACTCTTGAGTTCCGTGTCTTTATTATACCTTATTAATATAAAGAACTTGGTAAGACTGTCTGAGGGAGTAGATTTCTCTTTAATGTTTTACTGTGCTGCTCCTTTGTATCGGGTTATGCATTATACCTTTTGGATGTGTATTGGGGATTTCATTTAGCATTAAAAAAAAGTTGGAGTGGGTAGTTTTGAATCTTTAAATTTACTACAACCGGCAAGGATATTTGAGCCAGGCAAAGAGTCTGTGTAATAGGAGTGGAATAATACATGGTACGTAAATAAATGACTGAAGGAAATGTTATATAAAGAAATGAAGCAGAAACCACCTGGTAGCCTGGTGTCAGGTTAGTCAGACATACCGTGGAGTTTAAAAGTAACTCACGTTTTGTGAAATACTTGAATTCTTTATATATGTACGTGTAAATTGGGTTACCTAAAGTGATGCATTTTTAGATTTAGGGTAGAGAGACTAGCTTCTTATTACCTGGTAGCTAACTGCAGGTTCAATTCCTTATAATATTTGAAGGATACATTTTATTAAGGGATATTAGTTTATGAATAAGATAGTCATATATTATTATAATTCATCCTACTTAAAAATTTAAAACTTTTTCAACTGGTTAATAGGAGGTTTCCTGGTGTCTTGCCAGGTTAAATCATTTTGGATTTGATGTGCATCATGGAAACATGGGGTTTTGGGCAGCTGCTGGGGTAGTCCCTGTTCGCTTGCCTGTGACAGAGCAGAGCTCAGTTCTACCTTGGAAGCTGGCGGTCAGGCTCCTGCTCCCTCCATCCTAAGCCTGTAGACTAGTGCCACCGCCTAAGGCAGGGAGGCCCTCTGATGCTCATGGTCCCACAGCGCTAGACTGAGCTGCTGTTTGTGGCCTTGCCAGTGTACTTGAAAGGAGGCTTTTCTCTTATTTCCTCTGAATTTATTGTTTTCTTCTTTATAGATGATCATGGGAACAGCAATAGTAGTCATGTAAAAATCTTTTTACCGAAAAAGCTGCTTGAATGTCTGCCGAAATGTTCAAGTTTACCAAAAGAGAGGCACCGATGGAACACTAATGAGGTAGATAAATTTTTATTTTTAAGGGTATAATTATTTTAAGGCAAACTGTAGGTTGTTTTGTATAGTACTACTTCTTGTTAGCTTTAAATTCAAAATACCAAACTAGGAAATTGCCAAGGAGAGGGATATTTAATATAGATTTGACAGAAACCCACATGTGTCTTGGTCCGTCTCGGATCTGCCGGGCTTGCATTGAAAATGTGAATGTGCACGCTGACTTAACTAAGGGAGCATGAGTTTCTGTGTTTGTATTTTCTTGCCTTTGGTGTCTTGCATTTGGTGGTTAACTTGCCCGCATTTCAGGTAAATATTAGTTCTGTTGTCACGAATTAATGAATGTGCAGCCCCAGTGTGTCACAGACAATACAGAGCTTTGACAGTGTGAAGTTTCTGTAGACTTGAGGAGGACAGCAAAACAGCTTTAGTTCTCTCTGATGAAGAAAGCCTGCTCAGAGAATTAACTGCTTTGCCTTGATGATAGGAATTTTTATTAGGAATAAAGGCTGTATAGAAGATTGTATATTTGGCATTCAGGTAGTAGATTGGCAGTGTAGCATGAACAACAGTTTCTCTTCTTGGGTGAAGTTGCCTTTTATGGTAAATTTTTGTCTGAGATATTTAGTAATAGGAGTGCCTTGTTTTGTCATTTTTTAGACATTAAAATCTGAGTATTTTAATTTAGGATAATAGCCATTAGTGTGGTGGTAAGAATTGGGTATGTGTCTGTTTCAATTTAGGGTGGTGTTCATTTATTGTGGTGATGAGAATTGGGTACATGTTCATCAGCTTTTAAATTATATTCCTTGAAATCAAATGGTGAGGGTTACTGGTTTTTCCCAGTTGATCTAAATCCACTTGTGTTGCTGGTTCAACATTTACTTCTGATTTAGGTGAACTATAGCACCCAGCTTCTGATTGGCACTCAGGTTTTTTTTAAAAATTTCTTTTAAAGGACATAAGACTATATTGTTTTTTTTTTTTTTTTTTTTTGAGACAGAGTCTTGCTATGTAGCTCAGGCGGGCCTTGACTCACTGTGTAGCCCAGGCTGGCCTCAGACTGGAGGCAGTCCACTTGCTCAGCCTTCTGAGTGCTGGGATTGCAGGCACGCGCCACCACGCCTGGCTGTTGGCTCTGTTTTTGAAAGATCCTGCCAGGTTTTTGAGTCAGAATGGTTTTGAGGTGTGGGAGGTTACATGGATGAAAATCCCTTTACTTAATCAATAGTTACAGGTTTAAGTACTTTGTAGACCCTTACAGCTTTGTTACCTTGTCTCAACTGATTTTAAATCCCTTTTAGGGTCTATATATGTATTTCGATTATATGTATGAGTGATGTTTTCCCCTTAGGTAGAATACATTTACTTAGACAAACATTAGCTAATATAGAGACCTGTGATTTTAACCAGCTATTTATTAACTGTTTCAAACATTTTAGACATGAAAACAAATATGCTGAAAATTAGTTGTAATCATGGATTGTAGTTCTTAACAGCAACATAGTGCTATTTGGAAACTAGCAATTCTCTACTACATTATGAATTATTTGAAAACTCAGTATGTTCCTTAGTATTCCCTGAAACATATATTTGATACCATATTATTATACATTAGCTCCAGTTTATAAGTATAAAAAAATACATAATAGATGTTTTTCAGTGTTATGTTTCTTACGAAATTGGCAGTATAATTATAATTTAATATTATATTTGAAACCAGAAATGGTCTAATGATTACAATTGGTGTCTTTAAGAGTCTTACTAGCAGTGTCAGAAATGTAGTTGGTAAATTTAGATATGTGGCATTCAGACTTTTTCTTGGAACTTTAAGCCATGCCTTTTATCTTTCCCATGTTTATTTACCTCTAAATTATTTATGTGGGGTGTTTTACCAATATATTAGATATCTTATAAAATGCTGGTAAAGAATTTTTATAGAGGATGAGAGTAAAAGAAAATAAGATCTGTATTTTCTCCCAGGATCCCCACACACATACTCCTTTGGAGACTCAGGCTGCTGTCTTCCCAGTTAGAGAGAGGAGAGTGTGTCCTGCCTCTGACTGGAGAAATGAGAAGTTGGGGTTCTAGATGGGAAAAGGTGGCTGCTTTGTACAGGCTGTCACAGCTGCAGTAAGCGTAGTAGAACAGCTTCCTAATGGTGGAGGCCAGAGGAAGTAGCACAGCTCAAGGGGCAGCGACAAGTTCCCTTGCCCCGTGATCTTGTATCCTTTCAGTGGTTTGTCAGCTCAACGCTGACAGAAATTCTTAGGAGAACTGAGTTTAAAGGTTGGCTCCTGTTTCTATGTGAAGGACCTTGGCGTGTCTTTTCCTGTTTATTTCTCGCTTAGGCAAAATAGAGGAATGTTATGTGTGACAGCAGAAAACTCACGTGTGAGCCGTTAATTCCGTAGGGTGTTACATAGTGATATTCCGTCATTGGTTTTGTTTTATTTTATTTTGAACTGGCTTGGATAATAGTAGAAACAAAACAATCAGGACAGCTACTAAAGTGCTTACTCCTTTTGGTTTTGCTGGGTATTGGCATTTCCCCATGTTCTTCAGCTTGCCGTTCTTCATGCTGACATTAAAACCTGAAGGAGACCGAGTTACCTCTCCCTGGAGCTCTGTGGTCCTAGGTGAGGGAAAATCCTGTTGAGTCAACATTGCGCATGAAATCCCTTAACTTGCCCATCAGGCGGGAGTCGCATGGCCATTAGAAGAGCTCATTTTCCTGCTGGAATTGGAATAGATGGCGGTGGTTTTGGTTGAGGGCCACATGAAGCACTCCACTTCTATTCAGAAGGTGTGTTGTGTGAAAGCTGCCTTTCTTCAGATCCATCTTCCTGAGACAAGGGGCTGGAACTGGAGGAGGTGTGTGGGCCCGAGAGCAGTTGAGTGCCCTGGAGAACTGCATTTCCAGCTCCTCTGAACAGCATGTTTGCCAAGTAAAACTGGCAGCCTGAGCTGCCTCCAAGAAGTGGCAGCTGTCATCTTTCTCCATCCCCTGTGCTCGTTCTCCTCCCCCGGGTGTATGCAGTTGAACTCCTAGGTATAATGTGACTTCATATTGTGTATGTGTGCCTGAGTGTGTGCAGTGTTTGGGGGGAGGCAGAGGGAGTTTGTGCTCATTGAGATATTTATCGAGTACCTGTTCTTTGCTAGTGATTATTTTATATGTTTCCTAAGCCATATAATGGTATTGTAAGATGGGTAATGTGTCCTTTTAGGGATGAGAGGGATGTAGGTATAAAGGAGTTAGATAATTGGGTCAAGACAGCATACTTGATAGGAACTGTTTCTAAGTTTAATTTCTTTTGTGTTACTTACTAATTTCTAGGAACTTTCATTCTGTTATTTGTTGTTTAGGCTTTTAATTAAAGATCCCGTAACTCTAAACTGCCCTAGTGTACCTAGCCAATCCATTCTGTAATGCAGTTTTGAATTAGAAAGAGTTAATGGAAGATTAGATTTGTGAGTTCATATGCAAGTATTTGGTACAGCTGGCAGTCCTTTAAAGGAAGACTGTGAGAAGATGAAGAGAGGTCATTGGCCTAGCTTTTTTTAAAAAACCTTTTCTAGCCTATTGGAAGATACAAAATCTCCTGTTCTTCTTGAATGTTATTTGCAGTTGCCGAATAAATTAAATGTTATGTCTAAAAACAGATCAATTCTAGACTATGGATTCTCAACCACACTGATGCCCAGTTCCAAAGACCATAAAGGAAATGATGATGATGACTACAACAATAATTGTAGAGACCAATAAATGTTGAACATTTATTGTATGCTAGGCACTATTGAGTCCTTTACATGAAAAATCACATTTAATCTTTGTCTTCGTTACTTTCCTGGCCACGGGGACAAAATACCTGACACCCACAACTGAAAAGGAGGCGAGGTTTGTCTTGGCTCATGCTTCCAGAAGTTTCAGCCCATAGTTGGCAGGCCTGCTCGTAGAAGCGGCATGGAGGAGGGGCCTGGGTGGATGAAAGCTGCTCAGGTCATGCAGTCAGGAAGCAGGAGTGAGAGGGAGGAGCCGGGGAGAGAGACAAACCCCATGAACCGCCTCTGCCTACCAGACCCTTGCTAACAGCCTCAGCAATAGCAGCCCATGACCCAGTCCATTTCCTGGAGCCCCACCTCTGAACACATTAGCCCTGTGGGGGGACATTCTAGATCTAAGCCATTACAATCCTTGAATTTATTGTATGATGTAGGTTATTTGATTATCTTCATATTATAGGTGCGGAAACCTCAGCTGTGGAGGTGCATTAAATAGTGTTCCCAGAGTCAACAGAAGTGGAGGCATGGGCATTGTAGCCCCTGCAGCCTGACTTCAGGGCTCACACTCTTTCCTGGTGTGTCCCAAGAGCAATTTCAAGTGGAGTTCTCCAATATCTTGCAGTTGTTGAGTAATTTTAAGTCCTTTTGTTTTATGGAATTGTTTGCCTTCTGTTTTCATTTGCATTTTCAAGCGTTAGATATAAACTTAGTGTATTTTTGCATGATTTTCCTAAAACTAGCAACACTCATTTCTTAGGGGGATAGTTTTGATTCTTAATAATAAATATTAATAGTGGGCTGTGGATAATGAACAAAATATATTACAAGTAGAAATTTTGTACCTGTGTATAATTTAAGGATTAGGTCTGATTTTTATTTTCAGGGCAGGGGAAAAAGAATGTATTAAACTTACAGCATGTTCTTTAATGGAATCAACTCTTATTTCATAATCAGTTGGTATTCACATCTTTACTAGGTGAACTAATTATAAGGTTTCTGCATTTTAAGTTAATATTTTTAAGGCCCAGAGCCAAAAATAATTATGTTAATGCAACTTCCTGATTGCACAAATGACTACTTCATAATTATACTTATTAGTACTCCATATATGTTGTCCAGACTGAAATTTCTTTTGTTTAGTTATTAATTAGCTGTTTGACTTAAAATATAACTACTGCATTCCCCAGTCTTCAGCTCTGAATTTCAAATGGCGTTCTTCCAAAGCCAGTCTAATGTAGCACCATCAGCCTTTTATAATGAACATGTTTGCCCTAACTGTGCTCAGATCACTTTTGTGTTCTACTGCTTTTGAACTATTACTGACCTTTCATTTCTTCTTTTAGTATAGTTTCTGTAAACAGACAATTCTAATTTGTACTGATGGTTTAAAGAAAGTGGTATCACATGCTTTTAGTTCTTGGTAGCTTCAGAGGTTTTCATATTAAAAATGTATTTTTCATTGGTAAAGATGGCTATATAGAGAGTAGTGTAGATATAGATGATACAGTTCAAGCCACACCTAGGAGCCTGAAGAAAAAAAACCCGAGTACAGTTATACAGGTTTTAGGGAGAGAATTAACCCTTTTAAGTCCTGAAACACTTACCCCTCCGCCCCAACTTTTTGTATTTAGGTAAGAAAAATAGACTTTCAGACTGGGAATTACTAAATTATACTTCATTTCAGATTTTTTCTTTGGAGACGGTCTCGCTGTGTAGTTAGGCTAACCTTGAACTCACTGGGAACTCTTGGTGATCCTCATGCCTCAGCCTCCTGAGTACCAGGTTTACAACCATGTGCTACCACACCTGGCTCCAGTTTGTTGCTTTTAAACAAGCCACATTACTTTTTTTTTAAATTTTTTTTTA